>NW_026901541.1:3997500-4553862 GCF_033783945.1 Neopsephotus bourkii
CCAGGCCATTTAGAAATTAAACAGTATTGGCACTGGCGATGACATCTGAATGCAGCTACTCCTAATTGGCTGCCAGTTGCCCTTTGTGCCACTGATCATAATCCTTTAAGACAGAACCTCCAGGCAATTTCACACGCAAACAGTAACAGCTATTCGGTCCTTACCTCACTAATCTGGACGTAGTGGAACCCACACCAGGAATGTCATTCCCAGAAAAGGGTGCCTATCTTCAAAATGCTGCATGGTTGAATATTCTAATATCCAGAGTACAATTCTGGAGAATTTAGTGGGATTTTTTACCCTGCTACACTATTTTCTCTTTAATTAAGACAACTTGAGAGAGTTCGTTACTGTCAAATAAGGCCTGAAACCCACCCCTCTTCATAAAATCTTTAAATATGTTTGGACTTACATTTTGGGCTTTAAAATATAAATTTAATTTATTTTAGTTATTTATATTACTAAGTCTCTGTCTTGATTTTTTTCATTCTATCCTACACACTTATTTTCCCCTCTATATTGTTTCACCTACAATAGAAAATTTAATCAGCCTGTTTTAAATCAACCTCTTTTCCTTGTAAAACAAGTATCAGAAGATTATTTTTTTTCTTAGATGACAATTTAATGCTTTGTTGTGCAATATCTGGCCACCCTAATGCTTTTTTAAAATGTGAATTTCTGTCTTTCAGTTCTGCGTTTATTTTCATAAGACAGTAAAATACAAGTAGAATGCAAAGTATATTTACATCAAGATCATAATGTCTGTGCTGTGGACTGAATGATGTAACATTGTCATACTCACACAAGATTAAAAGGCTTTATTTATGCATAAAAAAGGCTTAAGAATAAATGAGATATTAAAAGAAGCAACTTAATAAGGCATAAACTGACAGATTTTATAATTTTAACAGAAGTGTCTAGTCAATGATATGTGGCATTGCCATTTAAATGTTATTTTCTCATTTATAACATCATTAATTAATCTTCTGTATGATTATTTTTCCCTTGTAGTTCATATTTGCACTTGGATTGCTATTATTTCACTCTTCGCTATTAGTCTAAGATTAAAGACTTCAGCTTTCTTTGAAGTTAGGAAATCCTTTTATGGCTTAGATGAAAGTTGACTCCCTTAATTAACAGGTTACTGGAAAAGTGTTTTAGTGCCTAAGATCATAAGACTAAAGAAAAAATAAAAAAAGAACACCTCTTCCCTCCCTGCTGCTTTGTGGGATAGGCGTTTTTATTATTTATACTGTGGCTACACCCAAGGGCGCCATGCATAAAGCTGTATGTGTTACAAATTTACATATGCTAAACATAGTAAAAAGCACCAAAGGAAGACAGTTTTTGCCCCTGATCAAAGGTCACCAGATGTTTTCATTTTGTTACAATTTGAATATTTATCTTCTTCCTGATGGTTTTCTGAAAGGCCACACGTACCAGTCCAGGATAGCTATGCTGGATATCTCAAAATGTCCACAATGTCAGTGCATGTGTTGTGTATGGGTTGGTAGTCAGTGCAGAATCTGGAAAACTATTCAGTGGCCTGAGCCCAGATAACTCATGCCACATGAGGAATCCTTCAGTATTCTGTCAGTCCTGTAGTTGATACCCCATAAAAACACAGGTTCCTTGCAAAATCTTTATCATACCTATCCAGCTTCCTATGGATATTTCAGATAGGCATGGCATTAAAGCACCAACAGACAATAGGTTGAGATGGCTGAATCAATCCTGAAGAAAAGTAATTTTATATGCTTTTCTGGAAGAACTGTGCAGTGGACTATACCACGGTAAATGGCAGGATGAGTAAAAGTAAATCGATATATATTTTTTAAAGCAATACATATTCTTAGAGTAGATTTTTATGGTGAGTTTATGGGTAACTTTCAGAAAGCATTAGAGCATCAAGGAATTTGAGACAAGTTATATAATTTAACCAATATATATTTTACAGCCTAAGTGACATTGTTACAAAATATTACAAATGAATACATATGTAATATATAGTCACACATCATCAAGCAATTTTTTGTTTGCACATTTATCTAATGTGGTTGACCTACCTGTCCAAAAACTTTGTCAAATCAGATACCTAGACAATAAAAGCCCTTCCTGTTGCATCCATGACTGCTTTACACTGTGCAGAAATAAAATAATCTGACTCAGATATAAGAGAAATACTTTTTCTTGATGACCTGAAAATGGAATGTGCTGAATTATTCAAAGTCACATTAAATTCTAAAACTCTTTAAGGATTTTACAAAAGAAAATTGCCAAATAAAAGCAATTTTGTGGTTTGAGTACAATTACTAAGAGGACACCAAAGACCCTTCCTGGGAAACATGCTTTAATCTGTACTTGGAAATGCAACACCAACGCAGACTATAACTCTGTAGCACTATAGTAACAGTACTTCTGTTACTAGTAACAGACCTCAGGCTTTTTATATAACTCTGAATGGTATCAGGACTAGGATTTGCAAAGCTCGCTTTATCTGGACTAGTCTTGATGTACCCGGACTTTTGTTTTACTTTAATAAACCTTAATAGCTTTATTTAATAACAACAGTCTCATAGAAAGATGGATGATATATTATTATAGTTGTTGTTTAGCTTTGTCCAATTTTATTGTAAAAGTACGATTGCTTTCATTGTTTTGGTATAAATTTCTTTAACTGATGGTAGTAACCGGTTTTCATCCAGAATCATCTATGACCACGGAACATAGTCCATGAAAGCAGTCTTTACAATGTGGGCACACGGGATGAAGAGCCCTGGGCTACATGCAGATCATGGATCAGCAGTTACAGATCATCAAACGAAAGAAACTTTGGGTGCTGGGTGAAAATGGTGTGGGGTTAACAAAGAGAGAAAAGGAAAATCATGTATGTACAATATAAAACATAACAGCATAGTAAATATGGGATAAAATAAGAAAACGCTGTACAGTGAAGAAAGAACAAGGTGTACTGCTTCTTAGGAAATGTTTTAGAGTAGTCTTGAGTTAGCTCAATTGGAAAGAGGAAGAAATCCCAATCATCAGAGTTGCATTTCTCTTGGTGAAGAATTTGTCATACTGACAATTTGCTGTGACCCTTCCAACATCCACCTTCTAAAGGAGAGATAACAATCATCTTAAGACCCAGAACAGCACAGCAACAGTTAGCAAAGCAGAAATAGGGGTAGAAACTAGACAGTTTGTGCATATCAGTTTTAATTTTCATTATTTTGAATCAGCACTGATAAGAATACATGAGAGGGGATGCATTAGTATCATGGTAGCTGGATTAACAGTAACAATATGGTTAGATTGCTCGTGTTTTAACTACATTACTAGCAAATTGTTATTTGTAAATATTATCTGTGTTTCTTTAGCTCAGATAAGTTGTTTGGACTCTTTAGTCTGGTACCCTGCCTTTGGGACTTTGTTGTAAATTGGATGCGATCAGGGAAGAGGTGGGTGGTTTTGTCATAATCCAAAAAATATCCCCTATATCTTAGTACACTTATTCAGATTCTGTGAGACAGGGTAGGTAGTTAAGCATTTGAAAGTAGGAAATACTAGCATTAAGGTCAGACGCAATGTTAATTTGGGGCGCTTGTGCACATGTTTTATAATATATTCCTTCATCTCTCATGGGATGTTTTCCCTTCACTTCTCTTGTTCTAAAATCCTTGCTTATTATATTTGACAATGTAATGGCTGTAGTAATGACAGCTTTTCCAATTCACAGCTTCTTTGCCAGTGCAGACTCTCCCACCAAATTACATTTATCTTTCTTCTGTGATAAATAACATTGCACTTTGTATATCTGAATTTTTCAGCTTCTAATCAATTATTAGGTAAAATAACACTCTAACCTTTACACACAACATATGTGAATGCCTGAATTCCCTTGGGCTCTGTATTATCTTCAAGTTGTTTTTTTTAAACTTGTTGCCATCATGACAGGACACATGTACTATTACATGCAGCGAACTGTAAGTGGGAATGACAATATGATTTCGTTCCTTTTTACTGCCTATGGGAAATTGCTGTAATGATTTCTATCAGGTCAGACTCAGCATCTCTAGGAGGTCAGTTTCTAAAATAAAACAGGACTGCTTTCTCTGCTATATAAGATTTTCTGCATATAATTTTTTGTTGCACATGTGCTACTTAGAATTTTAGAAAAACAACAATCCCCCAAAGTTAAAAAGTTCAAACAGACAACAAAAAGTGCTCTTTCTGGAGCTGCATAGTCGTACAGATTTGTTACACTAGATCACACAGGAAACCATCAGAGCAGAAAATTCCATTTTTTAAATCTGATTGATTTCTCAGAGTACAAAACAATTACAGGACATGACTTCTTAAGACTAACCAACTACTAGATAATCAGGAACAGAAGATATATATCACTGCATGTGGGTATATTTCTATGGTTAGAAGTTACATTTGTAAGATTTTTGTGCATGCTTGACTTGATACGTTCTGTAATGCCCATCACTACTCATTATTTTAAGTGTAAGAATCAAACTAGTCTTTATGCTCCTAAGGTGGGAGTCATCTCACCTTTAATTTTTTAGAAGTCTTAAGGTTAATCATTATCATCAAACATAGCTATGTATACTCCTGCTATTGTAGATAAAGATAGATGGCTTTAGCAAGTGATTAATCATACCCCATGATACGGTTTTTTGTTTTTTTTTGAGCTATCTTCCTCCCTGTTGACTGTAAAAGGAGCCAAGTTAAATTTCTGTGTTCTGTTTCTCATGGGCAACAAGAAAAGAAATTATGTTTCTGAGTAGAAGCCAAAATCAGACCAAATATAAGGTGGGTAGGGTTCATCTCACCTAATTTTAGAAGTCAACAGTAGACACTTGCACATGAACTATTTTCTTCTAATGTGCATTTTATTTCATGATGAAATAAGTGCTTTTATTGTGCAAGTCATCTGACCTGTTTCAGTGATGATCATACCTCAGGAAGAGTGTCTTGTGCATAATTCTATCTCCTGGTAAACACATAGTTCCCTTAAATTCAGTCACTACAAAAGCATTATTCCACATTTTCTTTAAGTCTGTTTGAGGTCTGAAAGTTGGTATCCGTATGTCTAAATATTCATAGTTTGCATAAACAGGACACACACAGTAGAAAAGAAAAAGGAGTAACTCATCTTGTACTGTTTTGTAAAAACACTTGCCTAGAAAGAGGGAAACCTCACTTTCTTGAATGGCACAGCAGAAAGGAACTGAGTTCAGAGCTTATGCCTTCTAGGTAAATACCCCAGAAACATGCTATGTAGTATTATTTTATGTGTGTATCCCTGAAAGTGTGTCCATGCAGACAAATCAATCAGGTAAGGCCAGACAGAGATTGCAAGCTGGGTTTCTTCTCAGTGAAAATGTGAGTAAGGGATAAATATATGCTTCCAGGTCTCATATATGCTGAAGCTTTTCCGTGGTGTGTCAAAGAATAGGGAAGTATCCCCAAGTCTCTCAGTTTAGACATATTCATATTTTCTGAGGAAATAAGGACAGCATTTCCTGTCTACCCTGGCTTTAGTATTTCATGGTAATAAGCTAAGCCAAGTGTATAACATCACAAAGTATCTAAAGAAAGTAGAATCAGGCAAACCTTATTACAATATGCCACATTATTAATTTTTTTATATATTGTGGGAATTAGGGACATAAGTTCCCACTGTTTATTCTCAGTCTCTGCGTGAATCTCCCACAGGTATCAGCTAGTACTCCATTCAGTGGCTAAAAGAAAAATGCAGTCCCAAGCTTTTGTTGGTCTTCTGACCAAATTTTCCTCTTTCGTGTGAGCAGAACACATTAGTAGGGCTATTATGATCTTCCTGCACATGTAGAAACACCAGTGCCAGCAATGAGAGTTCTTTGCAAAAAAGAAGAGCAGAATAGGTAATACATGTTCCATTGTGCAGACAGGAGATGAGAATTTAGTTTTAATGATCCCATTACTTTCTGCTAAAAATTGCTACACTGAATAAACTAATCCAAAAGATGCTGGGTGACTTTTATTTTAATAACTGGAATGACTTTTATGAAACCTAATTTTTTTACAGTGATTCTGTAGGGCAATTTGGGCAGCTTAGAAAATTCTTTATTTCCCACTGGATATTATAATTCATAACAAACTAATTAATATTTTATCTGAAAACACTACACATTTTCATTGTTTATTTTTAATTAAAACTAAGGTGCTGAAACAGTCAATGACAATTACAAATACATGAAAGGCATTAAATATGATAATTTTAATTGTTAATTGCTTATTATCACATTGACATGCTAATCATTTATTGCAAAAACGTGGGATGCTTTACATAAATACTAGCATAACTGCACTGACTATTTGAGTGACTGAGAAAACTTATGTAGTGCCTATGTAGAATTGTAAAACCTAGAACAACAGTATATGGGATTTACTTATCTTTTGAAAGTTTAAAACATTCACCATAAGGACATTTTCAATATCATATTTGAGCTGTGAAAAACAGCAATGCACTTATACCATAATGGTGCAAAACCGGAATACAAACTTTAATGGCTTTTTCAGGAAAAAATCCAACTATGTATTTAAATACTGTAAAAGTACACCACTACACAAAGTAGTACAAACAAGAGAGGCATCTCGCTGTATCCCCCGTGGAAACTTATTTTCACAGGAAGAGGTATGCTAGAACTGTCTTATCATCAATTGCATTATGCAGCTGCCTCAATACCACCAGAACCTTTTGCTGGAAAACCAAGGTGTTTTTTATTAAGACATTAAAATGGACGTTACTACTATTTGCCCATGTTTTGTCAGAACAATAGAAGCTAAAGTCTAATTAGATTTTTGGTCTTCTTACTTCATGACCATGGAAGAAACATAAAAAAAAAAAAAAAAAAGCATGAACTATTCTAGAATCTGATTGCTTCTGTTTTACAGCTGCTTTCCTTATAGAATGCAAAGAAACAGCTGCTTGGAAAAAGAAAAATCAGAAAGCTGGTTCTGACAGATGAGTGACACAAATTTCTCATTTAAAAGAATGCAATAGAATACAATTCCTTTCTGTCCCTAAAGGGCATGAGACAGTGGTTGCATCCTATGAAGTACATCCTATATAACAGTGGCAAGTGAAAGTTTTTCTGTTGCTTCATTGAGATTTCACATCTCAGTATGTACAGTTTTATACAAGCTACTGTCTGCGACATAAGCTTGACTGCATTGCATAGATGTCAACATATGGTCAATTTCACTTACAGCTCTTTCTCAGTATCCTTTCAGTTTTTTCAAGCTGTGTTTGGCATAGTACCATCAATTGGGACTGGTAGTAATGTTTTTTAAAAGATACTTCTCACAAACAACTTTTATAATCAGTTCTATCAGAGCGTATTAGACATGTTCTGTAAATACTCTCTTGGAATCAGTTCTGAAGAAGATCAGCTTGCATGCATAGAAACCAAAGACCTTTCATTTTCATGTTGCAGTCCTTGTACCTGTCTCATTTTATATATACATGACAATCTATTATCTTCTTTTTCCCTGTGTTGCTGAAAACTAGGTCTGTTCACATGTACTTGAACACACACACAGATTTTATAATAGTGAATTATTAACTAATAGAAATTATAAAATAAAATCATTACTTTGGTGATAAAATGATTACATTGGCAGTTTCAGTATTCTGTACAGAAAATGTTTTCTCTGTAAATATCATCATTTTAGCAGGCTGCAAAACCCTGGACACAAAATCTACTGGAGAATGTCAATAGAGTAAAATTTATGCCCTGTGCTTTGTGCAAATTCTGCTGTTGAAGCAGTCAAGGGGGGGAGGGGGGGGGCGTAATTGGATGGCACATAAATTTGCTGATAGTGGATTAAATACCAAAATACACTGCAAAAGAGTCTAGGTTGATTTATTGGGCTTTAATATTTTCTTAGCAAATTCTATTCCTTGGCTAAGCTTAAACAGAAATGGATATAAAAATGTGCTAACTGCAGATTGTCTTGATAAATGTCTTTAACACTTGTAACTTTTTTCTTTGGCTGATCTGAAAAGGGAGAGGGAGTATGCTGATCAGACTTTTCTAGTAACTATATTATTTTTTATGCAAAAATATGATTAATCCTATTGCCAACAGACATTTAGGATCTCTAGAAAGGAAGTAAAGGGTGGGATGGAAGGACGTACAGACAAAAGGAGGGACAGAACAAGGGACAGAAGGAGGGATGGACAATATGGAATTAGGACTTGTCTGACAGATTAGATTCCAATACTTACTCAAAAAACAGATATAATAGAAAGGTCCAGTTCAAATACAACTTAGGATGGGGACAGATCCTTGGATTTTTTTGAACTGTATTTTGTAGAAAACAAACAATTTCTTTCTTTCATCCTTTGAGCATTGAATCTCGCCTCTGGAATTTCGGAACGGAGAACCCGTTCCCATAAGATTTTGTGTAAGACATAAAATTAAACACAACTTTTCCAGAATATGAATAGAAATGGAATAGAAATGCATAACAATAAGAATTTGCAAACCATGAAGATGTGCAAGAAATTCTAATCTTAAGTAGTTTTTGCATGTATGAGGCATTCTCAAGGAATGAAAAATACACTTTCTAATGCAAGTATTCAGAAAACTCTGAATGTGGCATTTCACCACATGAACTCAAGTTAATGCAGAGACTCAAATCCTCATTTATTGTCACCAAGCCCTTTTTATCCCCTTGTTCAGTACTTCCCCAATGTGCACATACATACAATGTTCGATCTCATTGTCCACTGTGAAACTTTTCAGGCAAATAGTCCAATCACAATGTTGCAGACCCTCTCACAACCCCCACATCCTCTGGCCTCCAATTGAGATTCCCATCAGAACTACATTCTGGCCCATCCTCCCAGGGCTTGCTTGTTTACCTTTCCTGTCCTTCAACTTTCCAACTCATTGCCCCAGGACTTGTCAAGCACCAAAGCCTCAGAGCTCATTCCTGACCTCTTTTTCATGCAAATCTTATCACCTTCACTCACCGCAGCTGAATGGGACTTTGTAGATTAAAAAAAAAAAAATTACTTAAATGCTATAAAAACATAAACATGAAGACTAGAAAGTGTGCTGGGTTTTTTTTTTTCTTTCATGTACATTGAGGAGATTAATTCTGATAGTACTTTGCAAAGATGAAGTGTACGTTTCAGGAATTTGAAGGACAAATTTCATGTATTGCAGTTGAGCACATAGCCAGAGTATAACTGTTGGAAATTGTTCTAGGAATGAGAGTGAAAATAAAAGAAATACAACCTGAAAGTCTTTTGAATATGCCTGTGTTTTTTCTAGAGATCATGTCACTCAGAGTGTCAATCCTTCAACCAGAATTAGGACATTCTTGGGTATAATAACATTTATCTATTTTGCCCAATATGAAGGAGCTGAATTCTAAGCCATAACTGTTTAGAGAAGTTTCTTAAACTCTCTTAGTGTAAAACCTAAAATTTCATAGCTTTTGGTACCATTACCCTGGTCAGACTCCTAGACTGTTCAGCAAGTGTTCTCCTCTGACATTCTACATAAGTCTTCAGATCATATTAATGCCTGGGATATTTCCAGTTCCTGACCTGTACACTTTTCTTGAACATAAAAAATAAGGTCAAAAGTACTGGGTTAGATCAGCATCTTATCTTTGAAAGTAGTCAAATATCAACCTAGCAGAAAGAACATAAGCAAAATGGAAATAATGGTTCCCACTAATAATCTTCAGCTTCCAAACACTCATACATCAGCTAACTAAGGGCTTATGTAATCCATAATAGTTTTATCTTCCATGATCTAATACAGTATTCCTTTGATTTATGTTAACTTTTGTGAAAAAGTTCCTTCTGCCTAACTACACATTGTGTGCAGGAAAAAAATAATTTAAAAAGAGTATTCTTTTTCCATCTTCTGTCAACTTCTGACGTTCCCTGACTATTGTATTTAAACACAGTGAACAATTCCTGTGAATAAGCAATTCTTGCCCACCTTGCTTATTCTGCTGATATGACCATGAATTGGTAGGTGGTAGTTTATCTCCAAAAGAGCAGGAGTGTTCATTTTTTGTGGCTTCGTAATATTCAGAATATGTTAAGGCTAGGACCCCAAAAAATTCTGTTAGGTGTTAAAGTTTCCTTTTAATTTATACGTCTTACATATGCAAAGACATTTTAGAGCACTGAGTGTTGTCTACAGATTTATCACAGGGTAGATTAACAGTCATACTAATATACAACTATAGAAGCAGAAGGAAATTATGGAGAGGTAAAACCCTTTACACCTCAGAAATCCTCTAGCAGGCAATTTTGAGAAAATGCCACTAAAAATAGGAATAACATTCTATAACTCTTTATATGCTAGCATTTTTAAGGTTATGCATGTTGTGTGTTCTCTACTGATATTATATGATGTGCATTGCCAAAGGAGAAAAAGAAAGACACTCAATAAAGGAATATGTAAGTGCAGAAAATAGGTGTACACAAATTCAGATACCCTTTTTTCTGGGACTTCTCTTTAAGAACTGATATAATCTTGTAACAATGGAATGGCAATGACAACTTAGAAGAATGCAAAATTTCTTTTTATAGAAACTATTTTAGGATTGTGTTATTAACTGGTGTTTAGCTGTGTGTGAAGTAGGGGTGATATCCTACAAACTAGTATTTTAGAAAATCAGTTGTCAAATTAAAAAAAAAAAAAGATAATTTTTTTTTCTCTTATTTAATGAAGTTGTACTTGAAAGGGTTTCAAACTTTTTTCTTAGTCATTTAATATCTGATACCCTTTTTTTTCAAGCAGGAATTTTCTTCAGCAGAAACATCACTGTCTTTAATTATATGGTATTTTTAATCACTGTTTCTATAAAGCAAACGGTTCTGGAATATCAAGGCATAAGAGTAGAATGAATAAAAATCATTTTGCCATGTGAATGTACTTTTATTATTAAAGTTCAGTACCATACATATATTTATAGAGGATGATCTGATTTCTAAAAAGAATTTAATGCAATTTTTGAGGACATGATGTCCTCAGCTGGTACGGTACGCTGCATAGGAGCTTAAGGGTGGGTTTGCAGCTTCAAGTCTGTCCTTACATAGTAGAAACACTCCACCACAGCTCTCAGGAGGGAACCATATACTGCAGTGAAGTCAGGGATCTGATGATCTGGTATGCTGCTTCAATTTTCTCTATATTAGTGCTCAGTTCTTTACCCCTTTTAATACCTTAATTTAGTAATCTTTATACAGATTATTTATGTGGACATAAGTTGTAAGACTAATATTTTTCTGCCTAATGAAGCCATCAGAGGTAAAATTTAGCTCAGATAGATAACTTGTTACCTGCCTAAAGCTAAATTATGTATGTTATCTTTTAAACTGTAGAAACAAAATAGATACTTGAAAAAACCCTCTAACTGTACCTGATGAGGTTCTGTTATTTGTATGAAATCTGAAGTGAAATGGAAGTGACCAGCTGAAATAGAAAATATATAGGTTATTGATATTAAAATTATGTGAGAAAAATACTTACCCTACGAGCTTCTAAATTGCTATAAATGGGTATTGGGTGAGGTATCCTTTATTTAACCTTAAACAAGCTCAGCATTGCTGATCCAAATCCCTAGCTCAGACTGAAAATAACACAGCCTCAATCAACATCCCAAACCAAACATGTCATTTTGGACATATCAGACTGATATATTTGACTCTTCCATTTCTTTGCCTTTCCCTGTCTACACCTGCATCTCATACAATTATGATACACTGCACTGTGACCTCTTGATTTTTGGTCTTCTTTATTAGATGTAGCCATTTGGGATAACTTACTTTTCTGCTGATCAGCTATGCCTGGTGATACAGATTTTGCATAACAGGCTGAAAATGCCATGTGTCTGATTTATGGCATCTCCCTCAACAACGGATCTTATAACCAAGGAAGTTCCAGTTCTTTCCTAAATATTATTAAGCAATGAGCTGAGTACCTACTGTCTAACCAGTCCAACATTATAGCCCCAGAAAAAAAGTGTTAATTCTGGAAAGCATATTTAAGATTCTAGTTCATTATCCTTAATGGGTATTCAAAGCATGATTATGTTAAACAGCCCAAATGTTTTGGGTTTTTTTAGAATTCACTACTGTTGAGGTCTTTACATTCCCTGAATACTTATTGATCCTGTGCCATTCTTTCATTCTTCAGTAGCAGATAATTTTGATGAGATTTTTAAAGCCCAAAATAAGCAACTACAATATAGTTCTTCACCCTAAAATGTTATTTATTTTTTTTTATCATTATTGCAGTGAGCTGCTTGCATAGCATACTTTTTATGCATTTAAACATTCTGGAGCATAACACATAATTGTTCAGTAAATATAATGTCCTTTGAATGCATACATAACATGCTGCTTGATTAACGATTCCTATTCAAATGAATGATACCTGTGTTTTAAAATTCATTATGATAGAAGTCCCACTGCTAAGCATTTGAAGATTTGGAAATCCAAATCGTTACATTTAACTGTAAAAGTATATGGTTGTAATACCTTGTGACTGCCTGTTGAACTGCTGTTCTGATGTGGTGTTAAAGCTAGATATAGACAGCCCACTTTCTGTAAGTCTGTGTCTAACTACATGGATACACATATATATCTGTATGTATATGTATTTACACTTATTTATGGTTTTATGTATTTATTTATGTATTTTATGTATTGTCATTTATCATTTTAATTTTTATTTTATTTTTCTATATAGAAATATATATTTAGATATAAATGTATTTTATATTTATATTTTATTTTATTTTTGCATTTCTCTTATACTTTAATATCTGTATATTTATATTTGTTTCTTTTATTAGTTTTATTTATATTGTATTTTATTTATGTATTATTTATGGTTTATGTATTTATATTTCTTTATGTATGTATTTATATACAAATATGTATATTTGTATGTATGTATTTATGTATAAACAGAGGGTCCTAGAGTTGAAGTATTACTTCATATTGGTATTAAAATTTCAGATTCAGATATCTAATTATTTGTAAAAGAAATTCTTACATAGTCATTTAAAATGAGAAAAAAACAGGTTTGTATTTTTTGCTATAAAAAATATCTGAACTTAAATGAAGGTAATAAAATTACAAGGAGAATATACTTCCCCCCCCTCCCACCCCACAGGGTATGTGGATAAGAACACAGAATACAGAGTCTTTATTTCACCTCAGTTTGATAACAATATGTCAAGCATTTATTAAGCACTTACGTAGATACTGTATGACATTTTGATGAAGAAATGAGAACTATGTAATTAAAAACTATTCAAAGCCATTAGGTATTGTTAATAAAAGAAAACAAACAAACAAACCCAAACAAAACCACAGATAAATACAAAAAATATACATCAACTGAACAAAACCTTTACTGAACCAATATATTTCTAATTTGATCACTATGTTAGTGTGGAATGGAAATTTTAAAAGAAGGAGAGAAGACACAAGAGGAAGAGTAGAGGGAGAGGAGAAGAAAGGAGAGGAAAGAAAAAGAGGAGAGGAGAGGAGAGGAGAGGAGAGGAGAGGAGAGGAGAGGAGAGGAGAGGAGAGGAGAGGAGAGGAGAGGAGAGGAGAGGAGAGGAGAGGAAATTTCCATTTGATCTAGTTGAGTCATCCATCTGCAAGCCAAGATGACAAAACCCATTATAAAACAAAAAATTATTAAAATATCTATGTTAGTAAAATTACTGGCAAACACAGAATTGACCCTTCTCCAAATAAAAAATTAATTGACTTAAAAAGAAATCATTGAGTTAAAAAAAAAAAGCAAAAAGAGTCAAACATTCTAGTGGAGAAGCAATGCATAGGATTTCATAACTGACAGCTGATACAATGCTGCCCACATAAGAAAAACAAAATATATTCCATCACCTTGCGAGATTCTGAATGTGGACTATACACTTTCAGCAGATTATGGACACCTATTTTAGATTTACAGTATCAACGATATAAATTATATATAGGACCTTCAGAAAATACCAAAACACTTGAGGAAACGGTGATAGTAAATATTTTTCTATTCATACTGTGTCAGCAAAATCTTAGATAATAAAGCATATTTTAATGCCAGTGTAATACCTCCTGACTTTCTTCCAGCACCTCAAAAAAAAAAAAAAAAGAAAAAGAACACCAAAAGAAAACTATAACACACAGGATATTAAGAGTATGCTTGGACTGGAAAAAACAGTAGAAAGCCATTGCCAGACTCTGTAAGTAGTTTTGGAAAGAATAAATGCTGCTGAGGTGGCATGAAAAATTAAGTATCTATAATTCAAAGTAAAGGTATACAATTCACAGAAAAATGTAATATAGCAAGGTAGAAAGCAGATCGTATGATAGCGGAAGCCATATTTTCATGACAAAAGTACAACTGGATAAGTACGAAACTCTCTGGCAGAATAAGTCATGTCTTTTTTAGAACAGGAAAAGGAGAGAGGAAAAAAGTGCAGTCCTGATTTGGAGGTGCAGTAAGTAGACAAGCAGAATTTGCTGTTTCTTCAGACCGGAAATGATATTTTTGAAGATAACCCTAAAATCACACAGGTTTTAGGGTATTTCACAAGTTAAATCCAATACAAAAATTAAATTCTGCCTTAATTGTTAACTATATTTCTATATAAATAAACACGTATGTGGGAACTATTGCTGTATTTTAGCCTAGGAGAAATAGTGTGTAGGTGGGAGGAGGAAGAAGAGAAAAGTAGGGCTAGAAACTCATGAGCTTTCCCAATCAAAATGTAAGCAAAACAATGTGTGAAGCTCTTGTTTATGTCATGCACAATGAGTTAGAACCAGAAGCAATGAAAAGCTTGTCTGTTGCATAAATGATGAGCAAGAATGAACACTGAACAATATGTACCTACTAGAAGAAGCAAACTGGTTGAGAGTTCTCAGCAGAGAATTTAGACATAGAAGAAAATAAAATGAAAATTAACATGGTAGACTTTCTTTTTATTTTTCATATTAAAAGGATTTGCCATATAAATAATCCACCAAGGCCTATAATGCATCTGACATCATGGCCATTAAAAAAACCTAAAAAGTCTTTTTTCTTCTTATTTTTTTAAATAAAATGCCTTATTAACATTATATTTAGGAACAGGTATAATTAGGAACAGGTATTAATTAATGGAATACACTGACTTGTGCTGCATTGTGGGTCTGACTAAATGATTGCCAATGTCCTCTTGCTTCAGTGCTGGCAAATCTAAGTAACTTTCATTTATAAGTGAGAATAAGAATTTCTCTTAAATATGATTTATAAAATGTTCTCATAGTAATGAATGAATGAATTGTTAAATCACAAAAAATGCGTTCAAGGTAGCTGGCGGCTGCAAGCTAACAAGTAACAACTCAGAACCAAGTTCAGAAGCTATAAAATCCTCTTCATTTAATAACTATTCTGTCAAACAAAAATAAAAGCCTATCAGCTTCTTTAAAGATCTCTAACTCACTTTGTAATACAAAGAGAACATTTAGTACCATGCCAAGAGTTAAATGTCCAGACATGAAGGAAGGGTTGAAACCTTTTTTTAAAATAAAGCAAATTTAATTTGGTATATTACTGTAACCCCTGAAGACTTGACTGACTCAGTGAGTAACAAGGGATTCTTACACTTTTTTAGAGCCAGATCACAGTTATGGTCTGTCTACAACTCTTCTCACTTCCCAGTCTCTCTGATTATACTCCTCAAATGCCAGTCTTTTTGCCTGTATCTCTTCTCAGGTTGAATCATACAATTCTGCCACTGTTAGACTGAACTCTTTAACAATGCCCTGCATATCAGCTGTTCTAGAATGCTACATCCTGCTACATCAGGTCTTTATGAGCTGAGGGATTTGACTCCTGGGAACCATGGGCAATGATGAATATGCCCAAATACTTCTCTTAAGGCAAAACATTTTTCACTTTTAAAAGGGAAAAAAAAAAAAGGAAAAAAAAGGAAGAAAAAAGCATCTTTTATGAAAACATTTTAAAATGTTTAAAGTCGATATATTTCTCACCTGAATCTTTCTGTCCTTCATAACAAGTTTTTTAAAGTTAATGCTATAAAAACAATCTTTACAAAAGAAGCCCAAGCACTGTCACCCACTAAATCAAACCTTTTTTCCCCATTTTTTAGTAAAGGCTGCAGCCTTTGCACCACATGGTTGCAGGAAATGCTTGGGCTTTCACAGTTTAGCTGGGAACCACAGAGAGGTGAACAAACTGTGATAACTGACTGTCAAAAAACAAGCTCATGTGTACCTGAGAGTAAGGGACCAGGATGCTAAGGACTTACTGTGACCACCACCACCCAGCTGGACAAAGACTGTCACTGTTAAGCACTCAGAATGACCTTGGAAGGAGAAGCGTAATTTAAAAGAAATGGGTTAGATACTTTTAATTCTTCTTGTATAACAATTTTGACTATGATACTGATGAGACTTTAATACATTAATTTCTATGGTGAGTACCAGTTCTACTGTAACAGGAAAAAGTGTATAATTTTGGAGAGACTGGTTTACTTAGATATTACTTAGGCTAGCAGTAAGTGTTTTCCAGGTATATAGTCTCATCTCTTTTGTCTGTGTACAGAGTTTATATTCTTCTCACTTCCTTGATTTGATAGAATTGTCAAGTTATTCAGTAAGGTGACAAAGCTAACAATGCATTAATGATTTTAGTAAGCTTTTATTTTTTCAGAGAATGGTTTTATTGTTTCTAATTCAAGTGCTTTTTTGTAGTATATTAAATAAATATCACCATAAGACAAACTGGTCGATAACCATTTTGATGTATAATATTTATAAATAGTTGCATAGGAGATACATTTCCTTTTCCAACTGCATCCCATTCGGGCAGTGAGACTTTACCCGTTTGAGCCATTTTTTACAATTTCATAGACCTATTCTCATCACAGGGCTGACTTCCTAACTTCATGCCTGACTACACCTCACACTTGATCACTATGATGTAACTTAGCTTTATACTAAACCCTAATTCTGCCATCTTGAGGCATGACATCCCCATTTTGAGCCTGTGCCCATGTGAGTTGCTAGTCAACTCACAGTCAGACTAGCCGACATACAGGATGAGAGGCCCAAGTGGGGATGAGGATCTTGAAAGTTTGGGCACCAGCTGCCAGAGGAGAGTGAGTGTCTAGAGCCAGCTACTAGAAAGTAGTAATGACTGGGGCAAGGTACAGCAGGGGCCTGTATTTCATGTGTATATGCAATTCTCAGTGAACTTCAAGCTGAATTAGCTGATGAGAAGTCCACCACCTGGACAAACTAAGGTTGGAGCAAGTGTTTAGATCCAGGCATGGATATTGTATAAAGTTAAAGCCCACGCTATTTCCTTCTTAAAGAAGAAAGTAACTCTCTTTTTCCAGTGATAAATCTGGGTCTCCAGAACCATAAGTACAGTGTGTTGTAGTTTTAGTAAAAAACTTGGTTACTGGGTTTGTTATAAAACTCACAGTATCTGCGTGCAGGAAAAAATACACGAGAAGTTTACTTTCTTTTATTAGACAAAAGATAGCTGCTTAAGAATTTTTAAGATCTATTATCTTAAGACTTTAATAGTTCAACCTAATAAGCTTCTTTCTCACTTCTAGATCATGTGCACAATAAGCACTTTTATTTTAATTACAGCAGTTACTGAAGTGGAAACCATATGCATAAAAATATATATAGTACTATACTTGGGTCTAATACTGAATTTATTCTTATAATCAAGAACAGAAGGTAAACCTGCAACCACCTTTATGCTCATCACTAAGTTTTAAGCTATATCTGCTTTTGCAGTTCTGACAATGCAGTCTCATTTTCAGAAAATCTTGAACACCAGCATTAGGACGTATACATCATGATAACTCAGTGATTTTCGACAGTTTCAGGTAGTTTGGTCTGCATGGCTAGTCTTGTAACAGATGTAGTAGAGTACATTTATGAAAGCAATAGCATAAAATCAATTTCATCTGACGACTAAGAACAGTATTACACAGTTTCATTTAAAAAGAAAAAATAGAAAGAAGGTAAGAATTTATATATTTCTCCAGAAGAATGTAATGGAATTATAAAACTCCTTTACTACTACATTGTATAAATTAGATATGATTATCAAGTGATTTGTTAACAGATACTACAGAAAATCCTAAAATAAGCATTGCAGTTATACTAATGAAATCTCCATCATTTAACTCCTGTGGGCATAAGAGAACCAGAAAAAGATATGGTTTATTTTTCATCTGCCAAGATGAGGAGGGATCTGTCTATAATAATGAAAAACGACTAGTTAAGAAGCCTTAAATTAATGCCATTAAAATTTACTAGACTAGGCAACAAAATATTGACTCATTCAGTCCTTAATGATATAATGAAATAGCTAGTAACATACTCATCTACCAGCAATGTTGTGTTTATTACTGTGGAGTAAGAGAATATGGAAAAAAGTAGAAAGAAGCAGTAATACCGATATAGTCAATATTAATATACTTCTAGTATTGAAATTTTACCTTAAATGTATTGCTTTTTTTAGAGCTAACCCAAGAGATACAGTACAAGAATTATTTGAAAGAAACAGATGAGAACCATATGTCAGAATCCAACAGATTAAGGATGCAATTCATCTTAATATTTCAGGCATACAGATGCAGCCATTTAGTCATAATTTGTTCCAATTCTCCAGTCCCTGGAAGGATTTGTACCCTCAGTAATTATTTTACCCTATTTTAAGATAGCTGACTAAAAAACCTTAGCGTGAAACACATTTTTTCACTGACTCTGGAAAAACTCTGGATTTTTATTTTAGCCTGTATGCCTAACTACTTAGATAACTAAATTACTAAAGAAAAAGTGTTACTGAAATCAATATGTATCTTCCATAAATTAAGAGAAGAAAATGCCAGAAAAACATTCCATAGACTATTTATACACTCCATATCTCACTCAATACCCCAAAGCTTGTTTGTAGGTTATTTGGAACTACTATAAATTAATGAAAAGAATACTCTGATATGAGATAGAATAATTAATCTTGAAAAACTTATATTCTGGAGGACATACAGGAGTAGTTAAAAAAGTAGAGTGACATCTTTCGATTCATCAGGAATAAATGCTATGGACCATTAAACTATGTCAGCACATCAGAGAACTTATTCATACTTATCAGCCAAAGATTTTTGATATTTTATTGTCTTAATTTTTCTTTTATTAGAAACTGAACAGAAGGTATTAATATCTATAAACTGCAATTTTATTTTTTTATTGTACAGTTCATATCTTTTAAATCATAGCAGTGTTGTCCTGATTGAGGTAAGATCATAATTTCAAAAAAACCCAACAGTAATAAGAATACTTTGGACTTCCACTTTTTATTCTATTATTTCTATTTCTTCTAAACACTTCCTATATGCTGACTAAATTCAGGAAAAAAATGAATTAAAGACAGAAGTTAAGTATATCTTATCTCATAGCTTTCTTCCTCATAATGAATTCCTAATAAAGTTATAGCTTAAGAATCCGATATTTTATACCACAGATAGTTTGATATAAATACTTATTCCAAAACAGTGAGTCAAAGCTATTAATCTATTTTTTTTATATTTTCTGTTTACTAATTCAAGTGTGTGAATACTGAACTAAGAAATCCACACAGCTTTAAGGGTTTTCACTTTGTTTAGGAACCCTTCCCAGAAGTCTATCTGCTTGTCGTCTTCCTCAAGAACAAAAGATGTCAAAATAAAGTAGTGCTTTATTTTCATGGTATCTAACAGTGGGGAAGAGAGATTTAGAATGTCACTTTTTAAATTTATTTTACATATATTTCTTGCATTTTCTCCTTGAATATTATATATTTTTTTAAAACAGTCTGTTGTAGAAATAATTTAATATCTCCCAGGCAATCTTATTTTCATAGCATTTATAATTTTTTGCTTTATTTTATTGTTGGAAATATGGCAGTATATCAATTCTAAATATATATGTGTATATAAAGAAATATGTATATGTGTGTATATATATACATGCATATACACAAAGACATATTTATGATTCTGTTCCATACCAAAATATTTCATTATTTTTAGATGTTCCTTAAGAAATAACTTAAAGCTTTGAGATTATTTTTATTTCATTGAAGGGTATATGTCCTGGGTTCAGCAGTGGCAGTCATTTTTCTCTTTCTTGGCAGCTGGTGCAGTGCTGTGTTTTCACTTTCGGGCTGGGAACAAAGCTGATAAAAATGATGTTTTGGTTTGGCCAAGGATTTTGTGAGCCTCATGCTCTGCCAGGGAGGGGTGGAAACCAGGAGGAAGCAGAGACAGGACACCTGACCCAAACTGACCAAAGAAGTATTCCATACCACAGCACGTCATGCCCAGGAGGTAACTGGGAGTGAGCCGGAAGGGCGAGGGGGACTGCATGGTTGGAGGAGGTATCGGTTGGTGCTTGGTCGGGCTGGGGGGATGAGTTATCAATCGCCTGATGATGAGGTGTTGTATTCTCTTCCCTTGTTATTTCCTTTGTCATTATTATTGGTGGTAGCAGTAGTGATTTGTGTTATACCTTAGTTGCTAAACTGTTCTTATCTCAACCTGTGGGAGTTGCATTCTTTCTGATTCTTCTCTCCGTCCCTCCAGGAATAGGGGGAGGGCAAAAGTGGGGGGGAGTGGGTGAACAAGCTGTCTGGCTGGGGTTATACCACGACAGTATATTTTTCTGTTGGGACTTAGTGGTTTTCAATTCTCCAAATTTCTTGGTGAATATTTCCTTCATAACTCAGTATAACTTTAAAAGAGCAAAGTTTTTCTTTACAGAACAGCGGGAGACAGTGTCATGTTCTCTGCGATGTCCACTGTCAAACATGAAATAGGCCATGTGATTAAGGGAATACTGTTTGCTTATCAAATGGTATTTACAGGACCACTAACACAGTGAAGGGAAATTATGCTACTCCACCAAAACTTGAAAAATCTTAGAGTGCATTCACCTACAATGTGTCTTTATTATCGACAGCTGTTAATATGATAAATTATTCAACGTCTACAAAAAATAGTCACAATGAAGTAAGATTTGATCAGACTTTACTTTTCACCACAAAGCCGTCCATGTCCATGTGTTGTTCTGTCCATCAGCTATTATGCAGGCTCCCAGGTGATACACAGAGATAATTTCTTCCATCCATCTTCCATACCTGACATGCTCAGTCAACACTCAACATTTCTTCCTGTTTGTTGCAGACTTCAAACTGAATAGTTTGCATTAACATGGAGTTAGATTCAACATAAGTAACACATTCTTTATTAAAAGACCCACCTACTTTTCTGCCTGGCAACTATTTATCTAGGGACTTAGCTTATAATGATTATGTTTATAACCATTTATAGTTTATGCAGTATTTGTATAATCATGATTTCACTGGTTATGTAAAGCACATTGCAAATTGTGTTCTGTTGCAGAGACATTTAGGAATCTCTGACTACACATGAACTGGTGCTACTCCCTTTACAAGAATCTCTTGCTGTAAGAGCACTCTCCTAGGAAATGGGAGGCTGGCAAGCAGTACCTACTTCTCTCTCAGAGACAAAAGTCTAAAGACTTTCAATATGCCTAACTTTAAATAAATTTCCCATCAATCATGTAGACACACACAAAACAGAAGTCATGGATGGAAAACCTATTCTACATAAATCTGTTTTATCTGGAGTTCTAGTTATATGAGGAGCTAGAGGCATCAGTGTGGAGCACAAAATGCATCCATAGTACTTCCCAGGGTGATTTAAAGAGTGTATTAACTAATTGTTTCAAGTAGCTCATGAAAACTGTGCATTAATCAGTGAAGTTCAAGCTGTATTTGACTCTTTTGCCCAATCTCTCAGGAACATTTTAAGATAATATTAGGGTTGTATATCCGAAAGGTAGTCATGGTGCAATATATGTCACTGGAAATAGAGACTTGCATAAATTAGATCTCTTTTTTTACCTCTTCCAGGTCACTGTTCTAGTAACACAGCCATTGCAACTGTTTTTCACAGTAGTCTCGGCATTCTTAAATTCACCTTTTTGAAAAAACAGCAAAGGACTCATGATGGATTGCCAAGGAAAAATAAGCAGGACTTAATCACAGGTGCTACTGCAGGTTGTGTTAACAGACCATTGGAATACATAAGATTGATTACTGGGACTTATCACTAGATGCACTTCTGAATTTGTTATATTAACTTGTCTTTGTGTTAGTGTTATACATTAATCTGTGGGATTTGTTTTACTTTTTAAGCCCTTGTGAAATATATTGTCTTCATTATAAAATACGTAATTAAATTAATAATTTCACCATACTAATTTCAATTTATCTCAATGAATCACAGCAGCACGTTTTGAGAAAATTAACAGCATAAAAGGAAACATCTGCTGAAAGTAGGTAACAAACTAGTTTATGACAGCTAAAGCAAGATTACACTCAGTGCAAATTTAAATAAATGTTACTTTAATGCAGGAACAATTTATCAAAATTTACAACTCTTTATTGTTATCAATATTAATAAGGAGGTTTTCTAGACTTCATGATTTGACAAAACATAAAACATTCAATTTTGTATAGCTCTCCAATATTATTAGGAAAGAGCATGCAAAATAAATTACTGTTACTATTTAAAAGATGTTAATAATTGCTTGACCATAAAAACCTGTGCTGAATATTGTTATGCACAAAAAACGTATTCCAGGTATTGGGAATATCTGTGACTTTAATATCATATTTGCATTCTAGTCCTATTTTTCATTTGTAGTGCCATTCACTCCCGAACTTCTGAAACATCATTTCAAGTAATTGTTTGCAAGTTGATGACAAGTATGCTCTATTCCAGGAAATTATTGATTAACATAATAGCTAAGAAGTACTCTAGAGAAATATGAATTTACATTTTCCTATTTTTAAGAATCCAGCATCCGAGGGAACAGTTGCACAAAGGTTGACTAAAGAAATTATTTTAGATAATATTTTAATGACCTTGGCACAAAAAAATGTTCCTGGGAAATGTGCTGATGATAAGACGGGAAAAATTTCAGATAGTGGTCTCAAAGAAGTCAAGAGCATAGCAGTGAGCACTGAAGTAACAGATACAAGTAATTAGTTCAACAATACAGAAGTCATAGAATCACAGGATCATAGAATATCTTCAGTTGGAAGAGATCCACAAGCATCATAGAGTCCAACTCCCTGCTCCTCACAGGACTATCTATAATTAGGTAAGAGAATCATCCAGGCACTCCTAGAATTCTGATAAGCTTAGTACTACGATCACTTTCTTGGGGGCTTGTTCCAGTGGTTAATGTCCTAATGTCCAGTCAGAACTTCCCCTGACTCAGCATCTTCATGTCCTGTCACTGGTCACCAGCTCTCCAGCTTATCCAGATCTCTCTCTAAGGTTTCTCTATCCCTGAGAGACTCCTTTAGTATTATCAGAAAACTTACTTAATGTACACTTTGCATCCAGATCATTTATAAAAATATTAAAGAACACTGGCCCTATAAACTGAGCCTGGGGCACTCCACTGGTGACTGGTCAGTTGCCTGACATTTACTACAATTCTTTGAGCCCAACCCAACAGCAAGTGGCTCACGCAATATATGATGAACTTGCCTAGCTCTGTGCTGCATATTTTGTCTAGAATGGTACTGTAAGAGACAGTTTCAGAAGCTTTGTTCTCCCTCCACCCCCCCAAAAAAAAAAAACACCGAGAAGCACTCTGCATCCACTGTCTTCCTTTGGTCAACAAGATATGTGACCTTGTCATAAAAGGAGATTAAGTTGGTTAAGGAGGACTTTCTCCTTGTGAACCCATGTTGGCTACAACCAATGACTGCAAGTATTTTTCAGTGACTCCCAGAATAACCTTCTCCATAATTTTACCAGACACTGAAGCAAGACTGACAGGCCTGTAATATCAGGTCTTCCTTCTTCCACTCCTTGAAAACTGAGACAAGAAGTCAAATCATACGATAAAGGATTATTATCAATAACAGGAATGTCTGAGTTAAGATAGAGTTCAGAGACTGAAATGAGAGAGCCTATCATAAGGATGATGTAAAAACAAATGGTAAATAGGTTTTTGGGATAGATCAGTTCTCAACAGAGTTAAAAGAGTTTTAATTCCATTGTCAAGGCCAGTGCCTCATTTGAAAGAGTACTGGTATTAATTCGTGTCTAATAGGAAGGCATATTCAAATTAATGAGCAGAGAAACAAGCTGATATTCTTGAGGGCAGCATTGTTATTCAGGGAGAAATAGGTAAGTTGAGGGAATTGGCTGACAGGAGCATCATAAATTTCCGTGAGGACAAACACAAAGTCCTGCCTCTGGGATATAGAAGCCTCTGAGCAGTGATACAAGTTGAGGGCTTATCACTGGGGAGCTGCTATGGAGAAAATGCACTGGGGGTTCTTGGGAGCAGTGAGCTGAACATGAGCCAGCAGTATGCCCTGACAGGAAAGATGGTCAGCTGCTGCAGAAAAAATGGACTCAGTCAGAAAACAATGTGATCAGACCAAAGCCGTTTATTACAAAGCATCTATCTTTTTTATACTGTTGTCTGCATCTGCTTACAATAGCTTGCTGTATTATATTTGGATACAGATACAATAGCTCGCTGTAGTATAATTGGATATACCTACAATAGCTGAGTGTATTATGCTTTGATACTTGTAGCATACAGCAACTAGTATACAATTAATCAAATAACAGCATGAGAACTTAACCTTTAAGACTTGCTAACAGTTCACTATTTTGTATCTTAGCACATTCCAGTTTCTTATCTTGCTTGCACCACTACTTTTGCTTCCTTATCCACGTCCTCCTTCATCCTCAATTCATGTTGAGCTCCACGTAAGCACTTGCTGACCAGGGAATGTGGCCATTCTTTGCTAAAAATCAGCAGCCAGTCCTGGCCTGTATTAATGGGGGCACAATCAGTAGATCAAGGGAAGTTTACTAATCCTCTGCTCAGCACTCATTAGACCTCATCTAGATAATGAATCCAGTTTAGGGCCCATAATACAAGACAGACATCAAAAAACAGGAAAGCTCATCAAACAGTCACCAAGATGGTATGGGCACTGGAGCATATGCCTGAGTCTGAAACTAGGGAAGTTCAGACTGTTTATGAGGAAAGACTTTTCCTCATGAGGACTGGAAGGAGTGGAGTAGGTTGCATAGTCTTCATTGTTGGATCTTCAGCGGTTTTTAAGACTGAGTTGGACAAAGCCCTGAGCATCCTGGTCTGACCTCAAAGGTGGCCCTGCTTGGAGCAGGTAATTACAGTCAGATTTCCTGAGGTCCCAACCTATATTATCCTATGGACTTAACATGAGAAAAAAAGGAAAGAATAATAATTCCTTGGAAAAAAATTTTGGAAGAGGATTTTTTTTTTTTTCACACATGCAATATTAACAGAATGTATATAAACCCTTTTAACTGTTGCAGCAGTGAAGTTCTGGAGCAACCTATTCATTAGACAAATACCAGATGAATACGGTTTGGATGGGAGTGGGGCTGTTGGGTTATGGGATGGGTGTTTTTAAATTATTCAGTTAAAAAAAAAGGGGGATGAATAATTCGTTTGAAATATTAAGAAACAATATTATTTCTATATTCATCTGCCTTTTTGAACAGTCAGAGATCTGACTTTGAATTTTCTGGCAGTTGTTTGAAAATATTTTCCCTCAGAACTACTATTTATATATTCTAAGGTGAAACCTACCAGAAAGAACCACTCAGGTATGCAAGATCTTGATGATATCTGCCTTAATCTAACTCATTAGATGAACTTGGTATGCTCTGGGAAAACAATCCAAAGATAATTCTTATGGGGGAGTCTTAATGAAAGCTCAGACAAAGCAAAGAAGTTACTTCTTTCTGGCAAAGAAACAGAGAAACAGAGGTGAATTCTTAAGAGCTTTATATCCTTATAAGGCATTTAGTACAGGATGCCAGAAGGTGATAGTGACCCGGGCAGTGATCACTAATTGGCTTTAGTTGTACAGAAAGTCAGACAGTCTGGCCTTGGCTTACGTGACCAAAGAGGCCTGTGGCAGCTTATGCAAAGTATCTAACTTTGAAAGCAATAAATGGAAACAGAAATTTGAAATAGAAAACAATCCCACAGAGGATGAGGGAAACTTAAAGCTGAAATTCCAACACTGACTATACCCAAGGTTGAAGCCAGTCTGCCAGCTGGGACTTGGACACCTTGAGGAGTTAGATAAAGCAGTGTCTTATTTCCTTGAGTCCATGTTGCCAGTCACAGCTGGACTGGAGAACACGACCAGTGTGAGTTTGTTTTGTCCAGAACAGGCATCAGTTCATATTTAGAGAAACAAATTTGTGAAACTGTTGGTGGTCTCAGAATATGAGACATTTTTTTTGTTACAGTGAATTTCATTTTCCCTTTCTTTAGCACTAAAAAGTATAAATCAGCTAAGATAGAAAATATTTAATATTTTCTGAAGTTCAAATTACTGTGAACATTTCATTTTTATCAAACAACTGCGGAAATTCATCAAACATCAGAATTAGTCATAGAGAAAGAATTTCTCAAAAATGTGTTTCGATTATTTAGAAAGCTGATTGTGACTCTCCAGTGGGAGCTCTGTCACTGATTTGAATAGGTATAAAAAAAAAAAAAAAGCATGTTAAGGGAAATTTAGGTAGCCAAAATGCTGTGATAAAGGATAATATAATTAGAGATCAAAAAAATGTATAATGTAATCCCTAAGTATTTTTCAGGACTCCAGTAAGTTACCTACTGATGAGTCTTTGTTCATGAACTGAGATATCAATTCAAAGCTTTTTAGAAAAGCTTGATTCACAGCTACCAAAAATCTGGAATGTGTGGCTTGTTAATATAATACCATGAACACAAATTCCAATTCTATTCTTAGCAGTTTAAATTCTTTCCTCCTTCCTTCCTATTTATACCTAATATAACCATTCATAAGCATAGACCTAAACGGCGAATTAATAACATTAAACTTAGATTTGAAGGAAACAGCATCATCAGTTTGGAATAAGGACTGTTAACACTGTACCAGGTACTCCTCTAGGTTTAGATCAGAAGACCATTCAGTCAGCATTTAGTCTATTTTTCAAATGGAACCTATGAAAGTCAGGTAAAAAGATAGAATCATAGAATAGTTAGGGTTAGAAAGGACCTTAAGATCATCTAGTTCCACCCCCCTGCCATGATCAGGGACACCTCATACTAAACCATGCCACCCAAGGCTCTGTCCAACCTGACCCTGAGCACTGCCAGGGATGGAACATTCACAGCTTCCTTGGGTAACACATTCCAGTGCCTCACCACCCTTACAGTACAGAACGTCTTCCTTATATCCAATCTAAACTTCCCCTGTTTAAGTTTGAACCCATTACCCCTTGTCTACCACTACAGTCCTTAAAGAAGAGTCCCTCCCCAGCATCCTTATTGGCCCCATTCAGATACTGGAAGGCTGTTATGGGGTCTCCACGCAGCCTTCTCTTCTCCAGACTGACCAGCCCCAGCTTTCTCAGCCTTTCTTCATACGGCACACTAAAAAGTAGGCACACTATTTCCCTCTTGGTCTCTTCTGCACATTAGTAATGTTGCTTAAAATGACGTTACACCCCTTGTGCCTAACGGGTCCCAGTTGACCCAAAGACATGTTTTGGTTGACATCCATTTCATTCACATTAGCATGTCAACTCAGAACACCAGTGATTTTTTTTTTGTTTGTTTGTTTTTTTTAATGAATATCCTATTTTTGCCCTCTTACTATGTTTTATTTCACGTTATGAAAAAGCCTCCAAGTGAAGCTGACAAAATGTCTCTCAGATGAAACTGAAGTGGGGTATGTGTCACAGGGATACAAATTAGAGCTATTTGACCAGTAATTCAGTTAGTCCATATGGTCTGACTAGAGCTCACTCTAAGGCACTCTTTCCCTCTATTGCAGAAGGAAGACATTGTAGCTGTTGGGTGCCCAACTGAAATCTTCTACTGAGCAACACTATTTGATAATGTAAACATAGTATTTCCTTTTACAGTCAGAGTATATGGTCAAAACATCAAACTGGATTATGGATAAGTAATTTTACTTTCTATGCATGAATGTTGGGAGGGTTAGTTCCTTATAACATAGCATTCTAGTAGCGAAAGATGAACAAATTCATCAAAATAAATTGTGCTGACACTGGATCCAAAAAGCAAAATTGAGATGATACACTGTTACAGTCCAGAAGCTGCCTTTTTAAATGATTCTACTCACTCCAGTAGAGCCATTCAAAGTATCTGAGGGGTGTACTTACTTGCAAGTTTGTTGTGTGCAACAGGTTTGTTTCTAAAGCTATAGCAATACTAGAGTTGTAGTGACATTATTCCTTCCAGAAGCTCATCCAGATTTTTATTACCTTCCAGTAATACTTCACTGCTTTCAGTTCTTAGCTACTGACCTTGACACCTGTTTTAGTGACAAGGTCATCAGGGTTCCAGGATGGCAGCAGCATAAAAAAAATCAGATTAAAACATTTCATCTGTTCTTCCAGCATTTATCGTGCTTCTAGAGCATTTCTAGCAGAAGTTCTTTGATATTTGTGTCTGAGGGGCTGCCATATGCAACTCCTGAACTAGTCTAAAAAAACATTATGCCTTTTAGACAAAACAGAAATTAAAAAGGCAAATTAAGAGGACCTTGATATTTCAATCATTCATAAAAGGGAAAAATAGCAGTTTCTTCTTCCAAGGTTTGTAAATCAATGTCTTCAATATTTTAAGTTACAGAACCAGAGTGTTGGGGTTTTTGTATACATATGTATATGTAGTTAGACAATCAGCTTTCAATAAACAGATTTTCCTCCAATCATATATTATGTTAAGTTACAGTTTTGTCTCTTCTCAGTTCATGGGAGTTATGAAGTAGGAAGAAATGGGAAGGTTTAGTTTCTGCCTCCTTCCACCTAATGAACAAATTTATTAGTAGAGTGTGCCTTCCTTTTGCTTGTTTGCAGTTGAGATACATATGTGAATTACAGAGTATCTGATTTCCAGAAACATGTTGTTTGTCTTGACTATTTTCTTGCATATTTTTGTATTTTGAAACAATATTGCACTCGTTAGAATGCAGAAAATAGTATTTGCAAAATATGTGATGAAATTATCTTTTCTAATGATTATACCATCAGCTTACTAAAAACTCCAATTAAAAATACGCTTAGCTTCATTGACAATAATTTTGCATTTTGATTTCAGAAATATGTTTAGGTCCCTGTAAAAGACAAAATGCACCTTTTGAATAATTTTATTGTTTGTGTGTTCCTTTACTGCAATTTTTAAAGGCTTCTACTGTACTCAAATTGAACATTTTCTGCATTTTTCTCTGGTATTTAAAGTGCAGAGATTTTGGCATCAGCACTGATTCTAAGAAATGCACAATAAGATTAAGAAAAACATTTAGGACATTCCACTGGATCTCTGTTCTCATTCACTACTTCTATTTGTATGAGCACCAAAGAAAATTATGTCAATTCTACATTAAAAACCCTACTTAGCATATAATCATACAATCATTTATATTTTAAATGACCCTCAAAATCATTGAGTCCAATAACAAACCTACCACTACCAAGTCTACCTCCAAACCATGCTTTTAAGCATGTCATTTAAATACCTCCAGGAATGGTGACTCACCCACTTCCCTGGGCAGCCTGTTCCAGTGTTTGATGACCCTTTTGGTGAATATCTTTTTCCTAATATTCAATCTAAACCCCTGCCGCAGCTTGAGTACCTTACCTCTCATCCTATCAGTTGTTGCTTTGAAGAAGAGACTACCACCCCACCTTGTTCCATCTTCCTTTCAGGTAGCTGTAGACAGTGATAATGTCTCCTTAAAGTCTCCTGTTCTTCAGCTAAACAATGCTGGTTTCCTCAGCTGCTTTTCATAAGACTTGTTCTCTAGACTTTTCACCAGCTTCATTGCTCTCTGGCCATGCTCCAGCACCACAATATCTTTCCTGGAGTGAGGGAAAAAAAAGCAAACACAGTATTCATAGTGCAGCCTCACCAGTGCTGAGTACAGGGGGATGATCGCTTCCCTGTCGTGCTGACCACGTTATTTCTTGTACATGAGAAGCTCCATTTTGTATGAGCAACACAAGTAACCTCTTCTGAGGGTTAAATATCATATTACATTTTTGATAATTCACCAATAAAAAGATTTGATGTCTTAGTGAAGAATTATCACCAGAAAAGCTCTTTGATCCTTTGATAAAGACTGTCATCTATGATGCACTATTGGAATTTTCCTCTAGGAGAGAAATGGGATGGGGCCAGAAAGACATAAAATTGTAATTGAGGTTTCCTTAGAGGAAATTATAAGGAAAAAAAGAAAACAAACAAAAATAAAACAACAACAACCCACTTTGTAAGGGTGATCTTCTGCATGTTAGGTCACCACAACCTCTGTAGGAGGACATTCTTTTGAAGGAGAGAAGGGAAAAACAGAATCTTCCCATACTGAGGGCTATGTCCAGATAACACAACCCAGTATTGGATTTGAGGCTTTCCCAAAATAAATACTGGTTTGGGTTTTTTTCCAAGTATGTGTGAAACCTAATAACACACCTGAGAATTAAAGAATGAAATCATAAGAAAGGTTCTCCAGCTTAACAGAAAAAAACCGTTAACAAATGTGTCAAGCAACAGTACAAACAACAACTGCTCTTTTATGGTAATGTATAAATTAGTCCTTCGTGGTTAGAGTTAATAACTTTAAAATTGTGAATATATATATGTATACACTTTTTTTATTTTATATAATGCACAAAATGAATAATTCCAATTTTCATATATAAATACGTTATATATATTTTTGAATAGCAAATAGGAAATAGCCTGATAAACATTTCTAAACTAAAAGAATAAATATGAATCAGAAGGAGAAGAAAAAAATATCCTCCTTATTCTTATTCATTTAGTGTGTCTTAATGAACAATCATATGAAGTGTCTATATCCCATTTCAGTTTGAAAAAAAACAACGCAGCAAGCCCAAGAAAACCCCAAATGCAAACAACAAAAAACTGCTAAAGAACTAAGGAAATTCATACATTCCTCTTAAGCAATGTAGCTGTAAAATACTCTCTAACTATCAAACTATTTATCAAGAGGTATCAAGAGGTATTATTTATCAAGAGGTAGGTAAGACTTAAGTGTCAACCTTCAAATACTTTCACAAGGCCTCTATATATAGACCATGGAGCTGTTAAAGTGAGTCCAGAGGAGGGCCATGAAGATTATCAGAGGGCTGGAGCACCTCTCCTATGAAGACAGGCTGAGAGAGTTGGGCTTGTACAACCTGGAAGAAAGAAGGCTTTGGGAAGACCTTCTAGACACCTTCCACTACCTAAAAGGGGCCTACAAGAAATCTGGAGAGGTATCTTTTACGAAGACGTGTAACAACAGGACAAGGGGTAATGGCTTCAAGCTGAATGAAGGTAGATTTACATTAGACATTAAGAAAAAAATCTTTACTGTGAGGGTGGTGAGGCACTGGAACAGGTTACCCTAGGAAGCTGTGGATGACTGATCCCTGAAAGTGCTCAAGGCTAGGTTGGATGTGGCTTTGATAACTTTAGTCTAGTGGAAAATGTCCCTGGCCACGGCAGTGGAGTTGGAACTAGATGATCTTTAATGTCCTTTCTAACTCAAACCATTCTATGATTCTATGATTTCCAAGCTGCAGAAGTTAAAAAGCAGAGGAAAAGATTTAAAAAAAGACAGTTTTCCAGGGGTTTACCCTCATTAAAATTCTAGTCTAATACTCTCTATGTTCTACTAGGTAGTCTACATATGGGGGGTAAAATATTTAATACCAAATTTACTTCTTTGAAACATTCAGATTTTTGGTTTAGCTAAGTGATACAAAGTGCACTGACATCACAATACATGTGTAAGTTGCAAAACAAAGTAATCGAATTCCACAGTTCAGTCACAACTCCAATGTGATCCCCATTACTGGTCTTTATAATACATTCACGACATGACACAACAGCATCCCCACTTGCCATGCAAAAATAGGCATGTTGAAACCAACTCAAGCCCCTTGTTCTCTTCAAAATTATTTTGTTAGTTGTTCAGTTTTTATTTTCTGTGTTGGGCAGAATCATGCATTCACTCCCCTCCATGCTGCTCTTTCTAACTCAAGTGGATATTACACTCTTTTAATAAACTCAGGGAGACACATTTACACCAACAATTGACCCATTCAGCTGTGATGTAGTCAGCTGATCCACTCAACTGACATAACCGTTTATCTCAAAGAAAGACTACTCTCTGGACCCATTTGTGTTGAGATAAAGTCAGTTTCTTTGCAACAGCTGTGGTCAGTCACAAGCTACATTATTCCTTCTTCATGGGCATATTGTTCTTGCCCACCTTCTCTGAGCTTTCTTCCACTTGAAGAATTTATCGGTCAGTCATATAAATGTTTAACCTGTATACCAGTTATAGTTGAGTTTATCTCAGTTTAGCTTTGCTTAGCTTACTTTGCCTTGGCTTGGGCTTCCCCAGAAGCCATTAGGGGATTGTTTTCAGACATTTACAACATATATCTAACATTGAAAACTAATGACTGTCTTTAATAAGAATCATGGAGATATCAGTAGTAGTATAAGACCAACATACATAGCTGGAAATAACACCTCAGCATACCATTTTAGTCTGCTGGATATTGTGTAAATGTAATGTTGAGGTAAGACTAATTGTAAACACTAATTAGTTGACAATTCAGGTGTGTTGTAGGGTCATTTAAGTGGTATTCCAAGGTATTTCTTCATGATATTTATTACTTGTAAGTAAAAAAAAAAAAAAAAAGTAATAAATAAATTATCTAAGAAGCAATGTTATAACAGAGAAGGACTACGAATCTTAGTTAAGAGAAGCACGGTAAAGTGAGAAATGTTTTGGCCAACCCTGGTTCTCCTAAGTGCAGAGGATAATACCTTGCCCAGTGAATGGGGAACACTCCTATTTCTTACTGCTGTAACTGCCTGAAAGCAAGGAAGGGAAAGGAAAAACTCATTTTTACCTTTTTTGTTTCATATTCTTTTAAGTGTTTTTAAGAACAGGTACTATCTGTACTGCTTTTGTACCTTACCTTGTGAGTAAACTGAATATCAAGTGAATTACAGTCTAAAATGCATTGGGCTTGAGTGATTGCTAGTTTGGGAATCAGAGTAGAATCTTTCCTTTGGCAAAAAGCAATAAGGTGCCTACTATTCACTTTTTCTTTTCATCCACTTCAGAAAAAATCTGTATTTTCCGCAGTATATAGGTCTGGGTTTTCTGCAGATTTAACGGGAGTGAGACACTGAAACAGTTAAATAAATGCATAGTCCCTAAAGAGGTCGGTTGATGTGCATTTGATCTAACTTAATGTGCCTCACAGAGACTAGAAATTGGATTAATACTTCTTGTTCACACTTGAAGAACAGAAAATTGCTCAAAGGCAGATGGAAGGAGAGCAAAAATATCTAAAAATAAATCCCTGGTGGAAATAAGGATTTTCACAGTTCAATTTGGTTTCTACTAAGTTTCAAGATGCTGAAGTGAATAACCCACACAAAGGAAATTTAAGAATATTGCAGTACTAAATTTTCTACGAAAAAAAAAAAAGGAAAAAACCCAACCAGAAATGTCAAATCAAGAATTATAATTATTATTATAATTATATTATTGTAATTTTGCAATTTCTCTTCATTTGTAGGTAATGAAATACCTCAAAATTGAAAATAAAAAGGAGATATAGATTACAGACCTATAATACCATTTAAACATATTCCAGTTGATTATTATTTATAGTTTTATTATTTAACTTGTCTATGAAAAAGAGGAACATTTATTATTTCAGGAGCAACGGAACACAATAGTGTTTGCAGCATTTTTCGGTTTTAGCAAAAAATACTCTGAGGATATCTGAAGTGAATGACATCCTGCTATCTATAGTTTTTGTCTAGCAACTGGGGAAAAACTAAATCCCTAGCTACTAGAATCACACCACCTATAAATAGTTCAATTTTTCTGTCTCCATTGTAACAGATCTTAGTAATTACAAGTATACTGAATAAATCATAACCATAATGCTTGTTATACATTTTGCTCTAAGTTCAGTGTATACTAAGATTACTTATCACTGCGTTATAGAATACTATACTGTATTGTGCTGTACTATACTTATACTATACTATACTATACTGTACTATACTACACTACACTGCATTACACTACACTACACTATACACTACACGACACTACACTGTACACTACATTACACTAAACTACACTACACTACATTTGTTTGCTGGCATTTTTAATTCCATCCTTGTAGTGAATAATCAGTTTTAATATTATGTTGCATGTCAAATTTGAAATGGCAACCTCAGATGGTCTTAATACAAGAGCATTTCCAAATTGTGATTTATCTAACTTCAGCTGCCTATTTTAGAGTGAAAAAATTATCCTATGATTACATTTTTCGATTCATAGAATCATCATCATAGTGTCATAGAATGGGCTGGATTAGAAGGGACCTTCAAGGTGATCTAGATCACCTAGTTTCATGGGCAGAGACACTTTCCACTAGACTGGGCTGCTCAAAGTCCCATCCAACCTGACCTAGAAAACTTCCAGGGATGGGGGAGCCACAGCTTCTCAGGGCAATTTGTTTCAGAGTCTCACCACTCCCACAGTAAAAAACTTCGGATACCTTAAGTTAAATCTAAATTCTGTCAGCATAAAGGCATTTCCCTTTGTTCTATCACAATGTGCTCTTACAAAAAATCCCTCTCCGGAATTCTTGTAGTTCCCCGAAGATAATGGTAGGTAGCTAGAAAGTCTACCTGAAGCTTTTTTTCAGGCTTCACGCACCAAACTCCCAGCCTGCCTTTGTAGGACAGGTGCTCCAGCCCTCTGTCATCTTTGTGGCCCTCCTCTTCACTTCATCAAGCAGATCCACATTCTTATGTTAGAAGCCCAAGAGATGAATGCAGCACTCCAGCTGGGCTTTCAGATGAGCAGAGTAGAGGGGCAGAATCACCTCCCTTGACCTGCTTGTCACACTTCTTTTGATGCAGTCTAGCTTATAGTTGGCTTTCTTGGTTGCAAGCACACATTGCAAGCTCATGTTGAGCTTACCATTAACCAACACTCCCATGTCCTTCTCCTCAGGGCTGCTCTCCATCACATCTCTTCTCAGGCTGTAGTTTTTCTTGGGATTGCACCAATCCAGGTGCATGACTTTGCACTTGGCCTTGTTGAACTTCTTAGTTTTCATGCTGGTCCACCTCTCAAGCGTGTCAAGGTCCCTCTGGATGGCATCTGTTCCCTCCAGTGTGTCAACTGCACCACACAGTTTGATGTTGGCAGAAAGCCTACTGAGGGTGTTCTCAATCTGACTGTCCATGTTGCTGGCAAAGATGTTAAATAGCTCTGGTCCCAGTACCGGCCCCTGAGAGACACTACTCATTCCTGGTCTCCACTTGGACACTGACCACATATTTCTGAATGTGACCATCCAGCCAGTTTCTCATCTGTGAGTGGTCAATCCATCAAATCCATGCCTCTCCAATTTAGAGACAAGATAGTTATGCAGCACAGTGTTAAATGACTTGCATAAGTCCAGGTATATGACATCAGTCATTCTTCCTTTATCCACCAGTGTTACAGCCCCATCATAGGAGGCCATCAAATTTGTCAGGCACCATTTGCCCTTAATGAAGCCATACTGACTGTCAGCAATCACCTCTTTATTTTCTGTTTGCCTTAGCATAGTTTTCAGCAGGATTTGCTCCACGATCTTGCTGGACACCAAGACGAGACTGTCTGTCCTGTAGTTACCTGGGTCTTCCATTTTTATCTTATTTAATAATGAGGGTTATGTTTTCCCTTTGTTAGTAAACAGGAACTTCAGACTGCCACACCTTCTCAGATATGTTGGATAATGGCTTGTCAACTTCATCCACCAGTTCCTCAGGACCCACAGATGCATATCAACAGGTCTCATGAGTTTCTGCACCTTCAGGTTCTTCAGTCTCAATCCTGGTTCCTTCTGCAGAAGGCAGTTCTTCATTCTCCCATTCCCTGCACTTGACCTCTATGACTTGGGCAATGTGGCTGGAGCGGTTATTGGTGAAAGACCAAACCAGAAAACTCATGAGTACCTTGCCCTTCTCCATATTTTGGGTTACCAGGACTTCCATCTCCTTCTGGAGGGGGCTCACATTTTCCTTTGTCTTCTTTTTATCCCTGATGTACCTATAGAAGGTTTAAGAAGGGACTATTCAGTGTTTAGTACACAAACTTTAATGCAATAATTTTATTTCTAATGGTCTTAAGTTAGGATTGATTAATCTAAGCATTTGCATACTAATAGTAATCTTTCAGCAGTTTTCCTGAAATATATGTAGACTGTGAAGTAAAATATTTGTTCTCAAATCCCCAAATCAAGTTTGTTTACCTCTGCTTAGAACTTTGCCTGTTCTTATATAATTTTCTTAATTATGATTCCTGTATAGTGGGGAAGTAGTAAAGTTACCATATTTGGCCTCATGCACTGCTAGAAACCACAAACTATAATTTTCTGAAATCTCATGAGATACTTTTAAGGAAAAGTAAGCTCTGAACATGGTATGTGCCTCTAAGTTAGGGTGCAGTATTATAATATTGTACATCTAATCAGATAGACTGTAGATAAGCCAATAAGGTAACTTTGTTTTATGATTTTTCTTTGTCTATTCCATAACTAGCAGGCATGAGGCAATTCAGGAATTTCTCCTTTTTTTCTTTTTTGCACCATGCAGATATTTTAATTTTGTGCCAGGAAACTAACAGGATGATAAAAATACAAGTCATGAGTTTTATACCAACAGCAATACAACAAAAAAATTTATAGCTTTTAGTATTGGTTTAATTGAATGATAAACTTCTGAATATCTTCCTTCAGAAACATAGTGAGGTGTTTTGCATAGCCAAAAAAAACCTTATAGGATAAGAATGAGTCATTAATGAAGAAAAGAATATTTAAGAAAGATGGAAAAGACATAAAAACCCAATTACTTGAAAAAACTTATAAAATTTAACAGTCTTATAAAATTTGAATTGCGGCAAAATGAGGCAGAAGAAAACAACATAAATCATAAAATGCCAAACCTGGATTGCCTAGAGATATGAATAACTTAAGCATAACCTTATCAGGTAAATATCACTATGGAGATTAGTTTCTGCATTTCTTATTATTTATTTGCCACAAAAGAGGAATTTGTTGGGTCATATCTCATTTATAAGGGAGATTTAGCTGTTTAAATCAGAAAGAGTAAAGTCAGTTTGCCTTCTCCAACATCTTTAAACTAGACCTATGAATTAATTATATCCAGGGGCAGCTCTTACCATGGGAATAGTGAGATCTGTTCTCAGCAGAATTTCATATCCTTTGATTAAAGCATTATGACTCCCAGCATTTTTCTGTGGCTTGTTTTCCTCTTGCACTAAGCATGAACAGCATATATGCTATCACCTAACCCCGATCCAAAACAAACTGGAATGGGAAATGTTTAATTCTTTTGCAGAATCAGTGAAACTTAGTAGCTGTCTTTAAAGACCTCAGGAGGAATAACATGTCTGACTAATATGGGTGTCTAAATTTCTTAACCATAATTGTCTCTTTGATAGCCTGTAACAGAGTTTTTAGTCCTACCTCAGGTTGCAGGCTTTTCAAAACAGACATATTTGTAAAGTCATCAAAACCTGTACTGTACATGTGGTGATCACCTTGCAGAATAAGGAAAATACTAATCACACATTCTTTTTTTTTTGGTGAGTATAATGATTATAAAAGGAAGAAAAATTACGATTACAAAAATTACAATTTCAAGAGAAATTTCAGAATAACTCCACCACTGATCAAAGTCCAAAATCAGGGAAAAAAAAACAAACATAAAAATCCTTATTCCCTTTATTTTAATTCTGAATATTCTAAACTGCAGCTCATTTTCTGTTAAACAGGTCTAAAAATGCAAATACCTTAAACAGTTGTTAATAAGGGAATCAACTGTGTTATCAACAACAGAATCTTTTCTGAGGGCATCACGGACTTAGTTCTTTGCCACTGTAATCAATAAGAACTTAACATAGAATCATAGAATCATAGAATAGCTAGGGTTGGAAAGGACCTTAAGATCATCAAGTTCCAACCCCCCTGCCATGGGCAGGGACACCTCACTCTAAACCATATCACCCAAGGCCTCGTCCAACCTGGCCTTGGACACTGACAGGGATGGAGCATTCACAACTTCCTTGGACAACCTATTCCAGTGCCTCACCACCCTAACAGGAAAGAATTTCCTCCTTATATCCAATCTAAATTTCCCCTCTTTAAGTTTTAACCCATTACCCCTTGTCCTATCACTACAGTCCCTAATGAAGAGTCCATCCCCAGCATTCCTATAGGCTCCCTTCAGATACTGGAAGGCTGCTATGAGGTCTCCACGCAGCCTTCTCTTCTCCAGGCTGAACAGTCCCAACTTTCTCAGCCGATCTTCATATGGGAGGTGCTCCAGTCCCCTGATCATCCTCGTGGCCCTCCTCTGGACTTGTTCCAACAGTTCCATGTTCTTTTTATGTTGAGGACAGCAGAACTGCACAAAATACTCCAAGTGAGGTCTCACGAGAGCAGAGTAGAGGGGCAGGATCACCTCCTTCGACATGCTGGTCACACTCCTTTTGATGCAGCCCAGGATACGGTTGGCTTTCTGGGCTACAAGCGCACACTCCTGGCTCATGTTCATTTTCTCATCAACCAGCACCCCCAAATCCTCCTCCACAGGGCTGCTCTGAATCTCTTCTCTGCCCAGCCTGTAGCTGTGCCTGGGATTGCTCCGTCCCAGGTGTAGGACCTTGCACTTGGCATCGTTAAACTTCATAACATTGGCATCAGCTCACCTCACAAGCATGTCAAGGTCCCTCTGGATGGCATTCCTTCCCTCCAGCATTTCAACCAAACCACACAGCTTGGTGTCATCAGCAAACTTGCTGAGGGTGCATCCAATCCCACTGTCCATGTCAGTGACGAAGATGTTAAAAAAGACCGGTCCCAACACCGATCCCTGAGGGACAATGAACATGAGCCGGCAGTATGCGCTTGCAGACCAGAAAGCCAACCGTATCCTGGGCTGCATCAAAAGGAGTGTGACCAGCAGGTTGAAGGAGGTGATACTGCCCCTCTACTCTGCTCTCATGAGACCTCACTTGGAGTATTGTGTACAGTTCTGATGTCCTCATGGACTCTTCATTAGGGAGTGTAGTGATAGGACGAGGGGTAATAGGTTCAAACTTAAACAGGGGAAGTTTAGATTGGATATAAGGAGGAAATTCTTTCCTGTTAGGGTGGTAAGGCACTGGAATAGGTTGTCCAAGGAAGTTGTGAATGCTCCATTCCTGGCAGTGTTCAAGGCCAGGTTGGACGAGGCCTTGGGTGATATGGTTTAGAGTGAGGTGTCCCTGCCCATGGCAGGGGGGTTGGAACTTGATGATCTTAAGGTCCTTTCCACCCCTAACTATTCTATGATTCTATGATTTGCTTGAATTGCAGTTTTGTTGTCATAAAGCAATATAGGGTTTTCTGACATTGAGGACAGACCCTCATTGACTCTTAAATGAACGAAACAAGAGCAGAAGAAGAGTAACCTGGATGAACTTTAAATTGCTCGTTTTTCCAACTGAAATACTCTATTTGATAAATATACAGATTTATCTTGTTTATGGACCTTCTTGAGACGTTTAGTAAAAAGCATACTGAGACAACTTCTCAGATATCAAGAGTATGTAAAACAAGATTAATTTAATTTGTAACGTAAGATTAATTTAATTAACATTTAAAATAGCAGTTGGATTTATTTTGGATAATTTGCATTCAAAAATCAGCTACATTTTTACAGTTCTGAATGAACTTGAATTATGCTGAAGGGATGACAGGATATTTCCACTATGCAGATGTACCAAGTACCAATGCTTCTAACTGCTGGATATTTGTAAGTGAGAAGGTCTCATTATAAAATGTGTGGGTAACTTAGAAAATTCTAAATTCCTCCAGCAGTATAAAATTTACCATTGTATAATGTTTTCCTCCAATGTCACCAAGGCTGCTTAATTTGTGTTGCAAATAGCTTAGTTTGTGGATCTTCTCTGGATAGCTCTCCATTCCACAACTCCTTTTCTATTGCCTGTTTCTTCTCAAGCTATGCAATAAATAAAACTGCCTTCTTCAATCACCTTATTTATATCCCTGGCTCCTGTGCAGTCTGCATGAAGTTAATTTACTTTTTTAAGCTATTTCTGATAAAAAAAATCAACAAACAAACAAAAAAAACCCAGTATATTTTGATTTGAAATAATACATATTTTGCTTTGGATATTCCTTCAAGGGAGGTCCTGGGAAAAGATTGATTAATATAAGACTTTGAGTTACTATCATAAGAAGCACATGGAGCAGCATATAATTGAAACAGAGATAATTAAGCAGAAATCTCAGTATCTATTTCTGTCCTCATTAATATTCTTTTTACATACATAAGTAAGTTTTTTGGTTTGGGTTTTTTTCCTCCCCCCTGTATATGTAACATTTATTTTCAGTGTATATGAAGTATTAAGATTCTGCAGCTCCTTATAATTAAATGAACTACAAAAAGAACTTTAAAAATATCATCTGCTTTTCATGGAATTTGTAAAAGTGTCCATATATGCAACAAGACTGTAAAATACAAATTAAACTTCTTGCTTAAAATAAGTATGAACACAATAACCCAGTCTGTCCTGGATGCTTCTGAAGAAAGATGCAAACCTCGTTCTACTGTTATTTTATTTAGTGTATGGAATCTGTATTAGCATTGCCATTCAGCATGATAGCAGGAGTTCCCCTCTTTCTCAGTTTTGGCTTCTGTTCCTGGACTATTCAGAAAATAAATTATGCAAAATAGCATCCTGAGTGGCAATTAATAAGACACTGACTGCTTGGAGAAAACAGAAGCATCTACATGCACTTATTTGCAGTTATCCTATTTCCATGTGGAAATTGCAACAGTTAAATCACAGCACATAAGGATAGATTTATCTATGAAGTATGGTCACAGTATTGCTTTTCACATCCTTTCTAGTGACAAGTGGTTCAAGTAGCCATTTGAAGGCAACATGGGGATAATTTTGTGCAACTGATATGTGTTCCTTAAATATTCACGCCACACAGTCCTTTCTTGGCAAGATGTAGTTCAGACTCTGTGTCTATGAAAGTCCCTACAGCAGGAAAATCAGGAGGAGGTGCAGGGGTTTACTTTTTTATAGTTTGAATTCATTACCATTTTTCTTCTGCTCTTCTTTAAATAACCAATTTAGTATTCTTTCTGTCCATGGTTTTTACATTATTTGCCGATCTAGGTTACCTTTGTACTGGGTTTGTGAATATTGTTTGAGAGGAGATATATTCTCTATGTGAACTGTGTGGGCTGGTATTGCAAATTCTTGTCAGACTAAAGTTCAGCATAGCCAACAAGGACAAGGCATGAAAAAATTCTTTTGATGACTGAAAAGCCTTTATTTGTGTTGTTTCCATTTTTCATCTGGAAAATAAAGAGAAGGGTGCTTTTTAGTGGTACAGGTAGGAAAAACATTAGGAAATTTAATGGGCTGAATGAGGACATTTGTCGCCTAGGCAGTCAGGTTTTGAGGCTTTGGGGGTTGACTTTTGTTGATTCTTGACCAACAGAATAGCTGGTCTGGTTATCTAGACCCTGATTAGTCTATACAAATACAGACTTAATGAACTTTTATTGTATACTTTTAATTAAGTATGTTGTGAATATAAATGCTTGTCTTGAATAAACACTTCTATAAAAAATGTTTCATTATCTTAGTATTTTTCAGTAGATTCCTGAAATATGTTATTGAGGTGCCTTTTCTTAAATAGAAGTAAAATTTTGTTATTCCTATAAATCAGTTGCTAAATGTGAGTAGTTACTAGCCACAGAAAATCGAAAGAGAAGTTTGAGATTCTGTTTTCAAGGTTTCAGCTTCAGTTTCATTTAAAATCATTTGGAGAAGCTAGTGCTATATTGTCCCTTTGCGACAGCACACATGGGATCACACAAGCTCATTTCAGCTGTTCATGTGACCATCTGTATAGGCACATTATAAACTAGTCTAAAAGACTGGTTTATGTTATCAGTATTTTTCACAAGTGGACCTTTTCCTTAGTCCATACAAAAGATGTTGAATTTTCCTTCATAAGCAGCTATTCAATATTTATGTTCATCTTCTTTACCTAACCCATATTATTCTAGGTCTGTTCTGAACAGACAATTAATCGTGTTCTCACAGGACTTACCTCTGGTGCTCATCATCATACCTATGCTAGCTGAATGCTTTAAATATATTGATTATTTCATATGCATAAAAGTTCTTATGAGGAGAAGAAATGTTATGAACAGTATTTTAGAGATACTGAGAAAGTGAAATTAATAGTTTCCATTGGAATTCAATGACAAAAAGTCAGTAATTTTGTTTCATGAAGGATTTTGACATCAAACTTCTCCCTAAACTTGCCTCTCTTCAGTTTCATTTGTCTTCTAAATCAAACCCATAAACAACTGACTGCCCTATAGGAAAACGTATATGCATCTCCCCAGTTCCACTAAAGAAACAGTGTCCCTCCAACTCTATTCTATGATTCTGTGATTCTAACTCTTTAGAACACGCTAATGAGAAGCTATGAACACTGCAGTCAGGGCTCCTGTGAATCTGAGAGATGGCCTACCAAAGGGAAAACTGTGGTTACTAAGCAGGAATGGTTCTGCTGGACTCTCACTAATTGTCAGGGAAATCTCATTAAGACTGGGTTGCCTCCCTGAAGATACTCCATTTGAATTTTAATGAACAGACTATCTGACAAATAGGTTTAATTTCCACTAATCTCAGCATTCAGTTTTTCAAGATGTGGATCTAATTTTTTCAGATTAATTGGTAGTCAATTTGTTGTTCAAAATGAATATCTCCTAGAGTTTTGCCACAGTTCTAAACTGCAAATTAGAATAGACTCTGGTGGGCCTTCTCATGGGTAACTAGAGGAAAAGATTTAGTTCCATGGACTTTTTCAACATTATATAGGATCCCTGCAAAAAAAGGGATAGAATCAAATTCTCATCTAGTACCACTCCATATTTTAGTCATGAGAATGGCCCTTCTCTTTGTGGTTGTCACACTCACCTTCATTATTTTCTGTGCTCTCCATGCAAAATATTTCCTTGGAATTATGTACAGTCTTTAATATAAAATGAATATTGGAATCAGGTTGCCATAAAAATTAGGATGCAAAACTATTTAAATACATATTAAATATTTTTAATACAAGCAGACTTTACAGATGAACTGTTCTAGTTTATAATGATACATCTTCCAGAAATCAAGGAATGTATACTTTTGGTCGTACAGTATTTAGGAATAATTGTCTGCTTCTCTAACAAAATATGTATATATCCGTATGTTTAAGTCAACACTGAAAATGGCAGCACTGATGCTGCTGGAAGAGTAAGGACTTATATGGTGTCAGGAGGTCCTCATTACCTTTTGGAATGATCAGATAGTGTGCAGAGGTACACAAATCACTATTTTTCCTAATAATAAAAAAAAAAAATAAAAAAATAAAATCAAGGGAATACTCATGGATCTTTCTGAAAAAAAAAAAAAAAAAAATCCTCAGAACATTCTCAGGAACTTTTTACTTTTTCTGAAGGGATAGCATACTTTTTTAAACCTCAGATTACAGGGAGTCAGGGCATATGTATGAATCACTTGCCAAACTTAACTTTTTAAAAAATCAAAACGACTTAGTGTTAAGCAGTAGAAGTGTTAAAAATCAGTATATTTCTTAAAGGTTTAAAATATAACTAACTCACTTCAGAAAATTAAGGGAAGAAAAATGTTGTAGCCCAAAGCAAATTCCTGTAAGCACACTGACTGAAAAAAGAAGAAAAAAAATGTAGGTATTGAAATACCCCATTCAGTTTATCAGATCTTTGGTGATATATTCCTATGTTAATTACTGTTCTTAATCTGTAAAAAAGTCTAGAAGTACTTTGCCATGCTATCTTTAACACTCACTAAGTTAGCATTTTATCTGTTTAACCATAAAAGACAGGACAATGCAAAAAGGGCACGTCTGTCATTATCTTCAGAAGCACACTATTCAAGGTTATTATTTTAAAAGGAAAACCAGCGAACATGCAGATATCATGTAACAGTAGTGTACACATTACTTCATCTTCTGATTCAGGCAGTAAATCCATATTAGGTAGCACAACGTACCTGATGAAATGATATATGGTAGTTAAAGCATGTTTTGTTGTCTCTTGGTTTTGAAATCCTGAACTGTATATCCTTGGATATATACATCATAGGTATATCTTATGATCCAGAATCTGCCTTCATTCTTAGTTGCCTTCAAAGGGAAGAATGTTATATTACAGTCTTATAAAAATCCCAACAAAAGGAAAACAATATCACTTTTCTAATGTTATCTTACGTAAGATTTTAGGTTGACAATGTAACTTGTGTTTATCTGTTAATGTCAATCCAAAAAGAGAAAGACTGCTCTTTAAAAACACAGGTTAAAGAGAACAGCAATTTAGGGGTACAGATTAAGAGTATTTGTGGGAAAAGTTCGAAGAATTTAAATAGCTGGGATGAAACTTAGGCTAGGATTTATGATTTTTATTTTGTTTAAAACAGCAGAGATAAAATGAAGGGTGTGTGTAGATAGGTCTTATTAGGTATATAAGAAGTTTATATGATGCCTAATGATGTTTTAAGACAACAATAAACAAAATATAAACTGACCTCAAAAAAAACATGTATATAATAAAGCACAGTGCCAGGGCCTATATCTTGCAGAAGTAATTAGATTTCCATTAATATATGGTTTGGTTTGCTTTCAATTATGTTTCCTTCTTACTTTCAGTAAGTGTATGTTACCTGGTCCTGGTGATTTACTGCTTCTTCAATAGTATGTCCATCCCCCCCTCACTTACTATCAGAACTACCCTTGTAGTGGGAATTCTCTATTCTTTCATAGTACAGATTCATTTGAAAAGTTAATCTTCACAATTTTATTAACATCTTTTATGCATTATCTTCTTTTAAAGTGTTTTAAAGAAACTACAGGCAACTTCTTCCATTTACAGTTTGACTTGCCAGGATATTTTTGTTTTCCAGAATATTATAATTACCTTGTTGATACTCCATTAAAAACTAGATTAACTCTCAGAATTAAAGCAAGAATCAACTTAGTACTGTTTTAGTACTTGTTAGATAGTCATTCAACACATTAAAATGTCTGTTTATCCCAGAAATAGAGCAGCTCCTACTCATGTAAATTGTCTAAATTCTGCTCCTTTGGATTGCATCTAACTGAGGTACCATGGAAACTTAAAGTGGATAGAGGAACTGGCCTGCTCAGATGTTTAAAGTTTAGCTGCAATGGGTTAACTGGAAGAACTGAAGAAAGTAAACATGGCTAATAATGAAAGATGGGTAGAGACTGATTTGTTTAGAGAAGGAAAAGAGCAATAAACTTTAAAAGTGCAAATGTTCGCTGCAAAGCAGCTGTGAAAATTGTCATTCTGTAAAACAACAAAAACATCAGCAGGCTTAAATTGTAATTTAAAGGTTTGTTTGGAGATATATATATATATATATTTAGCAGTAGTAGTAGCTATCCTTTAGCATATATGTTGCAATGAAGTCCAACCTTTATCATATTTTCAGCAATTTAAAGAAATAAATTTGCTTATTCCTGAACAGCTTCTATTCAGAACTGTTTAGTGTAATGAGTCTGCATCTTCCTGTGTAAAATGTTTCTGAGCAGAACAGTAGAATTTTACATAGGTAGTAAGATATAATTTAGTGTCAACATAATAATGAGAAATTAATTCTAAATTAACATGTTTACATCTTTATTTCTCCTTTTATTTCCTATGAAAAATAAAGACAATAAGAGCAGTGATCATCAATGTAAATAATGCAGACTGTAAAGATAAAGCTGCCTTCTCTACAACAAAAAGCAGAAAAACAATCAGTATTTCAATACTTAATCACACAATATAATCACACAGTACAAAATACTTCAGCATTTAATTCAGTAACATTAATTAAATCCAGCTCTCTGCATGTTCCCATTTTTTTAAATAAAAAAACTCCAAAGATGAAGTGTTGCACAGAATTTTTTGTGCTCCTGAAGGTGCAAAAATATATCTATGGGGAGATACTTAAAACATGAGATTATCCCAAAACCTCTTCTCCAGACTAGAGACGAGCTTTTGCAGAACTCAGGTGTGCAGAACTGCTTAATTTATTTTAAATTGAACTAACCTGTTTCACAGTTGGTCTTTACTACTACTGCTGCTACTACTACTGTTACTACCACTACTGCTGCTGCTGCTACTGTGACTACTTAATTTCTTGTTCTGTTGCTTTCACTGCAAGCTAAAGCAGCTTCACATTCTAACACTGTGAATTTGTCCACATCAGTGGTATTCCCACATTTTCTTTTCCTTCCTCCTGTAGAACTTGTAGTGATCATTTTTGATGTAAAAAATATACGTATTGTCTCATGAAAAGAACAGCAGAGAAGTTAATGCAATGTAGCACCAGTAACAGCTATGATGCTCTTTGGCCATTCTTCAATTATGCCTCTGAGTTATTAATTTTGATCAGTGTAAAAACCATTAGGTAAACTGTATGCAATAGTTTACAGGCAATCTTGATGTAGGCTACTTGTTATCAGAATTTTCCTTAGAAAAAGCGTTGAGTATATAAGTGAACTTATAAAGAGAGAATAGTTCTAAGAAAACCTTGACACAATGTAAAAATATGATAAAACAGCCTGAAGATGGTATTTTTAATGAATTAATAATGAATTAATGAAGTGATTCATAAAGCAGGCAAAATGATAAGTTGTAAACAGAAAACTGATTTAGTGAAATACCTACCAAAATGTATTCTTTCCTAGAAAATGACTGTGCCATTTGAAACTTGTAACACTATGTAAAGAGGTTTCAGAACTACTTGCTTTCAGGCTTGGAACCAACATTGAGATACTTCCAAGAACTGAAGATGATCCATTGTGACAGCTGGTACCTACTGAGAAAAAAACTTTTTTAGAATACTAATCCTTTTTGCTAAAAATTCTGAGAGGTCAGATTTTTTATAGACAGGACACTTCGATCCAAATTAAAAAGGATTATCAGGGAAGAAGACTTAGAAGTTGTGATGTCCAACTCTGCAGTATCCAAATAAAGCTGCGCATTTTTTAGTTCTTACAGAAAAGGAATCCCAAAAACTAATGATATGTGAAATTCCTTCTGCTTGAAGTCATCAAACCATGATATAGATGCCACTGCGTGTAGCATGGGAAACAAGCAAAAGAAGCTATAGGTATGCAACTGCCTGAAGGGCTATTGCCCTGTAAATTGCATTACAGAGACTTGGTGGGATGACTCTTATGATTCAAGGATCACCTCCTCCAAGCTCAGAAGTGATGCATCTTGAAAAAGAGGAGGTTGGGTAGGAATGCCAGGAGACCTGTGTGCATGAACAAGTTGCCCCTGGATAAATCCCAGCACAAAAAGGAGGTGTATGGAGTGTGGAAGCAAGGACAGGTAGCCTGGGAGGAATATAGAGAAATAAACCTGCAAGGGATCAGGTTAGGAAATATAAAGCCTGACCTGAGCAGTGATTGGTCCCTTCCAGGTACCTTCTCTCAGTTTATATACTGGGCATGAAATGCTGTGGTATGGAATATCACTTTAGTTAGTTTAGGTCAGGTCTACTGTCTCTGCTCCCTCCCAGTTTCTTGTGCCCCTCCTCACTGGCAGAGCATGGGACTGAAAAGTCCTTGATTGGGGTAAGTAAGTGCTACATAGCAACAACTAAAAAACTGGCATGTTATCATCATTATTATCAGACTGAAAACAAAACATAGCCATGTACCAGCTAGAGGAAGAAAATTAACTATCCCAACCAAAACCAGGACAGAGTAAAAAAACCCCAAACTTCTTTAAGTACATCAGGGATAAAAGGAAGACAAGGGAAAATGTGGGCCCCCTCCAGAAGGAAATGGGAGACCTGGTAACCCAAACACGGAGAAGGGAAGGACAAGGTACTCAATGACTTTTCTGCTTTGGTTTTCACTGGCAAGTGCTCCAGCTGCATTGCCCAAGTCACAGAGGGCAAGGGCAAGGACTAGGAGAATGAAGAACTTCCTGCTGTAGAAGAAACCAGGAACAAGGCCATGTAAGGAACCCGAAGGAGCACAAGCCCATGAGACCTAATAACATGCATCTGAGGATCCTGAGGAGCTGGTGGACTAATGCCAAGCCATTATCATCATATATGAGAAGTCATGGCAGCTGATGAAGTTCACGCTGATGGAAAAGGGGGAATATAAGCCCCATTTTTTAAAAGGGAGTAGAAGAAGACCTGAGGAACTACAGGCCAGTCAGTCTCACCTCAGTGCTCAGCAAGATCATGGAGCAGATCCTCCTGGAAACTATGCTAAGGCAAAAAATAAAAATAAAAATAAAAATAAGGAGGTAATTGGTGATGCAAATATGGCACCATGTTGCCAACTGATGCCAACTAAGGGCAAATTGTGCCTGACAAATTGGTGGCCTCCTACGATGGGGCCATAGCATTGGTGGACAAGGCAAGAATGACTGATGTCATCTACCAAGACCTGTGCAAAGTATGTGATACTGTCCCACATAACATCCTTGTCTCTGACCTGAACAGAAATGGATTTGATGGGTGGACAACACAGTGGATAAGCAACTAGCTGAATGGTTGCATTCAGAGAGTGGTCAAAGTCTCAAGGTCCAAGTGGAGACCAGTGGTCTTCAGGAGCTGATGCTGGGACTAGCACTAATGTCTGCTGGTGACATGGAGAGAGGGTTTGAATTTTGTAGAAGCTCATGAATTGTTATCAGGAGGACTCAGTTCAAATGGAAGGACAGTTGCAATATTTCACACTATGTGCAAACTTTACCTACATTTCATTTAGCTCTCTTATTTACACTCCTAGTCATTCCTAGTAAAAAGACACCAGTTGTTACTCAGTGAACCATTAACTAAGTTGTTGATTGTTAAGTGTAATTTCCTTTGTAGAGTTTCTTTAAAAGCTGACATATTTGACTTCTGTTGAAAAGGGACCTCTGTCAGAGACTTAGAGGGAAGCATATTAGAAACGCAATCCAGATAAATCCTTAGATCCTTCTACAAAATTTCCCACTTCCTATTGTAATATAGCATACTTCTAAAAAGACATATGGAGCATGGCTGAAATAAACCTAAATACCTTTCTGACAAAAGCAAGGCAAAAAAAATGACTTAAACTACTACAGCACTTGCTTCTGCCAAGATTCTGCATTTGAAGATCCCTGAACGTTTGAAATTCAAGAGAAGTCTGCCATTGGTACAAAGCCATTAAAAATAAAAACAAAAGAAGAAAAGACTCTAATGCACAACTTCTGTGTATGTGTGTTATTTTTGCCATGCTGATAAAATTCTCTGTTGGCAATAACAACGAAACCATTATTTTCATCAAATCTAAGGAAAAAGAAAATTCTATTAGCAGAAAAAATACTAGAGCATATATAAGTAACATCTTGATTTTATTTATATTTTTAAAAAACAAAGAACTAATTTACAAATAAAATAGCAGCAGACAAGAAGATAACAATAAATACATATTCCTACTGCTGTTCAAACAGTAGGTATAAACCATTATTATTACTCTATTTCTGATCCAAAATGTTAAATGATTAAATATTTGTCAAAACTTTCAATTACAACTGTTCTCCATGAACTATGGATAAAAAGATGGAGTCCTGTTAGGGTTGGTTCAGCCTATTGAACTTCACTTCTGAAACAGCTTGAGATGATAGACTATATTTTCCTTAGTGTTGCTTACAGGCTCACTTAGCTCATAGAGTATTTCTTAGCTCTAAATGACACTTTATTCATACAACCTTCATTTATAAATAAATTAAAACAAAACGAAGTAGTAGGTAATGTGCCAAAGTAGCTCACAAAGTAAACTAGAATTTAAATTCTGTTTTACTATCAGATTTACTTGTAACAGCCTTGTAACAGCCTTGGTTTCACACTCTTATGATAACACAAGATGCTTGACAGAAACATTTTTACATAACTGCCTGTGCTGATGGCAAAAATTCTGCTCATTAGGAAATAAATTACTTATTGGAATTCTGTTTCCCCTATCTATGCAGTTTGGTATATGGGTATCTGGGAAATTTAGAAGTCTAGTGTAACATTTTGCCTTAATGATGAGAAAAATGAAGAAAAACCAGATACTATATTTTGCTCTATAGCATTCAACTGGAAAATGTGCCAATAATCATACTTGCAGAAGTAGAATAAACCAGTTTTTGAAAATCAAGACTAAAATCTGTGTCCATTCCAATGAGTTTTGCAAGCTTAATTGTATTTTGTAGCCTTCCCTTAGCTGTTATTAAAATCAAAGGAAACATACACCATGACAAGATGATTTGGGGAATTATCCCTTTTTATTGAGTATAATGAGAACCCTGAGCAATAGTGGCCTTATTAATATCTCATTAAAACTTCTGAATTTATGTGAATGAAATCTGGGGGTTATATTTGTAATTTAATTGTTATTAATTTATTAATATTTGTTAAACATTTTCTGTTTCAGTGCTTAAAGGTGCAATGACAAATGGAAATTATGCCCAGCTGCTTATAAAATTTGTTTGATACAAAGCCCCTCTGACTCATTTTCTCCATGACTTTAACGCAACCATTTCTATTTATCTGGTAGTGGTACTGAGATTCTTATTAAAAATGAGCTATGTAAATGCAGTGGGTCTGACTGATACAAATATAATTATTTCAGACTGTTTTCCTGATACCAGTGAAGAATTCTCTGTATATTTACTGTACAGAGGGAGAGAAACAGACTAGATGTAGCACTGTTAAGTTTTATGAGACATAAATAACAGCATAAGAAACAAAATGAATGAAAGTTTATTGTGGGTTGGTTTGGGTTTTTTTGAGCTTGGCATTTTCAGTTTCATTCAATGCCCCTTGTTCTAGTAGATTGTCTTCTAGGAAAGACAATGAGATACTTGTTTCTCATTTGTCATCTCTCCAATGCTGATAATTTTCAAGTTTTCTGCAGTTCTTAATCTGGAAGTCATTTCCATTTTTATCAACTCAGTTTCTTGCTTTCATGAGGGTGAAGGTGCTGCTTTATATATTGAAACATTATTCAACATCCTTGACCAACTTCCTTTTTTTTCCTTTCTGTTTCTCATTAGCACTGAGGCGGCTTTCCTAGTAGCTGAAAGATATCCCAGAAGTTCATCAACTTTTCTCTGTCTTCCTGAGTTCATCCAGAACAGGCCTCATGATCTTAAAATGAAGCAGTTTATTTCTGAAAGCCATGTGCCTATTACAAAGTATGTACACACATGCCATTACCAAAGGTTCAGGTAATAATTCTCACAGTACTCAGCACAGCGGGTTAGAAATGTCCCAGCTCCTGCCTCTACCAGGGGGACTTCTGCTTGCATTCACTTGACTTCAAGATACTAGTTGTTGCTTTAGTTTGCCCAACATCTGTGTGATTTGCTACACTTCTGAAATACATACATCTGAAGAAGAAGCAAATCACATTGTACTATGTTTTCCATTCTGGATAGCACCTTGTATATTTCTTTTAGAAATAATTATGAAATCCTTACAGATTACTGAAAATATGTTGTTTGTTAGTGAAACTAGTGTAATTGTTACCATGCACCATAGACTGTTAAATGCCGTGCATTTTCACTTGTCTTTCCACAGGAAGAATATAGATAACACAAAACTGCACTTATTAAAACTTCATATACATTATATTTAACATAATGAATATTGCACATTTAGCACCATATCGTTAACAATAATATCAGTCATCTACTCTCTTTTAACTTTCATTATATGTGCTTCAGGACAGGCAGTAGTAACTGTTCACAGCCGTACTCCATCTGGAAACGAGAGGTAGCTGTACTGCTACAACCCTATAACGCTGACAAACAATGTGATGGGATGTTAAGTTTATGATTAAAGAGCAATAAAGTTAATTCTCATGGGATGCCATTTTCAAAAGGAGATATTATTTTCAGCAGTCCTTCCAACTGTAAACCTCAAACGCTTCACTAGGTTATTCTGTGATTTCCTAAGATGCCCTTCTGGTAAAGATCCTAAATAGTATTCATCTATAGTAGTGAATGCAGGATTTGGAACTATTATTATATAGTGTTATACTCTGCTACCTAACAATGAAATAGCTGAATTTTGAGAGAATCTATGTTTGTTCTGAACTCCTCTGGGACAATTTTTTATCACAACAGTGTTATAAAACACCAAAACTGTACTTGAATTATTTTTTTTTTTTTTTTTTTTCCTTAAAGCTTCTGACTTCTTGCTTTAGGGGAAAAAAAAAAAAGCCTAATCTCAATTAGATTAGGCAAGGGCATAAAATAAGGCTACTTGATAAAAAATCTGAGGTGGGTTTTCTTTTAATAAGGACTTCAATTTCATGATGTTAACCATTGTGAAGTCAAACAGGAAAAAGCCTTAGGAGACCCATCTAGAGGACTCCATTATCACTGAGACTGCTGTAGAAGATAGATTTAAGTAATAGGTTTTTTATATGCTACTGTTAGCACCATTCGTATGTCTTATCTTGCCAATAAAGGTATTAAAATAGAAATTGAATTGTCTCACATTTTCTGGCTACTCTTGAGTGGTAGAGTCATAGTATCAAATTGTGAGAATTCTTTCCACATGTTCTATAACAGAAAACGGTAATGAAAATTCTATATACCAGGTTACATGGTTTAAATAGACATAAGGCCAACTGATTATTCTGAATTTCCTGTAGTCACTGTAGTGACATGAAAACCTTGCTCTCCTTAAAGGCCTTAAAAGCTGAGCATTCTACAGATGCTATTTATGGCAATTGTATATACTTCTGCTGAACTGTGTTATGTCATCTGTAGGTGTATATAAAATCATCTAAATTTCCTGAAATACTGAAATCCTGAGAAACTTATAAATTTCAGAAAAGACATAGCAGCAATAGTTTTGCTTCAATTTTCAGAATGATCATGCTGAAACTTCCCACACGCTTGTCTCTGTGGCCAGACTATGAAGATATCTGTAAGTTATCATTTTTTCTCTTATTTTACTTCAAGAAAACCTGCACTTTTATTTTGTACCTATAACAGTGAATCCCTTTAGTCTGTAATTTTTTATGTTAACCTTGTGCAATTGTGGAAACATTTTATCTACTTACAGAAAAATTACTAAAGGGTGAATTTTTATGACTGGCTGAAATATCCTAGTTTGTGATTCCTGAAAATTCCACAAAACTAAAATCCAGTGTAAAAGTAGGATTCGGAGTATCTTTTACAAAGTTTAGAGGTATTAAATTTACTAGTTTGGTTTTAATCAATCACAAAGATCCTAAATTAGTCAAAGATTTTGCGGATAGATCAATTATTAGAAATAAAGCCATAAGTTGCTTGAGGCAAAAGAATCTGTCTACAAAGTCTGGATGCTGAATAAAATTTGGGTCCTTGAATCAAAGAATGTGAACTAGAAGGTAAATAATGTTATAGCCATCCTAACCTGAATATGCCTAAAACTGCTGTGCAGTAGTTCGTAACTATATTCATATACCTATATTCCTCTTTCCATATCCAGCTGACATCTGCTATTTCTTATGAGTTGTTGTCAAGATATTCTTTATATAGAATAATTTAGCAGATCTCACTCTATGTAATGAGCTCTTTTACGGCATTGAATTCAAGCTGGTCTAGGCTTTAAACTAGATTTATTGGGGGTCAGGAGAGGATTTCACCTAAAGTTGGGAGAATAAAACTCTTTAACATCAGTGTAGCATTAGGAAACAGGCATTATTTATTACGGCATATAATTCTCCCCCTTTAAATATAATTTGAGCTTCCACTTTACTTAACAGGTCTCTTCCCAAGAGGGGTATTGGGCATTCAGGATATTGGGCATTGTTTGTAAAGAAATCTTATGGTTTATGCTATTCATGTTAACATGTGTCCCAAATAGTATCACTATAGCAACAACATGATGTTGCTTCCTTGACAACAATTCTATATTGTCTTGTTAACTGTATTTCCCTCTTTTTCTTCTTTCCATAATATATATATTTATTTTTTTATTTAGAGTCACAGGTTGGTTTGGGTTGGAAGGGACCTCAAAGACCATCTAGTTCCAACCCCCCTGCTGTGAGCAGGCGCACAAATACACAATACTTACGTTTTGCAGAAACATAAGAACACTTTACAACCACTGATTCACTAATTATTTTTAAAATAATTTGGATTAGGTTAATATGGTTGCATTTACTGGTGCAGTGCTTCTACTCTACAAGACATAGCTCAGACTCTCACTGTATGATTTGAGTGCTTAAATTTGAAAGGGGCTCTTAGTTCAAGACTTGTACCTTGAAATTCCCTGTTCCTTGGCAGATTTAACCTTAAAGGCCTCTAAACTGCATACAATTACATTTGCAATAACAAAGTTCAGCAACTTCTGAATTTCCATTTAGGGAAGTGCTTAATTTACAGTATTTCATGACAACATGAAAACTGGCTTATACCAAAGCACAGTCACTACCCATACACTACAAATTCTCTTAATTTCTCACCTCATGTAGCTAAACACTTAAAATGCATCTAAGCTACCTAAAATGTATCAGAAGCAGAACAATACCTGTATGCCTTTTAGAATATAATTTGGATTGCATCCTAAATTACATTTTTAGGAATATGCATTTCATCACAAAAATAAATTCAAATTTATGAATCTGTTAAATGAAATCTGAAATTGTTAAACAGCTGAATGCCGATTGGATGTAGTGACTAACTTACTTATTTTACTTTATCTTTTAAACTGTCTTTGTCTCAACCAAAGAGGGTTTTTTTGCACTTTTGCCCTTCCAATTCTCTCCTCAGTCACACTGCTGTGTGAGTGAGCAACTGAGTGTGGACTCAACTGCCTACCAGGATCAACTCATAGCCCAGAAAAAATGAAAACAGCCCTCTCAATGGAAAAATCAGATCTTCAGTTTTAAAAACCTGTTCTAGATCAGCTGTTACAGATATTTTTTTTTACCAAAAAACTAAAACAAACCCCCAAAGCTCAATGTTACAGAGCAAAACACAGAAAATATTTGTTTGAAATCACTACATTTTCTTTGAAACATTCCACATTTAAAAACAAACTTATACAATGTTTTCATAGTCATAGAATCATAGAATAGTTAGGGGTGGAAAGGACCTTAAGATCATCAAGTTCCAACCCCCTGCCATCAGCAGGGACACCTCACTCTAAACCATATTACCCAAGGCCTCGTCCAACCTGGCCTTGAACACTGACAGGGATGGAGCATTCACAACCTCCCTGGACAACCCATTCCAGTGCCTCACCAACCTAACAGGAAAGAATTTCCTCCTTATATCAAATCTAAACTTCCCCTGTTTAAGTTTTAACCCATTACCCCTTGTCCTATCACTACAGTCCCTAAGGAAGAGTCCATCCCCAGCATCTCTATAGGCCCCCTTCAGATACTGGAAGGCTGCTATGAGGTCTCCACGCAGCCTTCTCTTCTCCAGGCTGAAGAGCCCCAACTTTCTCAGCCGATCTTCATATGGGAGGTGCTCAGGTCCCCTGATCATCCTCGTGGCCCTCCTCTGGACTTGTTCCAACAGTTCCATGTCCTTTTTATGTTGAGGACACCAGAACTGCACACAATAATCCAGGTGAGGTCTCACGAGAGCAGAATAAAGGGGCAGGATCACCTCCTTCGACCTGCTGGTCACACTCCTTTTGATGCAGCCCAGGATACGGTTGGCTTTCTGGTCTGCAAGCACACACTGCCGACTCATGTTCGTTTTCTCATCGACCAGCACCCCCAAGTCCTTCTCCACAGGGCTGCTCTGAATCTCTTCTCTGCCCAACCTGTAGCTGTGCCTGGGATTTCTCTGACCCAGGTGTAGGACCTTGCACTTGGCATGGTTAAACTTCATGAGGTTAGCATATTAGACTTTCTTCAGTTAGTTTAACACTCACAGTTGAAGCTTTTGGAGTGTCTACCATGTAGGTAGGATTTCATGCTCAGGATGTAATTATCTGACCTGGTTTTAGTTCTACTTACTATGAAACAAATTGTACAGAAGGAATGCCTGAATCTTTTTAATTGACTGTGAACAACCATAAGATACTGTAGAAGTGTGTATCTACAGATGCCTATAGATCCTTCACAGTGTTTAAAAAAAAAAAAGTTAATTATATTTCTTTGCAAAAACATTTATTTCATAACATCTCTATCTGCTGCTTCCAGCAGACATGTCCTTTATTTATGCCTTTATCCTGCGATTGAAGGGTTTAGCCTTTTTGTAAGGAATACACTTGAATGGTTTCCTACATTTTTCCTTTCCTTGGCCAATTTCTTCTGAGTGTTGAAAACCTCCTACATAATGCCAAATTACCACTGTGATTGAATTGCTCTATAAAGGCATGGTAAGTTTAAACACTGGTGCTCACAATAATTTTTTCCTTATGAATTTTTTTCTAAGTGGAATCACCTTTTGTTCTAAGATGCTCATTTTTCAACAGTGTGAACTACTCATTTTCAGGTTCTGAAATAGTTTTCATAGGTTTAGCAAAAAAATCCAAGCAAAAAATAAAAAAAAACCTTAACAAAACCAAACCAAAACAAACCCAACAATTATTGCTGATAGAATAAAACCTAACAAATCTAAATGTTCAGAAGGACATAGAAAAAGACATCAGAAGAGGCTTCCTTGACTTATGGTGTTAAATGCAATGTTAGCCATTGACAAACAGCAAATCTCTTTTAACAGTGGGATAAAAAAATTGTCTCAGAGAGCAGTTTAACAGTTACAATTTATAATAAGGTATGTTGGTGGTCCCCTGAGTAAAGATACATATTCATGAATAAAATCTGAAACACAACATTAAAGCAAAGAAATAATAGTGTTTTCCTGGTAACAGGATAAGGAAGCAATATATTACAGGTTGAAGTAATTTCTAACATGCATCTTTTATGAACAAAGGTGGTCATTGACAGTAATAGCTCTGAGCTGCAGGCTGCTGTGAAGGATATTTAAAATCCAGTCTATCATTCTTTTTCTTTTTTTTTTTTTTACTTCTTGCAGGACAGGGGGTACATATAGATGAAAAGCTCATGGTGGACATGAAGACAAAAGGATCAGTCATTAATTCCCATCTGGGCAAAACGGACTTGACTTGCAGTACCAAGTTTATATTAATTAAGTTCAATCTAATTAATTATATTAATAATTTAAATTTATTACCCTGCTCACACACCTTTTCCCCAGACATGGCTTCATTCCTTCATTCTCAGCTCCTCTACCTCCTTTCCCCACATGCCACTGGAGAAACAGGGAAATGGAGGTTGTGGTCACTCCATAACATTTCATCTCTACCACCCCTTCTTACTCACACTTTTCCCATGATCCAGCATGGGGACTTCCCACAGGGTACAGTCTTTCACAAGCTGACCCAATATGGGGTTTCCACAGGCTGCAGCTTCTTTCAGTGCATTGCCATATCCTGTGTTGTAGAGTCCTTCAAAGGCTGTTGTGTGGATATTTGCTTTGCCATAGTCCTCCATGGACTGGAGGAAGACAACCTGCTTCATCATGGTCTCCACTGGACTCAGCGGAATCTCTGCTCCAGCACCTGGAAAACCCCATCTGCAAGATTACTCTCACAGTCACTCCTGAAACCTATGTTTTGCCCTTTCTTAAATATGTTATCTCAGATGTGCCATCATCTTGGCTGATGAGCTCAGCTGTGTCCTGCAGCTGACTGGAACCAGATGTTTCTGACATGGGGCAGCCCCAGCTTTTTTCTACAGAGGCTACCCTGCAGCCCCCCTACGATCAGCACCCACTAGCCTGCACCCAATACAAGCTGCAAGAATGGACATATGATGTTGTTACCTTAGCAAGTCTATTTACATTTTTGGAAGTAATAAAAATACAAGAACCCATTTATGAGGTTTTGCATATCACCTAAGGAATTAAAAAAGTGAATAAATTCACTCTAAGATAGAAAAAAGGCAACTGCTGATAATGGTGTCTGACATAAAATTCTGAAATTTCGCTTTTTTTTCAGATAATTCCTATTTGAGTAGAATCAGAGGGTATTTAAAATTCAGAAGCTATAAAACTTGATTTATTAACTATATTTCTGTTTTACGAATCATACCTAACAACATGCTTGAACTTATTTTGTTTTTAAAGACATTTATAAGATAATCAATAAATCAAAATGATAAAGTCACTCTTGTGATTTTATTTGCTTCAGAATGTTTTCATTATGCAAAAAAATCAATACAATCATGAGTAAAGCATTTCTAATACAACAAAAAATTATGTCTTATTAACTGTGTCTTCAGAAAAAAAAACCCAAAACCTGTTCACAGGCTGCAGAAAACCAAGCAAAATGTGGGATAAACTGAAAATAATCACTTAGTGGAAGGGTGGGACATAAAAGGAACTGAATTTGGAAACCCAACCTCCAATTCCATAAGTAGTCATACAGGGAAACCCAACCTCAAATTCCATAAGTAGTCATACAGGGAAAGTGTAAGACTTTTCATGATGTTCATTATTGTCCTGTTTATATTGGTGGATATTCTTTTCTTACGTCAAGAATTACTTGTATCAGATTTGACTTTTTTTTACTCTTATCTAAAGAATGTCTCCCCTACCCATAGAAGAAATAAACCATTTTTTTTCTGCAGCATTTTATAATCCTTCTCAGTGTATTAGTCTAATACACACCTCTTCGTGTGAAAAGCAATTAAAACCTTTAGAACTCCAAACAATGTTCTTATGCCTCCCAGAGACACACTGCAGATATCAAGTCCACATAATCTTAGGAAAAAATGAAAATTCTTACATTCTGTTTATTAATATTTTACTGTGAAAAAAAACACAAAACACCACATTTTGCACAAGGGGACCGCATTTATGATACTTTGTCTCTGAAAATCAATATGAATATAGTAATTTACTAGCTATTAGAATTCAGCTTTCAAATAGAAAAGTGCACAGAAGGTATTCCTCCTCCCCAAGATATAAAGTGGACTGTCAGGGTTTTTTTTAATCATTCTCTGAAGTACTGTAGACTGTAGCTGGAAACAAGATAGGTATGAAGACAATAAAGTACCTTCACCATCCTAGAAGCACAGAAATCCTTCAGGTGCCTAGTCAATTTGTCCTGAAGACCAGCTGAGCTGTAAAATTGAATTTGGGATCAAGATGGAATATTCATATTTGCAAAGACTCCTGGACATTTTTGCTTTCTTCTCTCTTGTGAGGCATAGTTCTCTCTGAGGAATCATGTCAGATCACAAATTCTCCGCTTTGGCCAGCCTCAGACCTCATCTTGGTCTCATCTATTGTGTGGAGAATACTAAGCTCACGGTTTTATATGTTAGACTTCAGATTTTCAGGGTGTTAAGTCTGTTGGAAACATTCTGCAACTAGTATTAAGTACGATCCTGTGCAACAGCTGTTCTGTAGACTTCTTTCAGTATAAGATCCTTTTGCATTTGTCTGTAACTGAGGGGCTGGTTTCAGCATCCATCTCCCTACTGGAAAGTAGTAAAAACAGTGCTAACCCCAATGTCTATACAGTTTATGGCTAGTCTAAACTTAATTTATGGTAATAATATTGTTCAGTTGTTATTATAGTGTGTAGCTCTTGTTTAATTGAAAAAAAAAAAGTAAACTACCAGCATGAGATAGTTTCTGCTTATAAGGCATCAGCTTATTTATATTAACCTTAGAGAAAACAGGCATAGAGTACTTCTGCTATTCTTTCACATTACTGAAGACCAAAACATTTTTTAAGTCTTATAAATGGAAAAATAGAACAGTTGGAATCTTGCTCATTAAGCCTAAGGGAATTTGGTTTTAACCCAAGGAAAGCGTTAAAATAACATGTGGGGACACTGAAAATATTTTCTCTTAGTTTAATGGAGACATTCAGCTTAATAAGCAGTGTAAGACAACAGAAGGATGAAAACATAATATTTTACCTGCAGTCAATTTTCTTTTACTTTGATGAAGCAAAAAATGAGAAAATCTGATCAAAATTGCATCACCTTTGGTATTTACATCATGTAGTTCACTGAGGTTAAATTAATCACATTTAATATGAATAGAAGAAGAATCCTTTATGACACCAGTAGCAAAGTATAGACAGAGAACTGATCAAAATAATTACTATAACTGAGGTCATTCTACTGAGGTCATTCTTCCATTCATTTTTATTTTAGGAAGATAAAAAATGAGATTAAGGAGGAAAGAGTACATAGCTAAGGACAAAGACAGATGACTGACATTATGGGGAAGAAATGTATTTTGGAAGCCGCTATGATATCATAAGCATCAAGAAAACAAGGGTGTATGATATGGGAAGAGAAAAAATACTAACCAGCTGAGCAGCAGCCTTGCTGAAAAGGACCTGGGGTGTACATTAGATAGCACACTGAGTATGAGCTGAAAGTTCACTCTCAATATCAATATAGCAATCTACATAGTGGAAGAACACGGTGGTGCAGGTGATAGGAGTAATCGACTCTCTTTTATTTTTTAAGATAAGAAGAAAGTAACATATCTTAATATCCAATATTCTTTTTAAAATTTCTGTTCCTGTTTTTTCACCAACACCAGTTATCTTTTCTCATTGACTGTCTCAATTTGGATTAGTCAAATATTTCTTGGACTATTTCAACAGCATAGCTGTATGATCACATCGATCTTGTTAGATCCACTGCTCTTATGCTGTTACATGTAGGTCTTTACTCTGACGACAATATAAGTTTTCGTATTTCTTTCTCATTTGGAGGGAGAAAAACCCCAACAAACCAAACAAGTGGTCAGTAATAGGTGGCTGGTTTTTTACATCAGTCCCACAAAAATGAAGTCGGCCAGCAAGTCCCCCTGTGCTTTGACACCAAGGAAATAAAACATTCTTTATCCAGTAATGTAATGAAAAAAAGTATGTGTTTGGACCTTTTCCAAATGAGTTATAAATGCTCTACCAGTAACCTCCCACAGTCTGATTCTTGACAGCAGCTTAGCAAGGAAGCTGTTATGATGAGTCAGTGACTTGCAGAAGGGAGAGCCTTGATGTCATTTCACCAGAATACAGTTGCTGTGACACTAACCTCACAGGGGACTTATCATTTGCAACTGAGCCACACAAGAACCTCTAATCAAGGTTAATTTCCCTTTTCTCAGCAGCTTCCTGTTATCTTCCTCTCACTATTGCCCATAACTCACAAGTAAGCCCAATTAATTTGCTTCCCTTAAAGAATCTTCTTAAGCATACCATAATAAATGAGTGAGCAGGAAAAAAGAAGGTAGCGTAACTACTCCTGTTTGTGCCAAGTCATTTCAAAGGCTCTCTTTTTTTAAAGTAAGATGCAAGCCAGACAGGACTACTAATTACTGGGTCCCGTGCCTGATTTGTTTGACTCAACCTAAGTAATAATAATCCTTGCCAGGATTTTTAGCGAATTTGAACAAATGACTTATTGGTCTTACTTTGCAGAGAGAGAACTGAGTCTGTCAGGCTATTTTCTGGGTAATGGAGACAGAATCTCTTACAGAGCACAGTAAACCTCTTTGCCCTCCAATATAAACATTTAAATGAGTCAGACAATCTGTGTTCTAAAAATGCCTATCTCTGTGAAACAATATGAAAAAAGTTAAGCACGACTGTTTTAGATACAGGTGTTTACATTGCATACATCTAAAACTAGCAGAGATATATGTGTGTCTTTATATATATATAGCTTTATACACTATATAGAATTGACTTGATTGTTCTTGTACATATTGAAAAGAATGAAGAACAGTGTTGGAATAAATCAAATTTTATACAATTTTGATTATTGTCAATAGGTTATGTCATTAAAGCCATGCTGAGCTTGAAAAAGGAACCTCTGAAACAGGAACATATAGTTCTCTGTAAATTACTGTGACATTTGAGCGTAGAATCCTGATGTCAAGCTCATGACATTTTTGCAACTGATTTCTTATGAGATAAGGGTTTCAACCTGTAGACAGAGCTACATCAGGTTCTGCCAACTAAGATCCAAACAGATAAAACACTCAATCCTGATTTTCACAACAATAGCATATTCCTGTAGCTCTACTCTTAGAAAAACTACAATAATTTGTAAAGAATTTATATCTAAGAAGAACTTAGCAGCTTCCAAAATGCAAAATATGTTGAGGCTACTTAAACAAATCTCAGGGAAAAAGAAGAATGGAATTAAGAAGTTACTTAAGAATTCTTCGCGAAAAAGAATTTAGTTCAGTGAAGAGACATGGAACTACATCAGCTGTGTTGAAACAATCTTTCATGCACATAAATATCAGAGCAGGAGTTTCATATCAATGGAACTTTGAAGTAAGACCTTTATATCTTGAAACACATTTGGCAGGTCTCAAACATTTATTGAAAAAGCCAAGAGAAGAAAATAAAAATACAGGACTGGTCACTGTTGACTTAGAAGTTGCCATGGAAATAAGCCAGCATGAGTTTATTATGAAGAGGGAAATGACACACAAGCTTCAGATGACAGCTTTCTGTAGTTTCTTGGGATGAAAAAGGAACAGTTTTCATATGAGATTGTCCTTTTAGTTACACTGATGTAAATCCGTGTAAAAATCATCAAAATAAGCTAAGTTATACTATTAAAATTGGAAGTACAACAACATAATATTTTTCTCTGGAAATGATCATGAAGGACATAATGACTTTTGTATAAAAGATGCTACTTCTACAGATTAAAAAAAGAGTAATCATAAACTACACTTTGTAGGGAAAAAAATATATGGGTCAAAACCAAAACAGATTACTTCCAAATCTTATAAACTGTGTGAAATTTAGATACGTTCAGACTTTTTCTTGATATTTTCTTAAAAAAAAAAAATCAATTAGCTGAACATAGAAAGAGTCATACCTGAACTTTCAGCCTTTGCCCCCAAAGTCTTCTCCATGTTATCTTTTGTGATCACTTTTCACCCACTACTGTTCTCATTGTTGCTGATGATTATATGTTGAACTTCATTTCTTAAGTGAGCCAAAGTAAGTCTTAATTAATTCAAATGCTGCATTTAAGTATTCTACATTCCTTTTCGAAAATATCTCTTAGGGACACCATGACAGAACTCCTATTCAGTTTTCCAGCATCTTGCTTTCTACAGTATCTCCTCTTCTTCTACTGAAAATGCAATCTTATCCTGCATGTGTGTATATATATATGCATTCAAAACCCTGCTACAAAATTCTAGTCTGTCACTTTATCTGCGTCATCTACTTCTTGCATTTCTCTAGCTCTAATTTATTTTAATATATTTCTATAAGCATAGGAGATTTATATGAGTATGGGCAAAAGAAATCATAATAAATCATGTAGTAGTGTGTGGAAAAATAATCTGTGAGTGGAAGCCAAACAACTTAGTCTTACTTATGTTTGGAATTTTACATAATTTGCACTGAAATGTCTAGAAAGGATCATATTCTGTCATATATTCTTTTGAGTTTTAATATATTCATGCTTCAGTAACTCACATTGCTTTATTGCTTTATTCTGGTGGTCACACCTACCAGAAAACTTTAATTCATTGCTCTTTATTTTTGTTGTTGCAATAGCTAAAAAAAGAATAATAGTAGCATCAAGAAATAGCAGGGTGCTGTTGACGTAGAGGCCCCCTTGTGTGTTGATCCAGTTAACTTTGTTCATTGTGGATCTTTTTCAGATATTGTGAAACATCCATATCTTATAACTTGCCTGAAGTTAATACACCAGTTTTCCCAGAATTTAAGTTTTTTATGGAAGTAATATTCAAGCACAGCTCCTCAATTTTTGTTTGTTCTTCTATACTAATAAGATACTGTTTTGGAAATACACCTGACCTCCTTCAGAAAGGATATGAACATTGAAATTCCTGCTGAGTTGTCTTACAGAAGCAGTGAACAAGAAGAGGTTTTTGACAGGCATAAATGCTTAAGAATTGTAACATGTATAACACTATGAAAATGACTGAATTTTAGCATCCAAAATGAGATGCAGATCTGGGAAAAAAAACACACTATTAGAAAAATGTTAATAAACTTATTAATTATTAATAAAGACTTTATTTTAGTATTATACAACGAAGCTGGAAAATAAACTTTGGCTGCCCAGACCAGCCATCCCAAAACATTAGTGTGGTATAAGACATTTGACTGGATCTCAGGAAAAAATATTCTGATTCAGGAAAACGCACTATGAAAAAGCAAAAGTACCTGACAAAACTAAGAAAAGTTCTCCTTTTTATCTAGTTGTTTTATGCATTTTCACAGGTGATTTGACAGGCTAAGTAGACTTGAACACATACTTTCCTTTTCTCATAGAGTTTTCTAATGACAGCTCCACAAGGGAGTCCAAGACAAAACCTGCTGGTTTTCAACTCATGCCATGATAGCAGAAAAGCTGCAAAAGAGATTTTACGTAAACATATTTTTGTCTGTTGTTTAGGGCACTCTATAGATGGTGAGGTTCATTGCTTTGACTATATTCTTTACACCAGAAAAATACTGGACACAGTTGGAGAGTTCATACTTCTTCGGTGAGTAACTGAGCATTAGAGAGTCACATTTCTGCTTGTGCTGTCCCTGCCTCAGGTCAGCTTTAAGGAGAGCAGTCAGCAACAGCCCTGACCCAGAAATGACAACTTCCTCATACCTCTTTGTGCTTGGCTAAAGATGTCCAAATTGACTAAAAATAGGTTCCCTTCCATACTACTTCAGAACGACTGAAACATTGACCATAGGACACACTTGGACTTTTTAAGGGTGAGCATAACACCAGAGAAAAAGGAATATGACAAAAGATGCAGTGACAGGAAGCAATAAAAATACAGTCACACCAAGAAAAATGAGGACAAAGATACAAGTCTACAGGCCAAATTGTGTAAAAATTGTCTGTTTGGCTGTTCTGGGGTCAGCAATAGCAGTCATTTTTCTCCTTCTTAGTAGCTGGTGCAGTGCTGTGGTTTTGACTTTCAGCCTGGGAACTGCTATGATAACACCGATGTTTTTAGCTGTCGCTCAGTAATGTTTATTCTGACCATGGACTTTCTGAGTCTCATGCTCTGCCAGGGAGGAGGGGAAGCTGTGAGGAAGCAGAGATGGGACACCTGACCTAAACTGATCAGAGAGGTATTCCATACCACAGCACGTCACGCCCAGGATGTAAAACTGGAGGCAGCTACCCAGAAGGGCTAGATCACTGTTGGGGTCGGGCTGGGCATCGGTTGGTGGGTGGTGAGTGGTTGTATTCTCCCTCCCTTGTTATTTCCCTCGTCATTATTATTATTGGTGGCAGCAGTAGTGATTTGTGTTATACCTTAGTTACTAGACTGTTCTTATCTCAACCTGTGGGAGTTACATTCTTTCTATTCTCCTCCCCATCCCTCCATGAGTGGGGGGAGAAAGTGGGGGGAGTGAGCTAGAGGCTGCATGGTTCTGGTTTGCTGGCTGGGCTTAAACCATGACACTGGCTAATGGCTGTATCTTCAGTTCTACCTAATGACTGTCTAACAAAGGTGTGCTCAATGACCACATTAGAGTCTGTCATTTGTTTCACTGACAGTCGAAACAATTTAAATTAAATTAGCTTCAATCAAACAAGCAGTAACTGAAAGGCGGAGAAAAATCTGAAATGTGGTGTCTTTTTAAGAGGACGTCTATCAACTTAAAGGCACATCTGATTCAGCCCTCCTTCACTTCTGCTACAATGGAATAATGAAAAACATTAGGGATGACAGAAAACAACTTGGAGAGACTTCTACTTGCACAAGGATTTTTTGCTATTGTTTGTTGCTATCATATTACTGTTCTTCACCTCATTGCTTCTTCCAGGATGGGTCTCTCTCTCTCTCACATTCCTTGGTTATGCAGGATTATTTCCTCCCATGCTCAGATGGTTCCAAGGTTCCTGAGCTTCTGTTTCTACTACATGACACAGCTGTATACCTGTAATAATTAGCTATTAATCTACACATTTTCATTTTGCAATCACTTTTTGAAAATGCAAACTGGAGAAATCCTTTCAAGACTTAAGACTATGAGCTGCCTGCTTTTGCCTTCCCCTCAGGTGTCACATCACTACAGGGAATTAGCTAACCACAATGGACATTAGATTTGCGATAATATGTGTATCTCCTACTCATTTATCAGTTATATCATAGATAAATCACAGCTGAGATACCCAGATGTGTTTTCCAAATCACCACAGGAGACAGACCCATTTTAAATGTCTGTTGTGACTTTCATAAGCCTTCTTAAACATGTTTTCTAGATAGTAAAGCTTAATTCTTTTCCCATATCTGCTAGAATTACATTGTCAAATGGCTTTACTTTTAATTAAATACTTTGCTACTCCCATTATTATGAAAAAGGAATCAAAGTAAGCAGCACTGTACTACCTTATATCTTCACTTTTAATGTCACCATAGCTTCACTGCATAAAACAAAGGTGTTTTTTTCTCCCATAAGACCTTGCTGGAATATCTCACTTTTCTGTGACCAGACTTTCCCCAAAGCTAAGCTGAATGTCATAAATCTCTGTTTCCATTTTAAAAAGAGATAGGTGGTTAAATAGTTTGTTGTTTGTGGACAGAAGAGTAATTTCAGTACAAAGCAGCCAATAAGAGAACTTTTTTGTCAGCATAATTCTTGTGGATACAATAAATTATGATTCATGAGACAGCTAACAAAATAAATAGCATGGTTTTGAATAAGCAGTAACATTTTTGTTTGAATATGCTTGTGATTCTTCAGTAAATGTACAGCCTTTGAATGTTACAAGAGTTATTGTTCTCAATTTTTAATATAAATTACAAAATAGCTGTTCTATTTATCATTGTCAGAGATGATTTTTTATGATATTTTATAAAACCATCCTATGTAATCAAAAAAAGTAGCACTTCATGACAAAATTTAGAATTATGTTTTGCTATCTTTCTGTCAGGTTTTTTCCCTAAACGAAACTTAGCATGGAATTTATTAAGAAACCAAAACTCCCACATTTTGACATTCCAGCACAGATTTAATTTTTTTATTGTGACAACTGTGTTTTTCTAATTCTTTCAATTATTTTTTAATAAAATGGCTTTCAAAACAAATACATATGAGTAAAGGTCCATTTATTATATCTTACAGTAAGTTTCTTACAATTTGTCTGCAGATAAACACTAGATAACAAAGACTGAAAATCTACAGAAAAAATCAACGTTTGCACAGCATTCTTTGAAATAGAGATACATTGCCATTAAGGTTTGAAAGTGTTTGCTCTTTTTTGGTCTATTCTCTTCATGAAAACTGGAACAACTTTTGCCTAAAACAAGTCAGCTTTTGTTCTAATTCTTGCAGTGTAGGCAAAGGCCTAAGAAGAGAAACCATCAGACAGAATACAATAAGAACTACAGATTTAGGATTTCTGTGCTTTATTTTAGAGCTAATTAGTAGGATCCATTAATAGTGGTTTGGGAACTCAAGGCAGAAAATTTATTTTCACATACACATTTGCACTGAAGAAGGACTTTCAGAGTTGTAACGTATTTATATTCATGTTTACATGAATCAAAAGATTTTTTAAGCCACTTTTTTTAAGAGTTTCAAGTCCTAAACCCATGTGATGACACTAGGCTGTATTTCCTTTTTAAGTAAATTACCACCTTAGTATGAGAATGCAGGTATAAAAACATGACATCTTGATGAAAAGACAATATTACTTATTATTTTAAATCCCAGGACTGTCCTGTAAATTTCATTATCAGACTTTTGTCACACTTCAGAGCAAGATTGTCATGATTCAAACAGAAAGAGACATACTTTTTTTATTTAATATTGCCACTGTGTCTAAGACAAGACCCTCCTCTTGTCTCAATCACTTTAGGAAACCTCTTGGTATTATTGCTCAAGATGAGACACTTTACAACCAGCAGTACAAGATCTAAAAGCAGTAATGGGCATGGCACTGAACCTCTTGGTATTATTGCTCAAGACAAGACACTTTACAACCAGCATTACAAGATCTAAAAGCAGTAATGGGCATAACACTGAACAATAAGATGTCGGTGCCCATTACATCTGGTATTTATGAATATTATGAATTGATTATTATAAAAGCATAATTAATAATAAAGAACCTGTTTTCCTTTATGTCTTCAGTACTGAATTCTGACAGTGTCACAGCAAAAAATCCTTTTTATGTATATGGAAAAGCTGTAAAGATAAAAATGCTAAACAGAGTAATGGAAATTAAAGTTTTGTTCCCACCTGTGAGAATAGTTGTTTGATACTTTAAGTGTAAAATTCATTCTGTGAAGTCTCTAATTTAAAAAAATATCCTGCTGGAGTAACATAAAGCTTCTTAGTATTTTGCTGCCTTTAGCTGAAATAATTGAGTATGGGATTTTCTTTGTTGTTCAAATGCCTTTAAGTTTTAAATCAGATTTTAGTTATGCCTCCATCAGTTTGAGAAATCTTTGCAAAACATTAGTTTCAGATGTTGTTAAAATAGATTAAAATAGAACAGATTTTGGTTCAAGAAATAGCTTTTGGGATGTGTTTTATAAAGTCTTAATTCATATGGCTTTATTTATTCAAAATTAGAATTTACTGTAGAGTAAGCCAGTTCCTACGAGAAGCTGTTAGTTTTAAAAGTATAGTATTGAAAATTTGTTTTGGTCTGAATAGATGCATTTATGTGCAATAAGTTCAAAATATCCCAATAGTAAAAAATAAACTTTCTGTCATTAGTACAATCTAATGGAAAATTACTTTAGTATAGCCTGCTTAGTACCTTTATGGAGAAATCTGTGTTAGGTCACATTTTAGGTACTTCTAGCATGGGATTTAATTGTACCTTCTGGAGAGGAAGAAGAAGATTAAGAATAAGGACAAGAACAAGAAGATCAACATGAACAAGAGGAAAAGAAGGCTGTTAAGCAGACCTCAAAAATAGTCCGGTATTTCCAGTGGAAGCAGAAATAGTTGACGGATACCATATTTCCCAATGAGAAGACTGTATAACCACCTTATTGACATTCTAAACCATCAATATTCAATACCATTCTAATTGGCTCCATAGGCAATTTTCTACACCTTTGACAGTTGTCACAACCTAAAGGGTGACCTGCCCTTTGGGTGTATAAAGATTCTAACTATGGGATTCTGTAGTACAAAAGGACATGTAGGTTTCATCCTGTTAGTTTCTCTATTGCATTCTCTATTTGAGATTATCACATATACCAGAAAAATCACCACTGACAAGTACACTTATGATTAATAAAGCAAATATATATGTCATAATTTATTACAAATTAATAGCAGCAATCAGTAGTACAGCAGTTATAGAAACAATAATAGCAGCAAACAAGTATATATTTATATATATTACATGTTAGTACAAACATCACTAATGAAGCAAACTTACTAATATTTTAGTAGCAGATATGATAGATTTTTTTAATATTTTTTTTTTATTTTTAATGCTTCCCGAAGGAGGCCAAATCATCCCAGAGGGGTTGACAAACTAAACTGTCCCCAAGAAGTGGGACCACAGGGCAACCCATGAAATACCGGACAGAGTATCACTTCAAAGATGATCTGCTTCATGGATTTTGGAGTCAGACCAATGTCCTCAGTGAGGGTTAAAGATCTTGTCAAATGCTCATGATGATTTATTTATGAAAGGGGAAAGCATAGGCAGCATGGGAAGTCATCAGAGAGAGAAGCTTCATCTGGATAAAAATTAAGTCTCTTTTATATTGTGGGCATAAAAGGGCATAGAACACCACCACTTCAAGCAGCCAATAGATGTTAATTTCTGTTCTTCACCTGGAACATCTGACAAACAATATTTTCTATCCTCTTGGACCATCTTTTATTTTTCAGACTTTTCCTGTTCTTGCAGTTAGGGCAGCCAACAAGCTACTGTTTCTTATTTCCTCAGTATGTTTCCCCCTTTTTAAAGACTATTTTTCACCTTTTCAGACAATAAATCACCATCCTTCAGGCTGTATTGATACTGCAGATCACACTGACACAGGTGCAGGTTCTTGCATTTGGCCTTACTGAACTGCGTGAGGTTCACATGGGCCTGCTCCCCAAGCCTGTCAAAGTTCATCTGGATGGTATCCCTTCCCTCTAATACAGCAACTGTACCACGCAGCTTGGTGCCATCCCCAAACATGCTGAAAGTATAACCAGTCCAACTTTTTATGTCGCGGTCCATTTTAAGTATGGACCCTTGAGGGACACCATATGTTGCTGGTTTCCACTTGGACATTTGAGCTGTTGACTGTAGTTCTTCACAGCTCCATCCAGGCATTTCCTTTTCCATCTAATAGACCATCCATTGAATCCATATCTCTCCAACTGAACAGCAAGAATGTTAAGAAGGACCGTATAAAAGGCCTTACAGAAACCTAGGTAGAATACATCCATAGATTGTCCACTGACAGTCACTGCATAGTAAAAGGACACTAGATTAGTCAGGCACAATTTACCCTCGGTGAAATCATACTGTCTGTCTCTTAGCACCTCCCTACCTTCCACATGTTTTGACATGTCTTTCAGGAGGATCTGCTCCATGATCTTATCAGCACAGAGGTGAGGCTGATTTGATTTGCCATCTTAAATGTGTATGTTAACTATTGCTTTCCATCATGTCACTTCTATGTACTTCCAATCTGCTGGCATTGAAAGTACACTGATTTGCTTGATTATGCTTTTCAAATCGTTTCCTCACTCTTAGTCGTTTCGACTACACACCTGGTTCTAACATTTTTTTTGAGTATAACAGGTTTTTCTAACATTAAGCTGACCTCAATATTTACTATATCTTTAAATTTGTTTTTGTGCTGAAGTCTTTGTTTTGCTCTTACTAGAGCAACAAGCTTTTCAAGTGGACTCCCCACTTCACCTTAATTTAAAAAACACATCAATTGACAAAAGTATATATTTTAAACTAATTTCTACCTTGAAAAAAATTACATACTAATTTTTAATTATGCATCAGTATAATGCACAAAAATTCTGGCGTGTATTTTGCCTGAAAAAACTACAGAATTTGCCATTCTTGATGACTATCTCTGAAACATCGAATCCACTCTTATTTTTCTTTTTTTGCTCCTAAAGAACTTGTCACTGTTTGTGCAAAGATAGCAAAGCAAAAATTACTTCTGTATGCAGCAAGCAACTATATAAAGGGCACAGCAGAATTCTGCTATACTCGGAAGGGATGTATTTTACTTAAAACATCATATTGGAAAATTTTATAAACTTATCAGTGGCTATCATAGAATATTCTACCATATTTTATTTGTGTTCCAAACTTAAAAGAAGGAAATCTAACAGCCTAAGTATTGTAGGAAAATTAATGTATTTTGAGTAAAATTTAAGTATTACTGAAACCTAGCAAACACTTTCTGATATTATTGTCCAAAAAACTCAGAAAGTAAAACCAATAAATACGGCATTATATAACATTATGTATGCAACCCATGTGAGATCTATTCAGTTTAAATCTCATCAGAAAACATCTTTTTTACTCTTTCTCTGCCATGAACATTTCAGTACCACATTTATTTATGGTTTTCAAAATATAAGTGACATTTTCTTTCACTCATTACCTCTCCCTGACAACCATTTCTCTTTTCTGCAGACTGGTTATTTTCCAGCTCTCTTTCATGTCTTGGGAGAAATGTTAATTTTATGAAAATTCATTCTTATCTCCCTAGGTTAATCTATCTTACATAAAAGTTACCCTCTGTCCGAGCTTCCCATATAATTTCTGTCAGCAGGGCATTGGAGTGTAGTGCCTGTAGTTCCAGTCTCCCCACTATTTATAGAAGCACATTATGGCACCTTTTTTCCCCTCCCTCAGTATCTGACATGCATAGTGATATAAATATCTTGGCTTCACGACCATGTTTAAGCTTCTCCTTCTGATACCAGAGACTGCTTCTATCAGCACTTTCTCTTGCAGACTCAGTGATCAACCAGCTGACTAAAGATTTTTGTGTTAAACCAGTGATGTGACAAATGGGTTTAGCCTCAAAAAGACCTATTAATCATACCATGCACTTACTGAAATTTGAAGAATGGCTCATAAGCTGCAATTCCAATGCACTTATTTTTAAAGAACTTCAGGTTAAATATAACTTCTCTTTGTGAAAACTAATATGAAAGTGGCCATGGGGAAAAGGTTCTCATTTTGACATGAAAGAATAAAGAACACATAGCAAGTATAACTGTGATCTTGGCTGGCAGTAACGTCCATTGCAGAGAAACATGGCAGCCCCAGGCGATTTGTAACTTAAGACAGAGATACCGAGGAAGTGAGATCTGAACCAGACAGAAAACATCTGAGACTCGACACTAGAAAACTTATGAAAAATAGTTAAATAGTATAATATCTAAATAAATATCAAATTTAAATCTCTGTCATAATTAATTCTCAATTTTACTGACCAGTTTTTAAAGTAGCTATGTAATGCAGAGAAACCTGCATCTACAGCAGAAGGGCAGACTACCTGTAATACACAGTACTTTAATCTTGGTCTTATCTGAGGCAGGCAGTGTTCCCCTGTGGCCTGAAAACAGAATTTTTATGTTTGGAGTGGTCATATTTCACAAAAAAATGGTTTTCATTACATCTGTAGGTGTCACTGATGAGAACTAAGTATAAAGAAGTAAGTGAAGGCTCTCTTTTTATCCCATTCTGCATTTTGTTGTAGCGTGAACTCCTGCAGTACATTTTCTAATTAAAAAAAAGGTTGTTGCATCAGAGTTTACAACAAAGTAATTCTGTTTTGGAAAATCCAGAAGTCAATGAGAGACAATAAGAAGTTGCAACATTATTTTGAGGCAGCATAATCTATTTTTTTTTTTAAATCACTACAGAGGTGAATAAAACAGGCACAGCTTGCTGACAAAGAGCTGGTAGGACATATGCTATTAAACCTGCCAGCTAGAGGAAACCTCTGCCTAGCATTTAAGTTGTGGTATGACAAAAGCATAGATCAGATTGTTTGCACTTTAATAGAGGGGACATTCTTATCTACCATTTCAATTTCAATATAATAAAAATTCTTCATATAAAAAGGACTGATTCATGAATTGTAAATTTAAAAACTAATTAAACAAATTTTAATACAAAAATCAGTGGCTTTATCTGATTGGAAGAAGAGTCCTGTACCTCTCATAGCAGTTACCTACAATTAGCTGCAGTTGACTCAATGGTATTAATTTAACAGTCGTTGATCTTGTAAAGTAACGTAATTAAAGTATTTTTGTCAACTGTTCATTAAGTACATCCATGTAATACACTGTGAATGTATTTATTTAGTTGTAGCTACCAAAATACATGCAAAATATTAAAAAAATAAAAACACAGGATAGTAAAATAAATATAATAATAATACAATAAAAATAAATAAAATAATAATATAATAAAAGATAATAAAAATATAGGGTTTTTTGTTTTGTTTGGTGGTGGTGGTGGTTTTCTTTCTTCCAGGATAATGGATTAATTTGCATTCATCTGCATTGAAGCCAATGATGTTTTCTTAAACTGTATTATTTCATCCTTCCTACTGCATTGTTAATTTAACATCAGAATAATTCCTAACTAAATAAAAGTAAACTAAATAGCTTGGGAGCAACAAGACTGGGCTGTCCTATAGGGAAAGGGGCACTAGGAGCAGGGGATGCTAATAAGGCAGGGCAGGGGCATGCCTGACAAGGGTCCACCAACCCAAGCTGTAGTCTGACAGTATTTTTCAGCAGTGTTTTTCTTCTGCTCAGTAATCTTCCCCTTCCAGCCAGACCACCCTTATGGCTCCTGACACCTGAAGTCAAGTCACTAAGAAGGGATCAGGGCTGGGATCAGCAGGGACATGGCATGGCTGTGACATAGCTCCAGGATAAGGGAGAGAGCCACAGATGAAGTGGAGCAAAGCAGGACCAGCCTAATGAGCCTTTGTCCATCTTTCTCCCAGCAGTCTGAGCCAGGATTTCACCACCGTGCTATGTTCTACCACTGGCCCCAAGTGCAGGTAGGTCAACTTTAAGGTGTTGGGGAGCATGCTCTGGACCTGCCAATTATCCACCATTAGCTTTTCAGCTTAGAACAACCAAGGTTTATTTTGTTATTAAAATATTCATTAAAAATATAAGAAATCATTAAAAATCAGAGAATACAGCCAAACTGGGATCACAGGAAGTTTCAGCTCAGAAAGATTATTAGCAACTCAAGGAGTTCAAGCACAACTAGGCTCCTGGCTCCACATTAAGCTACCTTTCAGGTCCAAACTGTGACAAAACAATCAAGCACCCAGAAATGAAACCTCATATAATTTTATATACAAACAACACACGATAGACTTTATTGTTATCCTGTCTCTCATAAAAGTAATTACCTACAATCAGTTCTCACTTATTCATAAGGAATAGTGAAATTGTAAAGAAAACTAAATTATATAATGCCAGAAGTTCACATTTCAGCATGGATTGAGAACCTCTTATTTTTCAGCTCCAGGTAATGCTAGTAGCATTTCAGGGCAAAATAATCTGGGAAGATGCAGGCTAAAGAGAAAATTGAAAGGGATGCCTGAGGAAAGGAACTTGGAATTTAGCTACAGAAGCGGTTACTCTACATAATGAATTTTAATGGGTCAAAACATACACAGCAACTGACTTCTGAAGATTTTCACACTACAAAGAAGGCAAAAGAAGGCACAGACGGTAATGCCTTGGGAAAAGAAGAACTTTCCTATGTCACAGAGGAAGAAGATATTTAGAGTTATAAAAATATATTTAGATATGTAAATATATTTAGATATGCAACATGCATTTATATTTTGTATATAAAATATATACTATAACAAATAATATTCTATAAAATAAGGATATATTTTAATATGATCCATAATGGAAGAAATAAAAGTGCTTAATATAATAAAGAGTTACCAATAGGAAAAGCTATGGAGAAAAAGAAATCAGAGCTTGAAGACTGAAGAATAGAAGTAGGTGGTGATTCTGAACAGTTCACTTCCTATTATATTCCAACTAATAATGATAATGAGGTATTTTTTGTCCTACTATATGATTATTATTCATTTAATCAAGGGAGAAATTTTATTTCTATGGGAACTGTAGTTACGCTGAATGGGAGACTTTTCAACCAAAGGAGGTAAAGCAAGTCTCTAAAGGGAAACAGGGATTCCTTAAAGTTTCTCTGAAAAAATATTGTGATTATTATAACAAACAAGTATGGAAAATGCAACAATCCACTGAAAAGCAATTGTGCTAAATTCAATCATTACATTTAAAAAAAAAAATCAAGTTCTGTTAATGCTACTTGAAAATCTCAGTAAGTCTTCAGGTATGGTATAGATATTGTGACTTTCATAAAGCCTTGGAACACAGCAATTTTTCAGAAATGTTTTTTAAGCAGAAATGTTCAGTGATGGACATTTTATGTTAGGTGATGTAAATGACAAAAGTTATTGTACATTATGAACATACATCAATCTTGGTAAGATCAGCGCTTCTTGGAGAAAACAATTTTTACAGATTTTCTCGGAATGAAAGTCCTCAATTACTTCAAAGAATATAGTCATTTTCTAATTTGTGAATGAACCAATGGGGTTTACTTGACAGATGGCCAAACTTACAATCTGTAGATTTCCTACCTAATATGTTTTAATGTTATCTTTTCTCTCTTCCCAACCTTGTCATTCTGTTGACCATAGACATCCTCTGAAAGATTTACACACATAGCTTTGCTTTTTTTCTATTTAAGAACCTTTCATAATTTCATAATGGTACAACACTGAATTCATGTTGTACCAGAAGGGCTTTTTATGATGCCAAAATGTATGATCTACATTTTTGGATAAGAAATGCAATTCCACTTTATAAATTAGGTTTTCAACATCATCTACATAGTATACCACTCATCCAAAGTATTATTGCCTCCTTATTTTCTGTCAGCAAATGTTATTTACTTCCCCTTCTTATTTTAGTAGAAATCATTGGTGAAAAATATTAAATATTAAATAAGACTGCTTATGAGCTTCTTCCTGCACAAATAAACTGGTGGGCCCCTTTCAACAATATCAACTTTCATTTTGAACAATTCCTTTTTTGCTTGACAGATCTCTGCCTTTTTCTAGATTTCCTAGTAATGGGGCACTTTATCAAGGTCTTATGTGTAGGAGTATTAGATCAATTGTATTTTCCTACTGTAAAAAAAATAATCAATTATCCTGTCCAAGAATTTATTAGGTAAATTGAGCATGATCTGTCTTTGTTAAATGCATGTTGAATTTCACTCAGTTTCATCTAATTGATTCCTTTTTTCATCAAGTATATAATTCTGCTTTAAGTAGGTTGAAATTAATCTTTGATGTTTTCCTGTTTTTTATCATTGGAGTAAAACCATACCTTAAGTGAAGTCATACAAAATTAAAATAATTAAAAAAACCAAACCTGTATTAATAATTAGATGGCAAATATTTCATTACAAAGTGGGTTTTTTTTTGTTTTGTTCTTTTTATTTGAAGGAAAAGAAAGAAAGAATCTATGGGGGAAAAGGTGACAATACATCATGAAAATTGTCTACTATTTCATTTTATTAGCAGCCTTTTTATTCTTGTAGGACAAGGATTTGACATAAATCATTAGATTAGCCTGTTTTCCAGACACCAGGGTTATAGTTTGAGCTGAAGTAACAAGGAAGAGGAGATATTAAGTATGCAGACACTAAAGTCAAATGTCCAATTTATCACTGACTACCTTTTATCTGTGTGTATAAAGGGCAGACAACAGTCTGAATTTAAGAGAAATAATCTGCTTTGTCCTAAACGTCCATCATAGTATTCACTGCAAATAGTCCCCCCCAAAATAGAATCATAGAATAGTTAGGGTTGGAAAGGACCTTAAAATCAACTAGTTGGACTGTGAACTGGCTGAAGGAGAGAAGCCAGAGAGTCGTAGTCTATGGGACGGAGTCTAGTTGGAGACCTGTATCTACTGGAGTGCCTCAAGGGTCGGTACTGGGACCAGTATTATTTAATATATTCATCAATGATTTAGATGAGGGAATTGAGTGTACTATCAGCAAGTTTGCTGATGACACTAAGCTGGGAGGAGTGGCTGACACGCCAGAAGGCTGTGCTGCCATCCAGAGAGACCTGGACAGGCTGGAGAGTTGGGCGGAGAATAACTTGATGAAATATAACAAGGGAAAGTGTAGAGTCCTGCATCTGGGCAGGAACAACCCCAGGTTCCAGTATAGGCTAGGGAACGACCTGTTAGAGAGCAGTGTAGGGGAGAGGGACCTGGGGGTCCTGGTGGACGACAGGGTGACCATGAGCCGAAACTGTGCCCTTGTGGCCAAGAAGGCCAATGGCATCCTGGGTTGTATTAGAAGGGGGGTGGTTAGTAGGTCAAGAGAGGTCCTCCTTCCCCTCTACTCGGCCCTGGTGAGACCTCATCTGGAATATTGTGTCCAGTTCTGGGCTCCTCAGTTTAAGAAGGACAGGGACCTGCTGGAGAGAGTCCAGCGCAGGGCAACTAAGATGATTAAGGGAGTGGAGAATCTCGCTTATGAGGAAGGACTGAGGGAGCTGGGTCTCTATAGTTTGGAGAAGAGGAGACTGAGGGGTGACCTTATTAGTGTATATAAATAGATAAAGGGGGAGTGTCACGAGGATGGAGACAGGCTCTTCTCAGTGGCAAACAATGATAGGAGAAGGGGAAATGGGTACAAACTGGAACACAAGAGGTTCCACTTAAACTTGAGAAGAAACTTCTTCTCAGTGAGGGTGACGGAACACTGGAACAGGCTGCCCAGGGAGGTTGTGGAGTCTCCTTCTTTGGAGACATTCAAAACCCGCCTGGACACGTTCCTGTGTAACCTTATCTCGGTGTTCCTGCTCCGGCAGGGGGATTGGACTAGATGATCTTTTGAGGTCCCTTCCAATCTCTAACATACTTTGATACTGTGATACTGTGTGTGTGATAGTTCCAAACCCCCTGCCATGGACAGGGACACCTCACACTAAACCATGTCACCCAAGGCTCTGTCCAACCTGGCCTTGAACACTGCCAGGGATGGAGCATTCACAACTTCCCTGGGCAACCCATTCCAGTGCCTCACCACCCTTACAGTAAGGAATTTATTCCTTATATCATCTATATCATTTCTTAAATCATGTAGATCAGAGCAGAAGAGGCTGTTGTTTGGGATGTAGGGAGCTCTGAAGCTTGTGAAACTTTTCTCTAGATTTAGCCTTTTAGATGTTTAATTGGAAACCTTACTTTAAAATCAACATATTTTACATAGTGCACTATATGTAAACTCTGCTTTGCCTGGTTGTTTTATAAAAATCTTTAGCATTGTAGTAGGATAGATGGGCCCAAGTGTGTGTCAGAACTTCGTATCTAGAAACTGGATATCATGTGAAATTATTGATAATTTGTGTGTGTATGTGTGTGTATATATATATGTATATCACCTGTAAATTCACTGAATGTTTTCAGGATCACAGAAAATTCAGCCTAAATAAGTTCTTTCTTTCTTTAAATTCTATTATGTATAGACATGAAAAAAAACCCAAACAAAAGAAAAACCAGAGCTCCAATGCCATTCATTTTTAGTATAATAGTCAGGATTTCAAAGGATGTTCATTTTGCTTTTTCATATATTTCCTGATTTACAATGTATTATTTTCCTGAATGCATTGTAAGAACAGAGTAACTTGAATTATGTCATATATACCTAGAGAAAAAGCAAAGATGGCCATTCTAGTAGTCGTTTGTAAGCTTCAAGTCACATCCTTCACTTACTTTATATTCACATTTGAGAATCAAAAAAATACATTCTGAGTATTGTATTTTTAGACAATTATTATTTTCTGTATTCTGTACATGACTTACGTAATTTAGAATGGGAACAATTTGCACTTGTTTTGCTTTTAATTAAACATTACAAAGGGAGATTTATTTGGGGATTATAAATCAAGTTTGTTTCTCCATAACCACTAGCTTCCTAGATTAAACCTCACCTGTGAAACAGAGTGAAATTATTCTAAGCAGATGGGGCAGGTCTCTAATTGGTTCAATAAGCTGTGAGCACCTTTTACAAAGTGCTCACAAAACAGCAACAAGAGTAAAACAATATCCAGGGTAAAATATTAGTCTTATACAAAAATATATAAAATATTAGTCCTATAAAAAAGAATACATTGGCTAAGACAAAGTATTATATATGTAAAAATAACGAATTTATTTTTTTTTTTTATATTCCATTTACTTAGTCCAGAGGTCCTTCTTTGTTTCTCTTTTAATCTTGATTTAACCATGCAACTGCTGTATTGGAAATTTCCAATTCCTTCTAGGTGACCCGTTGTTTATCAGCAGTTTGAATATATACTATGACTAAATTTCAGAACAGTTGCACAAGTGAAACACAATAAAAAACTAAGGAATACCAGAGAGCACATTTAATTTGCTAATTCATGCAACATCATTTTTCACCAACAAAGCAATTAGCCTAGTTTCTGACTAAGGAAGGGAATTGTCTGAGTTGTAACCCTTATTCTGGATGATAATACTAATATCTCAGTTCTGTATATGCTAAATTATGCATATTTTTATTTATTGAGAGCATTTAGCTTGGTTTTCAAATATGAGTAAAATCATTAGAAACATCTCTGAAATGAGGAAATTGAGTTTTAGAAAAATGAAATTACTTTTTTAGGGTCTTCAGTAGTCAGTCATCTGATTCAAGTTTACTGCACTTCATTACTAATCTAATCAACTTGAAGTGGATATGATTCTATGATTAGTTTGGAGGAATGTGTTAAACACATTATTATATGGCTTTTATTAAGTAGGTTAAGCATTATTCCAAAAATAAGATACTGGAAAGTAAATAAAGGATATGGTTCCAGAAGTGAAACAACAAATTAGGACTAATGGGTGTAAATGATTTTTAAGCTTTTTTTGTTGCTAGGATATGCTTGATTAATAGCATTTTTTATATATTTATTAAAGTAAGTGAATTTTACAGGATCTCATTACTTGATCAGGATATCTTTTTATATGACCTTTTCAGGAGAATTGTTTAGTACTTTTAGAAATAAGTTACAGCCATACATAGTTGATGATTAATGTTAACAGTGACATAATTATAATAGACATTCTTAATCGATTTCTCCTTTCAGATGATTGAAGCTGAATAACTGAGGAATAGTCCTTTCTCTATTTCAAGGATTGAAAATAATACATTTCCTAGTTTAAAGGAAACTCCTGAATATTTCTGTAAGTACAGAATATACACATATCACCCAACCCAATATAGCCAATATCAAATATTTATTACTGAAATACATTCACAGTAATAATCTGAGAGTTCATAAAATCTCATCATAATCATAGGACTTTTTTATTATATATTATCATTTTTTTTTCCTTTTGTTTCTACCTTGCTTCCGTTCTTCTAATTCTGGCATTGATTTTCTTGGTTTATTTCCTGTTGCTGATTCTACCTTTGTATACACTAACTTTTATATTAACACTTTATGTTAACTGATAAATACTGTAAGACCTAGAATCTAAGAATTCAACGTGCAAGCTTGAAGAATGCAGCTTTCACCATGATTTTTAAAAATGTAGTCAAGTTAGTATCATTAAGCAAACAATAAGTCTCACAGATGTACTGAAAGATGAACATAACAAAAAAGGCTTTTTCTTTCTTTATTTTCCCCCCAGTTTGTTTCAAAAGCTGCAGTCAGCCAGGGGTTATAGGAGAAGGGTTTAAATTAAAACAGGGGAAGTTCAGGTCAGATATAAGTTCTTTATTGTGAGGGTGGTGAAGCACTGGAACAGGTTGCCCAAAGAGGTGCTAAATGGTAAATCCCTGGCAGTGTTCAAGGCCAGGTTCAACAGTCTTGGGCAACATGGTCTAGGATGAGGTACCTCTGCTGTCCAGAAAGAATGGTTGGAACTAGATGATCTTATGGTCCTTTCCAACCCTAACCATTCTATGATTCTATGACTTTTCAAATTCAGCAAATAAGAATCCAAAGTATGCTCAGGGGAAGGTAATGTATTTCAGTTACAGGTGGCTCATTTGTTAAGCAAGCTTAAATCTTTTTAACTGAAGACTGCTTAAGACTTAATCCCAGGTGAATGCGTTACTCACTAGGCTACAACAATAAAGTGTATGCAACCATTGTTACTTTTATCTAGTAAAAATAAAAATAATAATAACGTGGACCCAGAGGGTGATCAACAGCTATGCAGAGCAGGCAGTCCTAGAACCTGAGAGGAATGTGCAGAAGCCCAGCACTGTACGGCTGGGTCTACCATGCTGACTCACCCAACCTTACTCCCAGCCTGTGTCATCTCTCCTGTACTGAAAAAGTTAATTTAATTCAATAGTGAATTTGCTGTCAGCAGTGGGGTACCAATTACTCAGACCACAGATATCTGTAATATGAATTCTGATGGGTATTAGGGACTGGGACTTGAGGTTGATGCGAAACCTTGCTTTCAGGAAGGGAACAGTGCAACGACACAAGCTCTTGTGGCGTGCATTGTTCAAGTTCATTGGTAAACCCCAAATCCCAAAAAGTGCGTAGGGATGAGACCTGGTAAAATGTTTAGGCAACAATGTAAGAACAGTATAAGAAATAAGAACCTCCTGGGTCCCCAGTAGGAGGCTTTGTTGTGGGTTTTTTCCTTTGCACACAGTATTTTTCATGGAAAAAGAGTACAGAATGTGGAGGTAAGAGACGGGTGTTCTGGTAAACAAGTGCTCCCAGCTGTGAACAAAAGGTTGAAGTTGGGGATGTATGATCCTCCTTCACCTCCAACAGTGATGAAGGGTGCTTGTAAGTAACCCCATCACAGCTATTAAAGAACAAGGGGAGGAGAAGCCAGATGCATCCATGCCAACATCTGGCCAAGGAGTACGTATGGGAGAGGGGGGTGGGGAAGTCTAGCTGCTGCTGTGGAGCCTGACTGTCTGCAATGATTCCTCAACATGTACTCCTGCACCCTGCTTATGGCATTGCACAACCTGGGAGGAAGCACAAACTGCAAAGAAGGGAAGAAGTGTTTTACATCGTTCCTGAAATGCTGGTATGGGAGAGCTGCAAGGGCAGAACATTAACCAGTTCCCACTACAGTACCGACGTATGGCTTGTGAGAAAGCCAAATGGGGAACAGTGGCAGATGACTTACTAGCAAGCTCTGAATGAAGCGACCCTAGCTTTGCCTGCTGCTGTCCTGAATGCTTCATATGCAGTATAAACTGGAAGCAAAGCAAGCTAGACAGTATTCCACCATACACAAAGAACTCTCTCCATTCCCACAATGAAGGAATGTAAACACAGCTTGCTTTCACCTGGTAAAGTATTCAGTAAACTGGAAGCAATTACGCCACAGGTAGACACATCATCCCACCATTTACTTTGGGCTAAGAGTCCCTAGAGCTGGGTCACACCCCAGAACACATGCAAAACATTGAGGACATTGTTCTCTAGGGACAAACACCATAGCTATACAATTATCCTTATAAGTGGCTGAACAGGAAAAGTAGCTCATTGTGACTTCTACACCGATGGTGGCTGAAGCTGTGTGGGGATAGTTAAGACTGATGGAAAAAAACCACAGATGGAAGTCAGTGTAATCCTGTCAAGGGAGCAGCTTGACTGTAAGGCTAGAGGAGTAAGTTAGCATAAACAATCTGCGAATCACTCTGATACCTGCAAATGTGCTGGTCACTAGAAAAAGAAGGAATTCCCTATCAGGTAGACAGCAAGCACCAGTGATGGTTATGGCCAGTTGTTAGTTCCCAACTGACATTCAGGAGGCTAGTCAAGAATCAAGTATTCTCTGCCTCATTCTAGCACTCATGGTATCTGTGACACACAGGAGAAACTGGTGAGAGGTGCCTGCAATAACTGTTCCCTAGACCCAGGACCACAAACCCCACAGCTAGGATGGCTACACTTGACACTGTTCCATATCTCCTACAGGACAGGGACGTTGTATGAGAAAACACTGGCATGAGTTGCTCAGCTTCTCTACTGGACTGCACCGTCTCTCCCATGGCACAAAGAAGTCGTGTCATCAACAAAATTCTGCATAGAGCTGTGACTGAAATATTTTGGTATCCAAATTCTTATTGTCTTCCCAGTGTCAAACTCATCTTAAAAAATAACAGTCCTAGAAAGTAGAAATCCCTCATCATGAATGGAATTTCAGCCACACCTCCAATAATCCGTGTAACACTTCCTTACTAGGACATAAAAAGACAAAGAAAATAGTCAGCAGGGTATCTGATTGCAGCCTGATGAAAGGGATTACTTTAAAAGAAATCGTGATCCTTAGTTTCTCACTCCAGTATTCTTCATTCATTTGTAGATGTCAGTGACCCCTACAGAGAAAATGCATGCCTTCCCCAGAAGCTAGGAAATGGAAGGAATGGAAAACAACAGAACCATCATTTTATCTCTACTTTTTTAGTTAAAGCAGTCCTCTAGGATGTGTGAAATCAATAATCAAATTTGTGAGCTAAGCCTCAGGTCTTGTCTTGAAGTTCTAAGTTAAGTGATTCAGAGATGCAATTTCTTTATGCAAAGGAAACTACCTCCTCTTTTTTTCCATCATGAAACATGAAAGCTGAAATGAACACAGAAGGCAAACCCACGATGCGTCATAATTTAAAAACACATACCAGGACATTTTGTTTTTCTTCTATACTACCTGAATGAAAAGAGCAATGATATGCCACAGTCTCAGTGCTTGACACAGAAAATCTGAATCGAGGTCTAAGCTCCTAAGTATTCCTGAAGAAAATTGCCCCTGAGTAATATCAGAAAGTTCACCTTGTCAAAAACAAAATTTGATCATGGTAACTTAGAAGAGCAAGGAAATAATCAGGGTCTTGTCTCATTTTGCACAGTATCTCTCCTTCTATCATAAAATGCAAACATTGTAAAGAATAATCACAAAACAACTTGAAACACAATAACGGGTTGGATGGGGCTTTGAGCAGCCTGGTCTACTGTAACGTGTCCTTACCTATGGCATGGGGGTTGGAACTAGGTGATTTTTAAGGCTCCTTCCAACCTAAATCATTCTATAATTCTATGAATCACTTTAAGAGCCCCTGAGTATTTTACTCCCAAAGCTTCTTGTATCCTGTGGTACCCAAATTCTAAGTAAGCATACCCTGTGAACCTTGCTGAAGCCTGGAGATTTCTCGGCCTTCATATTACATTCAGCTTGAATTCAGAAACAGTCCCAGAACATAGAAATTCTTTATATATATATATTCAGGTTATCGTTATTATTTAATGCCACCCTGAGCAGGGCAGGGTGAGGGAGTGTCTCACAATGTGTGTGCAGAGAACCAGGAAAAGGAGCCATAAGCAAGAAAGCAGCTTCAAGCAGGGCAGCCGTGGAAGTCAAGAAACGCAGGAACAGTAGAGATAGAAGAAGAAGACAATGATGACTTTGGTGATACACGTGATCTGGGCCAATTCCGGGCTGATGGCATCCAGTGGCCTGTGCCATACAGGGCTGAGATGTGCAATCTAGTGAAGGATCTGGTAGACGAGCTTCTTTGCTCTGTGCCTACCAAAGATTTTGCAAGCGTACCTTCAAGCCACAGCTGCAGCCAGCCATTGGGATAGGCTGCGTCTATGAAGGCTAGAGTGTCCAGGAGGACAATGTCATCTACTGCCTGGTCATGCCCATCCAGTCTCCCCCTGGTGTAACATCCATGTGGAAGTGGACACTGTGGAGGAAATACTGACCAAAGCCTCCAGCCTCCTTGTGCAGCTAGAGTGCACACGCACAAGAGAGCAGATAGTGGGAGACATGCTGTGCTCCCTCCAACACCATGAGGATGGCATGCAAGTCAATACCCCAGGCTCCTCAACATCCTTGTCATGGTTTAAACCCAGACAGCTTGTTAACCACTGCCCCCCCTTTCTTGCCCTTGCCCTACTCCTGGAGGGACGGAGAGGAGAATCAGAAAGAATGCAACTCCCACGGGTTGAGATAAGAACAGTTTAGTAACTAAGGTATAACACAAATCACTACTGCTACCACCAATAATAGTAATGATAAAGGAAATAACAAGGGAAGAGAATACAACACCTCATCACCAGCCGACCCATAACTTGCTCCCCCCAGCCCGACCAAGCACCAACCGATACCTCCTCCAACCCTGCAGTCCCCCTCGCCCTTCCGGCTCACTCCCAGTTACCTCCTGGGCATGACGTGCCGTGCTATGGAATACCTCTTTGGTCAGTTTGTGTCAGGTGTCCTGTCTCCGCTTCCTCCCAGCTTCCCTCCTCCCTGGCAGAGCATGAGGCCCACAAAGTCCTTGGCCAAACCAAAACATCATTTTTATCAGCTCTGTTCCCAGCTGAAAGTCAAAACACAGCACTGCACCAGCTACCAAGAAAGAGAAAAATGACTGCTACTGCTAAACCCAGGACATTATCCACCCCTTATTCCATACCATTCACGTCATGCTCAGATCCCACATTTTCAATATACCACCAGTCTTATCTAAGTGGACTCTCATCGTAGTGCATGGGCCAGTCCATCCAAAGCTGCTTAGTCCATCTGGTCCATGATGTCAGGCTCGATCTCTTGTAACAGTCTTTCAGAACAGGAAAGGCTGCGTGCAGTGTTCACACTTGTGAATAACCTGGGCAATAGTGTCCATTGCTAAGTCCACCCCTCGATCATGAGTCCATCTCTATGTTGCATCTCTGCTCTGATGGCCTTAAGGGTCATGGGCCCACCAGGCTCAAAATAATTCACTGTCCTTCCATCTCCAATGCTTCCAAAGCACTGGAGGACTAGACACTTGCCCATGCTGTCCCACACACCCTGCCACTCATGACTGTCCAGCCTTGGGGAAAATCTCCTGATCCTCCTATATCCTCGTTTAACCTCAGACAAGACCCAAACCCTACTCTGCTTAACTTCTGAGATCAGACAAAATGGTCGTGGGTAAAACACACTCTGTATGTGTGCCAACATGCTGATCCCCATCACAATCAGCAGGCAGGTCCCAAGGATACCCAAAGGCCATTCAAAACCTTCCGAACTCTCAAGCGATGCTTCTGTACTTGTCGCTGGGGCTGGTGTAGCTGCTGTGCTTGCCGGCTCTCCCACCACCAGCTTCTCTTTTCCTGAGTCCAGCTCTTCCTCCTCTGCCTTTCTGGGAAATGCTGCGGGGTCTCCTGCATCCTGCTGGGGCTCTGCGGGCGGCTTCCGGGGAATGCTCTCGGCCGTCGCGGGGCTGAGCTCGGCTCCTCCGCGGGGCTCGGCTCCTCCGCCGCCTTCTTCCGCTGCTCGGCAGCTGTCCCCTCCCGCTCCTCGGCCTCCCCGACCTCCTCCACCGGCAGCCGCTCCCTGCCGGCCTCCGGCCCCGCTCCCGCTTGGTGCCCGGGGCCGCTCTCCCGGGCCGCTTCAGCAGCCGCCGGCTCCCGGGGCCGCCCCCCCTCGGCTCCCCAGAGCCCCACGCAGACGGAGGCGAGGGCGAGGGCCAGGACGGTGAGGAGCAGCCGGACGGCCAGGTACCAGTCCATGGCCACGTCCGTCCCATCCTGCTGCTGGAGCCCGCCCGTATTACAAGCCATTGACATAAAGTACAGTGAGACAGGAACCTTAGCCTAAGCCCCACACTTGATAAACACTAACACAGCAAATACCGGCTCTAAGTAAGTTACAACATTCTGAAGCTGTGAGATCAAGAGGAACAACTCTGAGAGCCAATAAATCAGCATTGTGACGGTCAGATCTGTCGTTTTCTCAACCCCTTTGAGCCCACGTTGGGCGCCAAAAAGAACTGTCCTGGTTTAAACCCAGACAGACAGCTTGTTAACCACTGCCCCCTTTCTTGCCCTCCCCCTACTCCTGGAGGGACGGAGAGGAGAATCAGAAAGAATGCAACTCCCACGGGTTGGGATAAGAACAGTTTAGTAACTAAGGTATAACACAAATCACTGCTGCTACCACCAATAATAGTAATGATAAAGGAAATAACAAGGGAAGAGAATACAACACCAGGCAGCTGATAACTTGCTCCCCCCAGCCCGACCAAGCACCAACCGATACCTCCTCCAACCCTGCAGTCCCCCTCGCCCTTCCGGCTCACTCCCAGTTACCTCCTGGGCATGACGTGCCGTGCTATGGAATACCTCTTTGGTCAGTTTGGGTCAGGTGTCCTGTCTCCGCTTCCTCCCAGCTTCCCTCCTCCCTGGCAGAGCATGAGGCTCACAAAGTCCTTGGCCAAACCAAAACATCATTTTTATCAGCTCTGTTCCCAGCTGAAAGTCAAAACACAGCACTGCACCAGCTACCAAGAAAGAGAAAAATGACTGCTACTGCTAAACCTAGGACAACCCTTTACACCAACCAACAGCTGCCTTTCTTTTTAGGAAAAGACTGTAAGAGAATCACAGGCAACATTTCTGGAAACTCCTCTGATAATCTTCTACTGACATCAGATGTCTTAAAGCAGGGGAAATGTTGGCTCTAAGTTGCTGAAGGCAGCTCTGGTAGGAAAAGAAGGCAATTAAGTTTAACATTAACATGTGCTTAAATTGTGGCAGTTAGTTAGCAAGTGAAATGTCTTAATGCATCTAAAAGCTTGTCCCTAGTTTTAATTATGCCCTCATTGAAGCAAATTAAAAACCTCACAGGGCTCCCTACTGTGTTCGAAAAACTTATGAATGCTGTATTCTGTTTCTGTTTTTCATACTTCCACATAGGTTTTGATTTGTTTCAGAGTTGTCTTGTTTTGTGATGGCTGATAGCTGGAACAAGGTTGTTTCATCTTGCCTTTTATTTCTTTAACTTTGCCTTTTTGTCACTACTGTTAAACAACTCAGCAGAACTAGGGATTGTAGTTACTACCTTCCAAACAATGTGTCCTTGGTTCAACAGTAGCAGTCATTTTTCTCCTTCTTAGTAGCTGGTGCAGTGCTGTGGTTTTGACTTTTGTCCTGGGAACAGTGCTGATAACACCGATGTTTTTAGTTGCTGCTTAGTCATGTTTACTCTGATCAAGGACTTTCTGAGTCTCATGCTCTGCCAGGGAAGAGGGGAAGCTGTGAGGAAGCAGAGACAGGACACCTGACCCAAACTGATCAAAGGGGTATTCCATACCACAGCACGTCACGCCCAGGATATAAAACTGGGGGCACTTACCTGGAAGGGCTAGATCACTGCCAGGGTTGGGCTGAGTATCGATCAGCGGGTGGTGAGCAGTTGTATTCTCTTCCCTTGTTATTTCCCTTATCATTATTATTATTGGTGGTAGCAGTAGTGGTTTTGTGTTATACCTTAGTTACTGGACTGTTCTTGTCTCAACCTGTGGGAGTTGTATTCTTTTGATCCTCCTCCCCGTCCCTCCGCGAGTGGTGGGGGAGGGGAAAGGGGGGAGTAAGTGAGCGGGCTGCGTGGCAGCTGGGTTTAAACCACAACACAATGATTCATAACCCCCTTATGATCTCATCGGTGGCTTTCCTAACTGGTCAATAAACCATTCTTTCTGGACAGCACACAGCAAAGCCTAACATACATCGAGATGTCATGGGAGGATTATATGCAATGGATCAAATATCAAAGACATTTGAGGTATAGAAGACTTATACAGTTTAAAATTTTGACAGCTACTAATTTATCTTTCATGTTGCGTCAACATTTCCCATGCAATAACACAGAAAACATTAAAGAATTATCTCACAGAAAAAAAAAACAAAACAAAACACCAAACCTAAACCGAATGTCAACAGCTTATGATTGTTATTTTACTGCATGTAATGATACACAGTGTCAACAGGTAGAAAACATGGAATTCCTATGATGAATCTTAATGCAACTTTATGCCTTAAAGTTTAGTTAGGATGAGAAAATATTCCCTTTTCCTACCTTTTCAAGATACAACTCCTGATTGTCTGGTTGGTTTGTTTTGGTTTGTTTGTTTTCAAAACACTAATAAACAGGGTTTTGTTCCCCTATGAAGATTTCCTTGATCATAATGTAATACTTATTTCAATATATAGTTTTTATTTCGTAACTATCTGTAACTGTGTTAAGGAGACAACATGCAACCAAATTAAATGTTTAAAAAATCACTATTTACTTCAGGGTGGCTTGATTAGAAGATTGTAATTTGGCAAAAAAGGGAAGTACTGCCCCCGACCAAAGACCAATTTTTTAATGAGCTAAATGTCTTTTGAAAGCAGGAACTATATGATCACTTTTTTCACCAAAAAGTTTTAAAATAACTCACATATTTTGAAGCAATAATGCATGTGTTACAGGCTATTCTCAAATGAATTTTCTTTATGAAATTATTCACATGACTAAAATTCCATGCAGACATTCTTTGGGCCCTGATAAAAAGAGAAGGAATATTTGCAGCACAAAATAAACAAAGCATAGTCCACCTACCAACCAGTGAGGGAAGTCTGGTAATTAGAGCAGAGGTCTGCAAAGAACTGGTTTTCCTATTCTTTTATCAATGGATTTATTATCAGCTCCATGTATTAAACATAATATGAATTCTTAGTGAGATTTCCAGTATGCAGAATGGGTACATTCAAGAAGATTAAGATCATTGTGTTTATAGTCAAAATGAACAATAATAGTTTTAAAATAACATAAGGAAAAATGCCATGCTAGTAAGTTAGCTAAGAGAGAAAAAATGTCACCTGAACTCTTGCTCTACTGAAGCAAACTACTGAATAACAAATATAGAAGCTGTCCTTCCCATCCTTCTTATGAGCTGGGGGTGAAAGGAGACAGACGCACACACCTTCTGTTCAAAGCAGAAATGAAAGATTGTGTAATACTGACTTTCTCACTGACAAGTTGGGGGGGCAGGTGGCGGGTGCAATTTCATCTTTATGAACAGCTCAGATTACACCCTGTGGTCACTCAGTTTGAGGATGTTTTCAGATGGAAGCATTCTCTCCCCATTCCACTTCTCTGCCTTTCTTTCTTGCTGCAGCTTGTTTATAGCTGCTCTGTCTTTATTTTGTAAGCATAGCACCACATCCTCTTGATACCGAAGTTAGCTCCTGGAAGGTTTATACCAATGTTAGACAATGTCAGTCAAGGGATAAAGGAATATGGTACTTTGTAAGTGGAACCTGAATGTCTAAATATCATGCCACCTGTGCCACCCATCAAGCCACCCTTCGTGAATTCTTTCCTTTACCACTACCTTTAAAAAGAATTGTAGTACTCACTAGTAAACTAATTCCATAAATCCATCACAAAACATTATGAAAAGCTGATAATAGTGTTTTGCCTTTAATGGCTTGTGATGGCTTAGCCTTGATAAAAAGCTGAGCTCCCACCCATCTGCCTGCTCACTCCCAAACCTCAGCAGGGAAGGGGTAGAAACAGGAACTGCAAAGCACATGGTTGGAACCAGCTACATCTGGCATGGGCAAGGCTCCATCTCTCACAAAGGCCACCCCACAGACTCCACTGCCACAATCTGAGCACAGGCACCCTGTTACAAGTAACTCCACTGTGGGAGGTGCAGGAGAGGAATATGCATAATATAAATCCAAATCACTAAGCTATAGAGTAGTGTGTGTGCTTTTTATATGCCATCTGGGCCTATTCTCCCCTATTTGCTACCAGTGGTGTGGCAGAATGGCAGCACTGCTGAGAGCAGGCTGTTCATATATACATATATATATATGCATGTCTCTGTGTGTATATATGAATGTACAAATACATGTGTGATGGTACCTAATTTTTTCAGGGTACCTGTCACAACAGGGAAGAGGCACCTGCTGTCAAATTGCTCTAAAAATAATGACTGCCTAATTATACTTAGAAAAATGAACAGTAGAAAGGTATTGTTTCTTTAGGACTCTTCATTGTGTCAAATTACAAGGTCAGATGAAATCTCCAAAATGGGTTTATCTTCACCATTTTGATCACTGTAAGTTTAGAATTCAGCATTAAGCTAGTGTGGTTTCTACAGTTTTAATTAGCTACAAGGCAGGGTTACTGGAAAGATTAATTAAGATCTACCTCTTATGACTGCAAGGAAACACTTCAAGTGCTTCAAGTTAGTCTTTACTATAAGAACAATCAAGCATTTTGTATTTAGTGTTTTGACATAAAAGTAACAATCAAACAACAAAAAAAAAGCAACCACACCAAACCAGAAAAAAAAAAACCAAACCAAAAAACAAAGCCCAGCTTTTTCTGATTTACTTGAAAGCCTAATGACCATAAATGTTACTCTGTCCAGCAATGCAAGAAAGGAAAAGCCACATAATTTTTAGTGGATGAGATGGAAATTTCTGTATCTGTTTGAAGGTACTTGCCTATGTCAGCTAGGCATTGGCTGATCCTTTGAGTGATTAAAGTGAGCTGGTGAGACAAGACCAAGAATAGATTCCTTGACACTCCACTAACAGGCAACAAAAGTGTATGTCAAGTACACAGCTTTTCGTCTTTGAAAAAGTTCATACTCAAAAGGTGACTTCTTTGACAAAAAAAAACCCACAGTAATTTTTCATCTAATTATGTTGCTGGCCAACCTTCTGAATTGGCAGAAAAATTGTTTTTTATCTAAAAATTATTTCTGTAGAACTTATCAAAATGGTTGAAGAGAGTTCATCTGAAAAAAATTGTTTGCATCACATGCTATAAACTACATACAACATCTAAACTCTGAGTCAGTTGCAAGTATTCATTTCAGGTAATCAACAAAATTAACTTCTATATTTTGTGGTTTGTTTAATAATATCCAGTCTCTGGAAAGCTGATGTTGTAATATAAGGTGCTGATGATATATTACTTCAGACTTCGATTTTTTGTTTTTAAAACCCTTTGAAATACTGCATCAGAACATGCATTCATATCATATAACTCTTGTACAGGATTATGGCAAAGTTGTCTGTCTTCTCTTTAAAATCAAAGTTAGCTCTTAGTAAGGTTCATTTGTTTTGAGAAATCCAGCTTATGATGAGACAAGGTCATAGTACTGCCTAATTATTGGGAGTAAAAAATGAAGATCTCTGCATTGGGTAAGTCACAGTATCACAGTATGTTAGAGATTGGAAGGGACCTCAAAAGATCATCTAGTCCAATCCCCCTGCCGGAGCAGGAACACCTAGATAAGGTTACACAGGAACGTGTCCAGGCGGGTTTTGAATGTCTCCAAAGAAGGAGATTCCACAACCTCCCTGGGCAGCCTGTTCCAGTGTTCCTACCTGAATGTTTCAGTTTGTCTTCTGCTCCAGTTCTTTGCAAGTTTTGATGTATGAGTCAAGTTGAAAAACAAGTATTTTTCTAAGAGTCAGTCTGATGACATCTAGTGTATCTAATTCCACATTTCTACAAAAGGAAACTCTCATATAGGAAAGTGGGAGCCCCTTCTGGTTCAGCTTATAAAGTCCCTTCAGAAGTACACTTTGTCAAGGGTATAAGAGAAAATGTGAGTACAGCAATGCAGAAATAAAGCATGTTTGCAGATAATTCAATCGTTACCCTATCACTTCCAATTTACCTTAATTCCTTAGACAATGCATTACTTGTCATTATGTCAGGCTGCTGCCACCCTATGATTCTTCCTTCCTTTTGTGTTGTTGCTATGTTTGTTCAGAAAACCTTTCACACAGTAAGAGTGATGAGATTGAGTATGGTCTTTCTTGCTTCAGGACAAAAATGTAAGAAATCAATGTGAAAGAGTTCTCCAGATTGAGGTAGGAAGAAACACTATTACACAGCTGCCCCTTTTCTTCCTAATTCATGTAGCCTTTATTTTCTTTTCTTCTGCTTTGAAAACAAATACAGAGGTTCTTCAGTCTAATACATACTTTTTCTTTCAAGCACAAGTTAAATAAAAAATATTTCTGGTCTGACTATTCATGAAGATAAATTGGCTGAACCTAGCCTTATAATTGGAGCCAAACCAATGCTATTCCTTAGATTTTAAGTAAATCCAGCTCTTTCCTATTCCCATATTTTAATTGATTTTCCCTGCTCACAAGAAGTATATATAAAAGTATTATATGTATATTGCTCAAAGTTATCATGTATTGCTTGAGCACAGACGTTTTGATTCAAAATACACACAAAAGTGAAAGCTTGCTATTTTTCTGTGAGGTATAAAGCAACATTACAAGCAATAACTGTATTTTAAGGCAAAGTGAAGACTTAATAATAGAAATTCATAGTTCTGTCTCAAGAGTGCACTGAACTGAGCTCTGAGAGAAAAAAAAGGCTAAGATTCAGTACTTAAGAAAAAAAAAAGCAAGCAGATATATAAAGGTAATCAGGTAAAGGAGAGTCCCCGAGCCATCAGAGAATTTGAAGTATAAAGCAGAAATAGCATAAAGACCAGTGAATATGGAGAGCTGTAAAATTTTTGAGTAAGTGAGCAGAAAATTGTTTTTCTAATCCTGAGGGAATATTGGTCTTGCTTTACTCCCACAGCCTACTTAAGTGGAAAATGAAAAGGAGAAAGATACAGGTAGCTGTGATGACAAGCACTGCATGCCCTGTTCTTGCATATATTGTGGAAATAATGGCTTTTGCTTTCTATCTAAACATGTGTTCTGCTGTCCCAGCTTTTGCAAGGTGTACTTGTATTTTTAAATGCTGTCTCTACTCTCACATAATTATGATACCACATCTTCAGCATCTGTGATTATAGCAATGAGAAAAGCAGGATCAAATCCATGGTTTCAAACTGACCCTACCCATTCTCTCTGCAAAGCAAATGAAACAAAACTGATAACATCTTTCAGCAGAAAAAGAAAATGGTAGTTTTTTTTACAGGGTTTTATAGCATCCTATTTTGTATTATACTTCTTCATGAGATACTTCAAAATGAGCAGCCTTTCCAAGATAAACTTTCCATCATGAAAGCAAAATTGGACCCCACAGCTGTTTTCTTTCTAACCATCCTACTGCTTTCATTTACAGAAGGAGATTTTTTTTTTAATCAATTTTACATTTAGGTAAATATTTCAAGTTAGTATTATCAGTGGTTGTGATTAATTTTAATGGTATTTTCATGCTGTTCATACTTTCTTCATGCTTTCTCATTTTAATCTCTGAAGTATACCTATGAGACATTTTGTGGCTGGTATTTTATTTGCATTGGTATACATGCTGAAAGCATTGCTATTATAGACATTAAAGAAAATACACTGCTACATCAAAATTCTACTTATTCCACAAATTTGTGTTTTTTTGGTTATGGCAAGGTGAACTGTAAAGAAAAGTATGCAAATAATATATTATCTAGCTATTGATACAATACTGTACAAGAAAAAAATATGGAAATCTCAGCCTTTTATTATTTTGCAAGAAAGAAATCCCATTGTATTAGTAAGTTGAAGAGACACTAGCAAAATCTCACACGAGGAGACAGAACAGTATTCAGCCTCAAACTGCAACTCTGCAAGACCTTTTGTTGATGATCAGTGAAATGCTTTCCTTTGGAATTTAAGGAACATAATACAGTTGAATAATTCTAAGTGAACTACAATAGACCTGATGATAAATTTAAAAAGGCCAAGAAGATGCTGAAGTTTTTGCTTGAAAGGCTAGTTACAATTTGCTAAATCTGATGAAGAATGACAGCAGATCTCTTAATTTTCCAATCAGTTTGCCAGCCTTCCTAAATATTGTTGATAACCTACTGAAAATACACAATGTATTGCAGCACAAACATAAATTTCAGGAACAAAAATTCCAAGAGTGATGCTTACTGCATGAACAACTTTATGTGCTGGATTCATATGCTATGGTCAGACAACTGAGGGAATGGAAACAACCATTAGATGACTGGATAACAAATATCAAAACTGTTCCCAGACTCTACCTAAAATTCTCTTTTCTTGGAAAATAGCATCTGACTTTCTATGGTGCTCTGAAGAACGTGTCTAGAAAAATGTGACTATACTGTCATGATCGACATTGATGCCTGTATCTACAAAGTTACCATTCCTATGTTTTCCTTCATAAGGCTGGAGTATCTAAACAGCATCTACAGACAAAGATGTGATTAAAGAAAGCCATTTGAATTACCACTTCAAGAGACAGCTGAGATTTCTGACCTCTCATTATATTTTCCTAAATTTCTGACAAAAGATGTAATGAGGTGTGACTATAGTCTGACATTACCCTAAAGATAACAAAGTGAAAAAACACAGCACTCATTTCTTGAATGCTTTTCCACCACTGTTATTGTAGGTTACTCTTTCTAAAGAGGAAGGTCGAAGAACAGTTTCCCGAACTAACATGCCACTCAAAACAATGACATAAAACTTAAAATCATCTTTTTTTTTTTTTTTTGCTATAAATTTACCCCTGCCTAGCTTCTTATTCTATAAGAGATACATTTTTTTAATCCAGTCATGAAACAGATATAAGTAGCATTCTGGGCTTATTCCAGATTTCAAGCTTGCTAAGGACTCCTCAGGCCATTTCTGATCACAGCCATTCTGGGCTTAATCAAAGCCATGTTGTTCTTAACATCAGACTGTAGTGAGATTGTATGAATTTGGCTTTAATATATAATAGTAATTAGGTTTGTTTCATATATGAATCTTCACGACAGAATTTTCTCACAGCATATATCACACTGGCATAAAACTTCTCAAAAGTAATTAAAAGCTTGCATATACTCAACAATTTTTTCTCAGTATCCACACAGGCATAGGAAAAGTGCACCCTCACAGATGTTTTTTTATGAATTATCCCCCAAGTCAATGACCACCTACTAAACCTTAAGTCAGTAAACAACTTAAGCCTGCACACAAACTAAATACCCAATATGCTTGTCCATGGGTGAATGCTTACATGGAGTGGTACTGATTGTGTAATTCATTCTGATGTTTCTGCATGAGGTACCACTAGCACTGACTCAGTGACACATCTGACTTAGTATCAGTAGTGTAAAACAGAAGAATTAAGTCACCTTCCTGGCACTGATGAATTAGAGAAGACTAAGGTATTACCTGTTAAGAAAAAAATATGATAGTAACCATCAAGAAAAGTTTGTATTCTTCATAGCTGAACTTTTGCTCATTTGACATTGTAGAACACTGCATCACAAAGCTTGAATGTGATGAGTCTGGATTCAGGGCACAGAAAAATATACTGTCATTTTTCATTTAAAATTTTCCTCGTTTAGTTTTAGAAAGGAGTGATGCATAATTTTTTTTCTAGCACATTTTAAAGTAGATTGATTGTTGTACAATCTGAAAATAAAATGGAACATCTAATTTAAGTAAAAATAAAGCCTATGACCAACTTAATGCGATAAATTTTACAACATATAAGCACAGTTCGTGTGGAGTTTGAATTTCAAGAAAAATAATGAACACACTTTTAGGAAAAGTGTGATTTTGGCATCTGTGTATCCATTTAAGCAGTGTTTAATGGATACACAGAAAATCAGTCACACCATTTAGAAGATAGTGCAGATCAATGATAAACTGTAAGATCAGTACTTTCTTTTCCAAGTAGGACATGAAATTAACATGGAAAATTAATATGCTACCATCAAGAATGTACAGATCATTTGCTTGCGCTTCCATGATTTTAATGCAATTCATGACACCAGGATAATGTTTTTCACTGAAAACTAAGCAGGAGCTATTTATTTTATGTATCCTGGTGGCCAGAAAGTTCATAAATGTTCAGTTCATTTTGGAAGATACATATTACTAAGGAAAGAGTTGAGACAGCTGCTGTGGTTGAGAGTAATAGAGCAGTATAAAAAAGCATAACATTTCTATTGATAAGCGCAGCTCAATAATGATATGTCTATGTCAGGAAAAAGATAAGTGTGAGGCACTGAGATAATTAAAGCTGGTAACATGGTTACACCCCAGTGCAGTCATTGTTTTATTTGATGTGGTAATAATTCTTACTCTTTAATTAAAAGTGTACTAAATGTGCAGAGACAGTCAGTTCGTACAAGACAGAGATTATTTTCTCCTTCAGATACTGAAACTTTGTGTTACTTTCCTCCACAATTTGTTTCAACAGGTTTTTACATCTTTCTTTAGCATGTAAATTATTGACAGAAAGCTGTAGGTTATGAGATGACAAGACTGATATATCCAAGTAGCTAAATATGATGATATAAGAAAGAATTATTTGATTTGATTGCTACATATTTAAACAGCCACCAGAAAAGAAACATCGTTTCAGATAGCAAGAGGTGTGGCTATCTGTAACTGCTCTGCTTTAATAACGATTTGAGACTTTTGCCTGTCTAACATTACATGCCTCCTGAAACAAACAATGCGCCTGTTTTGATTTTATTACTCTTTCAGGAATTTTAGGAAAAGATGAATGCTTTTCTGTATCACTAGGTTTGCTGATCCATAGCTATAACCATGGTAACTTAATATTTATGGGTGTCTGAGGTAGTAAAAAATGTTGACAGAACCTAATTGTTTGAAATGTTATAAAGATGTTATATGATATAAATAGCAGGTAAAAAATATTCAAATTCATGCTAGAAAATATATCCTGGTGATCCAAAATGCACAGTGTATTGCACTTACCTTGATAATACATTTTATTTTGCTTTTATTTAAATAACTTTAAGTGGGTAATAACTGTATCTGAAGCAAGGTATGGATGCTATGAATGTCCCTAGAGTTTGAGAAAGGGGCTGAGAATTTGTCACCTTATACCTATCACATTCAAGTCTGGTCCATCTACAGCTAGAAAGGAATCTCTACATGTAACATGTTTAATATTTCTGCGTATTTTCTTGTACTGCCTAAAGTAAAAAAGGTACAGTGATTGGTGCATTTCCCACTGACGAATACCCAATAACCACCAGAGAAAGGAAAGAGAAATTAATAGCTACTTGAAGCAAAACATAGGTAATCAGAGACCAGCAAGGTAAATAGCACAGCTGCTTCGTATCGTAACATCTGCGAAAAATCTAATTACCTTTTCCAAATTTTATGAAAAAAAGAAGGGGCATAGTGGCATGGGAAAGATGAAATGAACTTAACTTTGGAGGAGGATATTGACTAGAAAAAATGAGATTTCCAGCTCAAGAAAAGCAGAAGTTTTGTAGCTGCATAAGGAAAATAAAGCCTTTTTTAATTAACCTTAGTATAATATATATTGTATCTGTGCAGGATCAGTGGAGTAATGTTCCAGAAAGGTCAGCTGAGGCAGGCATTTTCTCCACTGACCATTAGTAAGACTGCAGACTGTCAAGCATGCAATAGGTTACCAGAGCATAGGTTTGAGCTACAAGGTTCTCTCCTGTCCCACTCGGCAGTGATGAAGAAGCTTCTTTGTAACACTGCACAGTTCGCGAAAGAAACCACAGGCCCTCCAGAGGGTGAAACACAAAGCAACAGTTAATTTTATTGTAAGCTTCCCTAAAACTGAATTAGAAGGGACAAAAGCCTTGACAAGTGGTTATTCAAGATCTGAAATAGAGGGAGAAATAAAAGAAAACAACTCACCACTCTGTGAACCCAGCAATGTCCTCTCAGTCAGCGAGTAGTGACCCTTTCAGCTGAGCCTTGCAGTCACTGATTCCACCAATGCCCACCGTAAACAACAACAACAAAAAACAACAACAACAAAAAAAGAAAAAAAAACGAACACCACACAACTAAACCACAGTTTTGCCTTTTTATAGGGTCAGGGTATCTTGGCTAATCCCACAGGTGAGACTCATCCGCAGGGGATCTGGTAAGCTCCAGGCCCAGTTAACGCTGTGCCCTGATGAGCGCCATAGTGTCTGTGCCCCTGTTTGCGGGCAATTGATCTTCGTTGCCTCAGGTCAGGCATACAGGAAACCATCCCCCGGCTTCCTGGAGCGCGATCTCTGCCCTGCCCCACTCACCAACAACCTGTTGCTCACCACAGACAGGCGCCCAGCCTCCCTCAGTGCCTTCTACATTCTGAGACCCACACAACATGGGTCTCTTGATTGTCATAAGGTGACATACAGCCTTTGCTTCCAGTCAGGTCACAGTGGGCTTGACTTCTCATCTAGGGTTATAAAACCCCAAGAACTGTTTAAAGGTTAGTGGTCACCCTGTGTAGCCCTGTGGTCAGAATAATTATTTGGATTCTCATTCCCATCCTTACTTTGCTGTACTATAGGGAAGCCCTTGCAGGAGTTTCAAAATATTACGAGACAGATTTGTTTGGGTGGTATTTGTTGAATCTGAGACTGGAGAATTAGGAAGAAGGATGAATGTTGCATTCTGAGCAACTTTTAATAATTATAATTCTTAAGAATTTATAATTACACCAAGTATATCTTAATTTGATATTTATTTATAAAGTGTAATTTTTAACTGAAGATCTGTACTTTTTTTGAAGTAAAACCGTCAGAACTTCACAGCTCAAGTTTCATACTGCTTCAGATATTAAAAACAATTGAAGCCTTTCTGTGGATGTGGTTTTCACAAATATGTTAATGATAGACTTAAAATTACTCAAAAAATGTAATTTTTCAAGTTACTGGACTAGTTTATTACTTCAATCATGAAAGGAAGTAGTGATTACTTTCAACAAATTACAATGTCAACAATACCACCTGTTGTGTATTTTTTTTTAGTATAGTTTACAGGGTTTGCTTTGCAAAGTTGCATTAAAGTAATATAAAATAGCCTAACACTGAATACTGAGTGCCTTTTTGTTTATTATAGATTTTAATACTCTGTCATCAACTGAGAATAAAACTGTGCTGGCAAACTACCAGTCACATCTGTCTTGTTAATGAAACATGTTATGGAAACCTTTCCAGTTTCCTTGTTCCAGTTTGAAAAACAAAGGAGAACAATAGATGCTCGAAATAGCATTGAGCTGTTGTATGTTTTTCTAAAAGCTTCCATCAAATGAACATAATGTTACAAGATAAATTGTTAAGTCGTGACACTGCATTTCAAATTAATCCTGTCCCACAGAAACTGTAATTACACTTCTTTTTTTTTTTCTTTTCCAAGTAAGAATAGCTTTTATAAGAAAGAAAACGGGCGAAAAATTGGCAGTGTTAGAAACCATTGTACTAAGACCATATTGAAAAATCCAGTAATTCTGAGGCCAGTCATGCTTCTTAAGCCATGAGGGGCTAATAAAGAGAAATTCTGATTCATAATTCATTCAAGGCAATGAGAACGTTCCTATCAATTTTTCTTGTGTGAGAACCCTTTTAAATAGGCTATCAGATTTCTTTCTGTATAAATAGCATTAAAATAAAGTTGCCATTATACTTATTACAATTATATTAAAATAGACAGGAATTTGTGAGCTTTCAAAGTTGACTTCACTTTTGGCATCACCCACATTTGGGCTCCCAGTATTCTTTACACTGGTAGATAATTTCAGTTTCATGTTGTCATTGCTGAACCAGGTAACCAGGCATACACCTCTCAAAGTGTGAGCAAAAATCTCTTTATATGAGCTCAGCATTAAGCATCTGTTGGTGGACCTTTCATTAGGAAAGAAGAGAAAATCTTTTAGCAAGTAATTTTCATGAAAAAACAAAAAACAACAAACCATACTAATTACTTATTCGAAATTGAACTCTACGTAGACTATCTTTGCTCTGTTGCTATTCTGTGAGTGTTCTAGTACTGTATCACTTATTTTGGCATAAATTATTACTGGATACCACTTTCCAAACTTTTTAGGTGAACAAAACATAAGAAGAGTCTTAGCTATTGGAAATATCATCCTAATAATGTTAACAATATACAGAAAACCACATTATAAGGTAAAGAATTGCACTGCTAAGTAACTTAATGCTATAAAACAAATTACTGTGAACTACACAGGTTTTCTTTTGTTCTTTATTGTGTCAGCATCTCTAATAAAAGTATGCCTCAAAAAATGAAAGCAAAGAGTTAAAATTATATTACCATCATCTTAGGCATTATCTATTTTCTTTCCAGTTCTTAATATATTCTCAAAAACTATTTCTAGGGAAGAATCCAGATTACAGAAGGCTGAGCAGATGGTCATTTCCAACTTTATAGTTCCAGAAAATGCAAGGGCTCTCATTGTTGCTGACATCTGAAGTTGGTGCAAGAAGATGCCTGCCGTGACAGACGAAAAATGTAGCAGCTACTCAGCCCCGTGATCAGACAGCTTGGAACTTGGTGACAGCAGTTTGTCTGTGTTTTGAAATCAGAAGAAAAATTAAGCCAAAATTATATTACTGCTTAGAAATCTGTTACTTTCCTTTTTTTCTGTTATCATTGGTTTTGCTTTCAGAAATTAACAAAACCACCAAAAGCATGTTTTGGTATGACAGAGAAAAAGAAACATATTAAAGCCAAAAATTTTACAGTGTGATCTATATTAGTAGATCTGAAACTGCAGTATAAGAGTTGTACTGAAAACATATCCTTAATATTCAAAGTTAAAGTTCTGTTGGCAGCCTACCTTCAAACACAGCTGAGTGTACAATCATACCATATTATCAAAAATATTTTAAGTAATACATTAATATATAGTATTTAAGAGGCTGTACTGCACTCCTCCCTTTTAAAGGTTAGTATTCTTTTTTATGATAGAGCAAGGGATCCCACCATAATAAGCAACTTCAACTTGATCAACACCACATTAACAGAATTGCCATCTAAGGAGCAAGAAGGTACACACGTCCATGGGACCTGAGAAAACGCATCCACAGGTCCTGAGGGGACTGGTAGGTTAAGTTGTGAAGCCGCTATCTTTCATATTTGAGAAGTTGTGGCAGGTACAGTTAAGTTCCCACTGACTGGAAATGGAGAAATATAACCCTATTTTTTAATAGAGAAAAAAAAAAATATATTCAAAGAACGACAGTCCAGACAGCCTCACCCTGGTGTCCGGCAAGATATGGAGAAGGTTCTCCTGAAAACTATGCTAAGGCACATGGTAAATAAGGAAGTGATTTGTGACAGCCAACATGGCTTCACTAAGGGCAATTAGTGCCTGAAAAATTTGGTAGCCTTTTACTATGGGGCTATGGCATTGGTGGATAATGGAATAGCAACTGACCATCTACCCAGACTTGTGCAGGCCTTGATAGGTAAATGCTTGTTTGTTCCCTTGTGTAAATAGTTTATATTCTTGCATTAATGTAAAACAATGGTATAATATTTTTGAAGTCTTAACATACTAATACAAGAATATTAGTGGAGACCAAACTCTGAGCTGCATTTGCAGTTTGTTCATTTTCCTAAATTTTGCATACTGTATATATTGAATTGGTATTTAGTAATTAAAACTCCTAAATTTTTTAAAATTCAAATAAGATTTTACCTTAAGCTGTAGCTGAAGTTATTGCCTGTTTCTTAGAGAGTCTTTAACTACAAGTAGATAAGAATAGTAATCACTTTAAAGAATTAAAAGTACCAAACAAACTATAATTAATTAATTAATTGTCATAACACCCATGACACGCTGCTGTTGTGAATATTTAAAGTTCTTGTAATACAGTGACCTAAGATGGGCATTTCTAGAAGAAGCATTCTGACTTTTGTGTGCAGTGCCACTAGACACATGGATAAAATTTTAGCAAAGATGGACAAATCAGCATACCCAGAAGCTATGTGACATGGTTATAGACTCTGAAGAAATCAGTGACATATGGGAGTAAGGTGGATGAAAATATTTCTAGCTGTATGTTTCAGTAACCCGACTCAGTGAGCCAAATTAAAAATATCTGCTTAATGGTGCAACTACCTGACATTGATTTACATGTAAATATTGATGGCATACTGAAGGGCAACTCAGTGCTTGGGTAATGAGGGTGAATCGATTACTGAGTTTCTGTTTTTTTTTATTCTTCCCTCTTATGTAAAATTAAGCAACTTATTTTGAGGAGTTTTCATGACAACTTTGAAGTTCTAATGTTGCAAATATTTTTGAGTAATATAGCTTAAGCTCTGATTATCCAACATATTTGTTGTTTACCTAGAATGATATTTAAAACCTTTTTTTTTTTTTTTTAATTATCATTTGCCATTCTAGGTGACATAAGAAAAAAAAATGAAAAAACTTTGTTTGACTCTTTGCTTTTTTTTGAATTATATTTAGTTTTTGCTAGATAATAGTTTTCATCAACGTGCTTTCTTTACTCAAAAATGATTTAATCAACATATGCTGTTCCACAATCTATGAATCAAATTATGCTACTCTATAAAAGGCTGATAATTTGATTCAGTTTACCCTTTATTTATGAGACAAACAAAGAAAATGAGGGAAGTTCCTTAAAAAAAAAAGGAGATGTATGGTCACCATCTTTTCATTCTGGCAAGAAACAGATTCCAGACCTGGGATTTTATAAGTTCATTCTGAGATGCATCTTTTAATATTCCTCAAAAGCAGGCCTTGATTTTGATTATAGCTGTGAGTCAGTGCTTTTCTGTTAGTTTCATCTAGATGCATCGTGTCATTTAAAGACAGTCTTCATGAGAAAGTAAAAAAAGGTAATTTAACCAAAGGGAAGGTCAACAATTAGGTAACAGGGGGAAACAAAAGATTATAAGTGAAATGATTACAAGTGCAGTCATAATATATACTTAGCTGTGGGAATCATTCCTGGTATTTCAATACCTTTTACTTTTAACATTGTAATGTTCTATTAGACACAAGAGTCTAGGGGTGAAAAAAAAGTTTGGGGAGTTAGTCCTAAGTCCTGAATGTCTTTCATCACAACCCATATCCCTCTGTTAACTTGATGCTAAGTATTCCATCATATATAAAAATATAGATTGTGGCTCTCTCAGGAGTTTTGTTTCCTTAGAAGTGATTTCCCATTTCAGCAATGAAACTAGCATGAGGCATCCCTGCCCATGGCAGAGGTGTTGGAACTAGATGATTTTAAGGTCCTTTCCATGAATTCTATGATTCTGTGATTCAATGTATGAACTTATGTGCTATTAATAGCTCTTATTTTCTACTCTGCACTATTTACTTTCTATTTCCATGACTGACAGAGACTTCAGAAAATTGAATAACTGAAATAGTGAATAATTACAGATCAAAAGCTATATAATATCCAAGGAGTCTAACTGGCTCAGACAATTCCTTTTCATTTTCAGGTATATGTGTGTACAAGAATAATAGTATCTGCTATAGTTAGGATTTTCTTGGATGATGTTTAAGGCTCTTTGTCATTCTATAATATAACAGGAAAAGTGGCACCAAAGATTATATGTCAACCTTCTCTCAGTGGTTCAAAAAAATATTCTGTATATTCTTACTCCAGTTCCATTTAAATGAGGCATTATTAGGTCATGCATCAGCAAATATATAGTTTTTCTTTTCATTTTTGTTTTCCTAAATGCAAATTCAATCTTTGGTACAAAAACATTGTTTTCTACCCTTTGTTCATTCTGTTGAGAAGGATTTTACTTGTATTTTACTAGTGTTACCACACGTCTTAAAATAATCTGAACTCCTGATTTAGAGAGTCTGCTTGCAGCATTCTTTATGTCAGTTATTGAAAGTGGGTTACCATGGAACCAGAAATGGTAGAATCATAAATTCAAATTAACATGAAACCAGAAATGGTAGAATCATAAATTCAAATTAACAAAGGCCTACATTCAGTTCAGTTCAGATCACCACCCTATTACGTAAAAAGTGGTTGCTACCCCCATATTGCTGAATCCAAGGCTATCAGGTGCTCAGGACAAGCTTGAGTGTCTAAGTGGAGTCCAGCCTCTCAAAGGAAGACAAGTGCTTTTCATCTTGAAAACCGCATGTATGGGAATCTAAATCTGGACATCTAAAGCATGGTGCTTGTAAGACTTAAAGATCAATAGGAGTTATCTAACAAATGTAACTGACTTTAATCTTAGGCAGTGCTTGAATTCCTGCTTTACATACAGATGGATTTTGGTTTCATTAGTAACCACTTCAGCAGACAAAACTTGGTTCATTGTTATCACTTCACTTTGAAATCCAACATACTATCACAGTAATTTGGTCTACGAGGCCCTTTGCTCAGCACTGGCGAGACCACACCTAGAGTCATGAAGATGATTAAGGGAAGTGTGAGGTTACTGGTACTGTTTAACCTAGAGAATACTTGGAGGAGGAGGATATCACCAATGTATATAAATACTTAAATAATCTGGATGATGACCTTCAGCAAGTCTGACTGGGAGGAGTGGCTGAATTTGACTTTTGAAAAAGTCAGATGAATCAAAAACTTGTATGTTTACTTTCACATATCTTAATGATTTAGCTCAGCTTCATTCCAGGATTATCAACATCACATAACCATTACCTTTTTTCCAGTAAAGTTTGTCCAGAACAAAACAGAAAAGTGTGGTTTGAGAAAACAGAAAAACAGTGCAGGTGAGAGTGAATCAAACCTGGCTACACATCCTAGCAGGGTTTACATCCTAAGATATAAATTTCCTCACCATATATCCTGAGTTATGTAGCACATATCCTCATACTTCAGTCCAGAGCAGTCTGGGCTGAGAGGGCCATTATTCACTTCGTGCACTGTACTTGTGCCACCAAAGATGCCAGGCATGTCTTTGCAAAATTCTTCTCCTTTCACACCTTGGGACCCAGAATTGGATGGTTGATCATAATGTCGAAAGCGTTGTTAAAGTCAGGATCAGTAGCATCTACTGCTCACTGCTTCTTTCACTGAGCTAGTCATTTCAGAATAGAAGGCTTTCAAGTTGGCCAAACATGGACTTGTGCATGTACAACATTTTTTAACTGTTCCTGAACTTGATCCTCCTTGCTACAGACTGAAGGTGATAATGGTTAATGGATTTGAATGGTTCATGTTGTATGAAAGCTTTGAAGTTTTAAGATTACCCTGGGAGTACTGGAGGTCTCTGGGTTCTGACTTTCTTTTGATATGGCTGCAGCACTGAAAATGAGAATAACAGAGAAAAGCAAGAGAAATTATAGTGGAGGGAAAGAGACATCACTAAGCATATATTCTCTTTGCTTAACGTCCTCTTAATATTCTACTAATGAGTTCTTTAGTGATACTATGTAAGATCAATCACACTCTTTTAGTTAAATGTGAAAGCAAATATGATGTAATAACAACTAAAATTTTTGAAATTTCTTTAAACATGCAAATACTAAATGTAAATAATAAATCTAAGTTAAATAAATGTGGGGTTTTTAAATAAAATTTCTTTAAGCATGCAAATACTAAACAGAGTATTTCAATGAAGACTGCTAAAAGCAAAAGCAAGCCAAATGGTATTAAAAATCAAGCAACTTAACCACTAACCAGTATCATATGATACACTGAACTACAGTGAACAACTACATGAATATCCAAGACAGCTTAAAATGGAGAATTAAACAATAAAACCCACAAGTACATAAAATTAGCGTATGTAATTTTCCAGATAAAACCTGAGAAAGAGATTGAAAAGATAGGAAGAATTTCTAAAATCGGACCAAAAGGAAGATTCCCAGGTTATTATTTTTAAAAATTCTGATATGTTTCATTATCAATATATCTGAGCCCTTCTCTATCTCTTTTCTAATCCAGTCATTGAATTTAGAACCAATTTGGGTCTCTATAGTTTGGAGGAGATTGAGGGGTGACCTTATTAGTGTATATAAATATATAAAGAGGGAGTGTCACGAGGATGGAGCTGTGGAAGCATGGTTGGCAGGCAAGGGTTACATTCCCATGGCTGAACTTGGCCAGGGACCAGTTTTGTAAAAGTCAGTGAGAAACCCAGCTCGGTAAAAAACACCAGCTGTGCAGGGGGGTAAAACTGACCTTGTAGTTAACGAGCATCTTGAAGGGAGGAATAAGGAGGTTAGAAAACGGGATGTGCCTGTATTGGTACCTTGCTTATTACAATGTTTGCAAAGCTTACTTAGTAGATCACTTAGCAAAATTTTCCTTGTGCGACAGAAAGCATCCTGGGTTGTGCAAAAGAAAAACGGGGGAATTGTGGAGCAATGGTTATTCTCACGAGGGCCTGCACAACCCAGGATTAGAACTGAGTGAGACAGCCTTGAACTCTTTCTGACTCAGCTGAGCTGGGGAGGCCTGGAGTCGAAGAAATGTAAGCAGAACGCTGAAACAGGAGCTTGCTGGCCACAAGGAATGCACCGCTTATCACAAGGCATGCACCCTGCTGTTGTAGAGATATGTGTGTAAAACTTAGCTTAGCCAATAGCAATGTATAGACAGGCGTGTGAACAGGTTTATGTAGCCAATGAAAGATGTACAGCTGTCACGTAAACTATCACCAATGGTATAAATTAGGTGAGCCTGTGCAATAAATCGAACAAGAAGCGTAACTCATATTGGGATTGTCTTCTTGATTCGGGTCGCTCCTCCGACATGGAGCCAGGCCCTTCTCAGTGGCAAACAATGATAGGACAAGGGGCAGTGTGTACAAACTGGAACACAAGAGGTTCCACTTAAACTTGAGAAGAAACTTCTTCTCAGTGAGGGTGACAGAACACTGGAACAGGCTGCCCAGTGAGGTTGTGGAGTCTCCTTCTCTGGAGACATTCAAAACCCGCCTGGACACGTTCCTGTGTAAAGTTATCTAGGTGTTCCTGCTCCGGTAGGGAGATTGGACTAGAAGATCTTTTGAGGTCCCTTCCAATCTCTAGCATACTGTGTGATACTGTGAATTATCAGAACTCAGGAAAAATATTTAACTGGACCACCATGTCATTCCAGATAACTTGATTCTCTTGAGTCCACCATTGAGACTTGAAGGGTTCAGGTCTCTGCGTCAGAAAAAAAGAAAATGCGCAAATTATTTGGGTTTGTTTTTTTTTTTTTCCTCAGATTTATTGCTGACCTACTATCCTTTGCAGACACCTGGAATGTATTGGAACTTACGAGACAAAATTGGTTCTCACTAGGGAAATATCGAAATCTAATTTTTTCTCTGTCTCCTATTGTAGTTTAACTTATAATGTGCTTAGTATTTTCAGGAGGATTTTCAAAAAGTCTGAAATATTCACAAGCTCAAGGTTACCACAGTAGGGGGTTTCTGATCTATGTACAATTTATAATTATTCTGATTAGTTCATCTCACTAACAAAGGAAAATTATCAGTTTTGAAATCCCATTTTCTGAATGGAGAGAGGTGGACTAACCCTAAAAGTGAATATGTAATCATTATCTAGGTAAGACATGTTTCCCAGGGAAGTTCTTTATCTGCTTCTGTGGAAGATCAACAGGACAAACACAACAATTTCAAAAATCTCAGTCACAGTACTTTGTTGCTGGATGTTTAGTTCCAGGTCCATTGAAAATGGATGGGGTTGAAGGCTGAGACTAAGATTTGACTGATGCTGTCCCACTAGAGCATTTATATGAACAGCATTCTCAATATCTTACTATGTACAGTTTTAAAAGTGAAAAAACTTCTGGCTGCAGAATAGAAAATGTTCCTTCTTGATATGTCTCCAAGTAGATCTCCCGTTATTTGTCGAAGCAATTTGTCAGAAAAAGACAGAGCTGCCAAGCATTAGTTTCACATTCAACAATCATTTTTTAATTAGATATCAAACAGAATTGGCTACAGTGGAATCCAAGGAACAGATGACAAGAAAAGTCTCTAATGGAAATGACTGAAGAAGACATTAAGTAATCAGTACATTAGCATATACCAACGACCTAATGAAATGTGAGATAGTTTTGACTATCAGGTACAAATTCTGCCGAACCAGGTAAAACCATCCTAATAGAAATATTGTGTATGTTTCTACATTAGTTATTTGATTTCTTTTTAAAATCAGGCAGATCTCTCCATATCATTGGGAAGAGGCCTGGAAGAGCTAGCCAGTGAAACCATCTGCTGTTGTTTTCTTTTTAATGGAAGTTATCTGCTAAGTCACATACAAGCTATTTCTAACAGCACCATTGCAAAGCTTGGTGTTATTTTTCTTCTTTTAAACTTCACCTTTTCAAACTTTCTAGACTATTAGAATTAAAGGTAGAAGGGATAGTAATAGAAAAGCAGCTATTTAATGATTGTAAAACACTGAGAATAGAATGCAAAGTTTTCTCAGCCTAGTAATTTGAAAGCAGTTCTGGTCCACTTCATGGTTAACTGACGAAATATAAAAAAAAAGTATATAATTAACTCAGTTCTTACTGATTAGGTGGTTGTAATTTTATAAACATGAACAGCTTTACATCGGTTTACACATGTAAGTATTAAGTTTACACATGAAAATAGTAAGTACTGTTATATATCCATTAGCACCCATGTACAAAATGTATGATATACAGAAACTCATAATTTTCTGAATAAATGAATAGATTTACAGATTTTCTGATTTGAATTGACTTTTTAACATATTGTCCTGGTTTAACCCACAGCCAGACAGCTTGTTACCCACTCCCCCCCTTCTTGCCCTCCCCCTACTCCTGGGGGAACGGAGAGGAGAATCAAAAAGAAATGCAACTCCCACGGGTTGAGATAAGAACAGTTTAGTAACTAAGGTATAACACAAATCACTAATGCTAACACCAATAATAGTAATGATAAAGGAAATAACAAGGGAAGAGAATACAACACCCCATCACCAGCCGACCGATAACTCGCCCCCCCCAGCCTGACCAAGCACCGACCGATACCTCCTCCAACCCTGCCGTCCACCCCGCCCTTCCGGGTAACTCCCAGTTACCCCCCTGGGCATGACGTGCTGTGGTATGGAATACCTCTTTGGTCAGTTTGGGTCAGGTGTCCTGTCTCTGCTTCCTCCCGGCTCCCCTCCTCCCTGGCAGAGCATGAGGCCCACAAAGTCCTTGGCCAAACCAAAACATCATTGTTTTTCAGCTCTGTTCCCAGCTGAAAGTCAAAACACAGCCCTGCACCAGCTACCAAGAAAGAGAAAAATGACTGTCACTGCTAAACCCAGGACACATATACAGGAAAATGTGCTATTAACAATAAAAAATTATTAACAATGAAAAATTATTAACAATGAAAAATTTGACAAATACAAGTTTATTGAAATCATCATGGAGTGGGATATATCTATAAGGGGGAGACATAAGTTAATTTCCCATTTTAAGTGTTTGGGTCATTACAGATTTTCCAGTGCTTTTCCATACCTATCAGAAATTAATAGACTATTCTTATCAGAGAAAAAACGATGAATTAGAATTTTTAGCAATATGAACTAGACATTTCTCTTTGCCTCTTAGATCTTTGCAAAGTAACTGAAAAATAAACTTTGTTTTGAAAAAGCAGGGAATTTCAAAAAAGAGTTTTTCAAGTATATATGATGACCAAAACCTGTCTTCAAAGTGAATATAAGTCTGACCTAATTACTCAGAGCAGAAAAAAGATTCTTTTCTCTTTTGAAGTTGCTCCAGTTTCAAAACCAGGTAAGATTACTGAATTGCAAAGTGTTCCAATTGCTATTTCTTGCAATAAAATAGCAGTTTTTCTTCATCACAGAAATCTTAGTCAGATTATTTGATGCAACAATATGGGTAGAATCAAGAACGTTCTCTATACATTGTTGGAAAGTTTCTAAGTGCTGTCAAGTGATTAATCAAAATATCTTTTTTTTTTTCTAAACAAACTACATAGTATATGTTTTTATTTATTTTTTATTTTTTCTTATGCATTTGTTTTTATTGCTCTTATTCTCTACAATGAGCAAAAAAGAGAAATATGTTACGTATAAGCTACGCAAGAATTCCTCATGAAAAAAAAATCTTACAGCACACCATTAATAACCAAAACCATTAATAGAGTGATCAGAATTTGAACTACATCTTCACTTCTTTGAGAATAAGCCTGAGGAGCTAGTAGATGGAGAAAACAAATGTAGCATATTTGTTCAAAATCACCACACTCTGCAGTATAGGCCAAATATTTTTCTCTCAGTGAATTTAAACCTCCTTTATTTAATAGCTGAACAGTGGGGTTTGTTGGGTTTTGTCTCTAATTTTCTTGAAGGCAGTGAAAAAACAAGCATTCAGCAAGTCCCTATTGTCATACTCCTTTCTTGCTTAGTTTTACAATTGAAATATTACTATCACTGCACTTTCCAGCTCTTATCACAGCTTAAAGCAAAGGACTGACTGAAAATCCAGTTATGTTCAGAAACATATGGGTATGGGCTTCATATGTATGGTTCATAGTGCAAATCACTGTAAACTGAATGTACTCCAAGAGATTGCTTAAACTGCTTCAGAAGAATTACATTATCAACTTGTTCATAAAAAAATGCAGTACATTCATCACTTCATAACACTGTTAAGCTCTTAACACAGACAACTCAAGCAATTCCAGTTTATATTTGTATCTAATGATAAAGTACAGAAACCGAGTGAATTAGAATTTTCAGTCATATTCCATATCTAGACAAAACAGGAGTTAATCAATGCATAAAGTCTATGGTTTCCATCCTTCTTCAAAAACACAGCTAATTCAGCTATAGCACAGTTTAAGATTTCAAAAATAATATGACCTTGTGCACCTTCGCAAGAGAAAGCAACAGCCAAATTTTGCTTGCAGAAGATTGTACTTGAAACTTCAATAGACCTAATGAAATCTGAAGAACAAATGTGGCAAACAGATCTTTGAAATTGATTTATTGTATCCACTTGACCAGTCTTTGTGTTAGTGGTTTTGGTGTGATTTGCAGTGTCTGCATTGGAACCACAAAAGAAATGCATGATTAATACCACCAGCAGTAAGAAGATCATCCCACATTATGAAGACACTGGAAAACAAGTGTTGTAGCCTACAAAGGAAAAAGAAAATCCTGTAATCTATTTTCAAATCAATTTCACTTTTAAGACTAAGTTTGTCTGCCTGATATAAAAATAGTTTCTTCATTAACATTTTTATAAGAAATTGGTGTTTTAGAATTGAAGTTACTTATCATAATTTGGGCAAGCTTTTTATGCTCTTAGAAAGCAGAGAGTGATGTTACCATGATTATTATTATTTTTAACTAAGAAATTAATTTTAAAGATGGCAATTAGCCACTATTATTTGGCTAATCATAAGAAAAGGAGTGCTGAAAGAATAACCTCAGAGTTCACTGTAACACCTCATTGGGCATTCCTATCACCTCTTTTTTTTTTTTTTTTTTTTTTTTTCTCCTCTCTGTTTTTTCTGGATTTCAGCCCAGGCAATATTTCCATAGATTCCCAAAGAATTGAGTAGATCACACTAACATAGGTGTTTCTGTACTGGGTTCCCATGGCAAAATTTTTGTCATAGAAGGGATGCAGGGGTGGCTTCAGAATCTGTCCCATGCTGGTTCCGAGATGGATACACTGCTGGCCAAGGCTGAGCCAAGTGCTGACATCAGTAAGCACCTCTGGGATAACATTTAAGAAGGGGGAAAAACTGCTGAACAACAGCTATAAAAGAGGAGTAAGAATATGTGAAACAGCTCTGCAAACACCAAGGTCAGTGAAGAAGGAGGGGAAAGAGGTACTCTAGACACCAAAGCAGAGATTCCCTGCAGCCTATAGGGGGGATCATGGTGACAAAGCTTGTCATCCTGCATTCCATAAGGGTCAACAGTAGAGCCACCTGCAATCCATGGAAAGCCCGCATGGCAGCAGGTTCCAGGCAGGAACTGTAGCCATGTGTAGAGAGGAGCCCACACTGGACCAGGATTTCTGGCAGGATCTGTGAGCCTGTGGGGGACCTAAACTGGATCAGTCTGTTCCTGAAGGGCTGCACTCCATGGAGGGGTCCCACTCTGGAGCAGTTTGTGAACTGTGGGAATGACCCATATTGGAAAAGTTTAAGAATGTGTGAGTCCTATAACAGAGATCCCACAGTGGAGCAGAAGAGCAGTGTAAGGAAGAAGGAGTGGCAGACATGAAGCTTTATGAGCAGGCTGCAACCCCTATTCCCTGTCCCCCTGTCCACTGGGGGGAAGGAGGTAGAGAAAACTGGGAGTAAAGTTAAGCTTGTGAAGAAAGAAGGGGGTAGGAGGAGGTGTTTTTAAGATTTAGTTTTATTTCTCATTATCCTATTCAGATTTGGTTGGTAATTAAACTAATTTCCCCAACTTGAGTCTGTTTTGCGTATGACAATAATTGTTAGTAAGTAGATCTCTCCCTGTTCTTTTCTCAACCCATGAGCCCTTTGTTATATTTTCTCTCCCCTGTCCAACTGAGGATGGGTGAGTGAGCTTTGGCGGGCAGCTGGGGCAGGTGGGCAGACCCCTGGCATACAGCCAGGGTCAACCCACATTAGTTTTGCTCTTATTTCTCATCCCCCTGCTCTGTTTGATTGGTGATTAGTTTCCCCAAGTTAAGTCTGTTTTGTCTGTGATGGCAATAAGTAATCTCTCTGTCCTTTTTGTGATCTGGGGTGGGGGGGGGGTTGCATTTTTTCCTTTGACCTGTTGATGAACAGAGACTGGGGAGTGATATAGCTGCTTGGTGGACACCTGGCAGCCAGCGAAGTTCAGTACACTGTAGATATTTAGTCATATAATACCAAACTTTAAAGGCCAATGCTATTAAATAACTGATTTTAAGAAAGTAAAAGTTTATATTATCCTGATACCAAGAAATGGAAAAAAAATATGTCTGTCAAGATCAACTTTGCTTAGCCTCAGAATTTACTTTAACCCACACTTACAATTTAAAGTTTTTAACATTTTCCATTCTGAATGGTTTTGTCTCATATTCAGCTGATGAATCAGTTCATCTTTCAAGAAACAAGAAATTGTTGTCCAGAAGTGTTAAGATTAGCTGTTGAATAACAGTTTGTAGGGAGTTTGCAATAACACAGATTTTTTTTTCTTATGTTGATAAACAAAAAAAAAAAACTGTGAAATAGCAAATTTAACAACAAAGTAGTTCTTGTCAAGAATACTCTTCTTACTGTAGGCAAAAATCTGTGTTGGCCTACTTTTCCATTGTTAAAAACATAAGTCTGAAGTGTATAGCTGCATTGAAGTTCAACACCTAAATCAAACTATGTCTGACAGAGACTCATTTGAAATATAACGATCATTTTCCTGTTAATTGTTGCCCGTGAATCAGATTGAGTTCTCTTAAACTTGAAACTGTTCCCCTACTCACTATGTAAATATTTTCTTTTTTTGTTTGTTTTCAATAATGCACAAGTGAGTTTTAGCATTTCTTGTGCTACTGTGTCTGGTCTAGAATATTGAAAAATATTTACTGTTGGAACAGATATATTGAAAAATATTACACTGTTGGAACTTTGTCTTTGTTAACCTGAAGGAATTATTTTGCATAGAGGCAATTCCCTGACAGGCTAATCTTGGTCAGAACTTTGCTAGTTTTTCTCTAGTGGGTAGTGGGAACTGAACAGTAACTGGCCTATTCTCTGAAAACCCATTTAATTTCATAAAAAAAAACCAAGATTCAAGTTTAAGGTGCTTACTTTAGCAAAGAGTGTCCCCCATAGCACAGTGACCTTCATGTGGATCATTGTTTTCTTTAAAAGATTGTAGCAACTAATTGCAAGTAAGAATGAATGCCACTGCCAATGTCTTCATGTGAAAAAGATTGATAAGGGGCTTTTTTTGTTTTTGTGCTGTTTCAATTTCGTGGCACGCATCCTACTCTCTTATCTCAGTTAAAGGCCTAATTCACAATTAATAAGACCAGGAAAAGATTGCTTTTTAAGTTAATTCCCACTATAAATGAGTATGTGTGGCTAAAATGCTGTCTCAGTTCATTTAACCATTCTGTTTACATGCAACACTGACTTCACTATTTAGGACAAAACCGCTATTTTAAAATAAAATTATAATATAATACATTTCCAGAAAAAAAAATCTACGAATGATAGAGCCTTATAACACCAAGGGACATCAGCTTTAGTTTTCTTTATTCCATGCTCAGATGTTTGTTGATTTTGATTTTTTTAACAAAAAAAATGAGATACGATTATGAGTAATTTTCAAAGTTAATGAAACCTGTCATTTAGCTATTACAAACCTGTCAGAATACAGATGAGTGTGAGAAAATATTAATCTCTAAGCTAACATTGCTGGTGTACAAAGAAAAATAAATAGCTGCAGGGCATCTTTACTAGGTCTTGTTTTAGCAAAAAGATTTGTAGTGGTTAGATGGGAAGGCTGCTTTATGAGGAATTAGTGACCCACTTAATGGCTAACCCAGGTGTACATCTTGATAGCATGTATACTGTGTGACCGCTATTTATATCTAATCATGAGCATAATTAGTGTATAGTCACTGCAAATATAGCCAATGTGTATATATTCGTAAATAAATATATAGTGTATTGTCTTGCTCACTTGAAATAGCATATGCACCTGTTTAGCAACTGTATCTTTATTAGTGAACTGAAAATACTAGAGTGTATTTTACAAAGGAGTCATCAAAGCTGAGTCCTCATTTCAGGCTCGTGCTGTCACTGACATAAATCTGCGCTGTGTTCAGAACTCAGTAAGAATATCAGTGAGCTTGGAAGTGGTGAACCTTGTGATGGACAGGAGAACAGCACTTTTGCTTTAGTAGCTTAGAACAGACAATACGTAGAAAGTGAAATTAAAAATGGGGCAGAGTGGTCCTCTTAGTAAAATGTGAAAAATTAGACATCTAGTTGAGTATTGAAGCAGTAAATGTGAGGAGTGATACTCAACCAAGTGTTCAGACTGCCTGTGACTGAATGCCAATCAGGCACATGTTAATTATGAGATTGCCTAACACTAGTTAGTCTGCTAAATAATTTCTTAATGAAACAGTGAAAAATGCTGCACTGCTTACAAGATTTGGAAGATCTGATTTGAAAATCAGAGAAAGAACTGAACAATGTAGGTGATATTTCAAGATTTAAGTAATGCTTTCTATAGATTTTGATTAACTCTGGCTTACATGACAAGAGCAAGGAAAGTACTGCACAACAAGTTAGTAATAGTTTTTAGGTTCTGATGCTTTTTACATTTCACATACTTCTTTCCTTTAAATATTATGGTATTCAGATCATTAAAATTACATAGTAGTAACTTTTGCCTTGAACTAAAATGAATGGTGATAGGAAAAAAAATGCTGAGGGATGCTCACTGTAATCAGAGCTAGATGCATATAGATTCTTCATTTACATATTTCTATCTATATTTATTATGTATCATATATATCACATGTATCGTAAATATATGTGTTCAAAACAGCAGCATTCCTTTTACCCAAAGTACTAAAAGGATTAATCTTAGAGCAGATGTTGAAGGTTCATCACAAAGGAAAAAATCTGCTTCCAAAAAAAAAGACAAGCATCTAGAAATTAGGAACTGAAATTAGAGCTGGTTTTGTTATTAATCATTGCTCTGAAAAAAAAAATATGATCTATTAAGTAAACTGGAAAAAATGGGTAAAGTTAATAGAAAGGAAGGGGCAAGAAAACACAATAATTTAACTCAGAAATGTCAAGACTGCTGAAAATAAGAAAGAAAGCATGTTTTTAATGTCTACTATAAAAAGATAAAGAATATTTAAACAAAGGGCTCCTAGTTAATGGTTTGGATATAAACGTGTAAAATGAACAAAATAAGAAGGTTACACCATCTTCATAGCTAGAGATCTTTAAGACAAGTTTTTATTAATATCTGAGATGCAAGAAAGATTTAGATATTTGCTTGCGGACCTATTTTCTGTGGTTCTAATACAGAAAATATTCGTACCATTAATAAACATTTTTTGGCAAATAATACTGTAATTATTTTGAAGCAGATTCTAAGACAAGGCTTTCCATCACTGAAGACAAGGGACTTCATCTAATACAATGTAATAATCCATTTACTCTTCACAGTAGCCCTCCTGCTGCAAATTCAAGGACAAGTTCAGACGTACTCCAAATAATAGTGCAATTCTAGTAAAACTGGAAATGTGTGAACTGTGTATACAATGTTTTGGAAAACATGTAGCCAAGAAAAGAATTTAAGAAGCAAGTTAAGGCATTAGTTGAATGCACTTTGCCTGAGTATATTTATGACCATATATTCTTCACAGAAATGTAAATGCGGTATTATATCAAGACTAAGGAGCTGAAAGACAATTTTCTCTTAAAAGAATCTGTGGAGCATATCTATATATATATGGAGACAATAATGGCATTGGGGAAAAGAAATTTAAATTACATGAAGTGGGAATGATTAATCAAACAATTCTATTGCTGTCTTCAAATAAACAGAAAGTCCTACCATGATGGATTTTAATAAATGAAAGCCAGTTAGGATAGCAAGGCCTGGTATACTTATTCTACCTGGCCCTTGTGGGACAAAGAAAGCACCTGTAAATACTCTGAGCCAAAGGGATTCCAAAGGTTACAACTTGTTACAATCTGGGAATTGGGAGATCTGTGTCCTATTCTTACTTCTTCTCACAAAAAGCAGATGTAATTAGATGGGCTCACAGCTGATAGCTTGTGGATTTGATGTAAGGTGACACTGTTGCAAGAGGTTTGGAGAGCATTTCAGAATATTGAGCTGTCACTGAACTGCTAGTGACAGGCGCATGTCTTCTGTCACAGTGAGGCAGATTAACCCATGTGGATTTGGGTACTGGGGTTTATTTAAGAAACACTGAGATTAAAGCTTTACCTTACTTGATTAGTTCACTCACTCTCTCACTCACTCACTCACTCACTCAGTCAATGTTTGCCAAAAGGAAGTCCATAATCATAAAGAGTGCTTTACAAGAGCTGCATGTGCTGAGTGGGATCTAAATTATTCAGCCTTTGAGTGAGAGGTTATGTAACATATTTTACAAAACCAGCTCAAATAAAAGACAAAACCAGAATGGGATGAATTTTAAATCTTGGCTCAGTGGCAGGGTTGTATGAATGTAGGTATCTAAGTACAAGAGCCTACAAGTGGGTGTTTTCAAATTCAAAGTTGTTCAAATTCACCTTTGTAATTTGTCAGTGGAATTATAGAGTGCTGCACAATTACTTAAACACAGGCAGACACCCTAAAGTATCTGAGATAAGTGCACCAGGCTATGAGAATTACACAGAATTTATGAGACACCTATTGCTGTCTTTGCTACTGCTAGAGGCCTTTGCTGCAGCTAGAGGCCTGTCCTCCACAAGGATATTCCATAGAAGCTGGAATTGCATTACACATCTGTCTTTATCCAAAGAAGTGCCACTTTAAGGGTAAAATTCAGCTGTCTCCATTCAAGTGTCTGATGTCAATTGAGATACCTTGGGCTAGTGAAAACATCATACTCTAAACTAAAAACATATTTTTGGAATGACAGAGTTTGCACTTAATTGGAAGGGGTAACTTTCCTTCAAAGCTGAGTACACAGGAGCCTTCCCCAAAATGTCTAAGTCACCAGTTCGAGCCTCTTTCATGTCTGAACAGATTCAAACATGCATCTTTCACTAATCTGTACATTATTTTAGGTAATAGCATAGCCCACTTGTGTTGAATTTGGTGAACAAATTAAAAATCTGTTTCTCCCATATGTGACCATAAAAGAAGCAGCATTATGCTATAGCTTAGCAATTAAATTACTGTGCTGGTTTCCATTGGGATAGAATTAATTTTCTTCATAGTAGAAAGTATGGGCTATGTTGGATTTGTGCTGGCAACAGCATTGGTAATGCAAGGATGTTTTAGTCACTGCTGAGCAGTGCTTGTACAGAGTCAAGGTCTTTTCTGCTTCCCACCCCATTGCACCAGCAAGCAGGCTCGGGGTTGATTTGGAGAAATCTCCAGGAACTCGTCAACAAATTTTAAGTTGATAAGCAGGTATTCTTTATTACAGCGCTGGGAGACATGGGGGGTAGCTCCTCCTAGCATGTCTCCTTGAATTGCTCAACAAGCTGTCCTTATATAGTCACTAAGCATACATATTCATTACGTACATACGTGCATATTCATGAGGCTACTTATGTATTACATCATTCTTCTAGAAAGTTTCACTGCATGTGTACAAAAATGTGGTGGTGGTATTTGGGGGTCATTTACTTTTTTCAACATTCTTCATCTCTCCTGGCAGTCTTTGAAGCACGCGCAGTAGATAATGCTTACACCAGCTTAATTGGTTCAGTAACACTGCACACATAATCAACTTGTGATTCTACTTACCAGTTAGCTTAGCTGTAGTCCATCCTGGACATCTGCTAGTTTCAGATACTCTTTATATACATGTCCTGTTTTTCTATCCTGTTTTCTTACACTTTTTTTTGTACTAAGGTCATAAGAACTTAAAACTATGTCAACTATAATGTTTTACCTTATACAAGAATTCTCATTATGTTCTCTAACTGCACTCTGACTATATATTTTTTTTTCTTCTCTAAAGCACGTACCTCAGTTATTTTCCATTATTACTGTTACAAAGCCATCAAACTTAATGTTACCTAGAACTCCTTTTGCTTATTTACAAAGGTTTGTATTTCATTTTGTGCCTCCTTGTCTCAGGGTGCACAAGGAGTTGGGAGGGGACACAGTTGGGTCGTCTGGCCCCTACTAACCAAAGAAATATTGTATACCATATATCATCATGCTCAGCAATAAAGGAAAGAAGGAGGAAGGGGGAATGTTTGGAGTGACGACATTAGTCTTTCCAAATGACTGTTATGGGTAATGGATCCCCGATTTCCTGGATGAGGCTGATCACCTGCCTGCCCATGGGGAGTGATTAGTGAATTCCTTGTGTTTGCTTGTGCTCCCAGCTTTTGTTTTACCTGTTAAACTGTCTTTATCTCAACCCACAAGCTTTCTCACTTTTACTCTTCTGATTCTTTCACCAGTCTCCCAGAAAAAGGAGAGCGAATGGCTGTTTGGTGCTTAGTTGCTACCTGGGGTTAAATCCTGATACTTATATAAACTTAGTTTTGGTGTTTGGTTTTTTTTTTTCTGAAATGTGATTTCATTCTATGAGGTTGTTATGTATTTGTTTAAGGCCAAATAATCTTAACAGCGTAACCAGTGTAGCTATCTGCAAAATAAGATCCTACTAAAGAAAATATAACTAAAATTCAATTTAAAGCTTTTCAGTTTTCCCTGAATAATACTGGCAGTAACAGAAATCAGGAAATGGGGAAAAAAAAGACCATTTCAGCAACTGCATACATTTTCAAATTTATTAACAGTTTCAGCTTATTTTTATGTAAGTTTAATAGAAACAGACTTTAAGAGAATACTATTGTTGCCAGGATTTTTGAAAAAATACTGTTCTCTCCATCCCATACAAAATCAGAAAACAATTAAATAATTAAATAAATGATTAATTAGCATAATTAATTGATAAACAATTGCTGTCCTGATTGTTAAAGTATAGCATATGAAAATTCTGTAAGACTGTAGAAAAATGGTACTTGTATTATTTCATGGTTGTAGTCTAAATTTTTTGGTGTCTGTAAGAATAATGTATTTCCAGAGATTACAGCGTAAATGATGCTGTGTAGCTACTTAGCCCTATTCATCAATACCATCAGTCAGCATTATCTAAATATAGTACTTAAATGTTTTATAAATAGGAATTATGATGAGATTTTGGTGTAAATTTACATGACATCCCCATTAATAGCTCTGAATGTATTAGTAATGATCACTATTAACACAGTGAATAGCAAATGTGTTGCTGATGGTGGGATGTTTAAAATGACAGAGGCATAATAAGATAAATTCTGGCATTGTGAATTCATGTGGTGATAATTCTAATGGTAATGATCATAGTTAATTGATTTGGTATTTTCACAGGTAGCATATACCCAGTTCTCATAGAGATGCAAGTATCAATAACATCCTTAGTGCCAGTGTTCTACTTTGTTTACATCAAGCAAAGAACACTAAGTATTTTAAAAATTGGATTATTGCAATAAATCAACTGGTTTCTTGGTAAATAAAACAGAGAAAACCAAACCAAACAAAATGAAACTAAATAAAACAGAACAAAGGAACTGCCATTTGCCCTCCCATTAAGCTTGTTTCCTGGCCTCCACTAGCTGAGGGATCACACTCCTGCTGTTCACAACATGGAACAGTATAATGAATTTGAGTGGAAGAAATTACTACAAAAATTAACATAATTTGTTGGTTTGAATATCAAAGAGAAAACAGCTGCATACAGAATAATTTAAGTACTAAGTGGTAATTAACCAAAAAGTATTATCACATTAATATTATCCGGAAAAGCTAGTTTACATTGGGAGGTGCCCTGGGCTTAGCAGTAGCAGTCATTTTTCTCTTTCTTGGTATCTGGTGCAGTGCTGTGTTTTGACTTTTGGCCTGGGAACAAAGCTGATAAAAATGATGTTTTGGTTTGGCCAAGGACTTTGTGAGCCTCATGCTCTGCCAAGGAGGAGGGGAAGCTGGGAGGAAGCAGAGACAGGACACCTGACCCAAACTGACCAAAGAGGTATTCCATACCACAGCACGTCATGCCCTGGAGGTAACTGTGAGAGTTACCCGGAAGGGCTAGTGGACTGCAGGGTTGGAGGAGGTATCGGTCGGTGCTTGGTCGGGCTGGGGGGAGCGGTTATCGGTCGGCTGGTGATGGGGTGTTGTATTCTTTTCCCTTGTTATTTGCTTTATCATTACTATTATTGGTGGTAGCAGTAGTGATTTGTGTTATACCTTAGTTACTAAACTGTTCTTATCTCAACCTGTGGGAGTTGCATTCTTTTTGATTCTCCTCTCCGTCCCTCCGGGAATAGGGGGAGGACAGGAAGGGGGGGGCGTGGGGGGGTGGGGGGTGGAGAGTGAGTGAAAAGATGTCTGGCTGGGGTTAAACCATGACAGCAGGAAAAAAAAAAAAAAGGTAGCACAACAATTTATGACAGATTTTAAAATAATTCATATAGGCTCAATTTACTTTAATTTCCATTTAAGAATGACAAACATTTCTGGATAAAGTACTCATATAAGCTCAGGATATCATGTGCCCAACTGGTGCAGCCAGTTGTAGTTTCTGACAGGAGCAGAGCGTCAAAAGCTCAATGCCCAGAGAGAAAACTGTGATGGGTGGTGTCCCTCAGGGATCTGTACATGTTGAGACCAGTACTGTTTAATTCTTTCATCAGTGACAGTGTGATTGAGTATATCCTCAGCAAGTCTGCAGACATCAAGCTGAGTTGTGGTACTGACACAGGGATGGTGTGCCATGCAGAGACATTCTGGACAAGCTCAAGAACTGGGCCCATGTGAGGTTCAACAAGGCCAAATGCAAGGACTTGCGCATGGGTAACTGCAAACCTGTTATCAAAAAGGCTAGAGGATGAACGGGTAGAGAACAGCCCTGCCAAGAAGGACTTAGGGCACTGGTGGATGTAAACTGGGCATGAGCTGGCAGTGTGCACTTGCAGCCCAGAAAGCCAAACATATCCTGGACTGCATCAAAAGAAGCATAGTCAGCAGGTTGAGAGAGGTGATTCTGCCCCTCTACACTGCCCTGGTGAGACCCCACCTGGAGTATTGTGTCCAGCTCTGGAGTGAGTCCTCAGTACAGGAAAGATGCGGACCTCTTGGAGTGGGTCCACAGGAGGACCACAAGTGGTGTCTAGTTGCCTTCAAGAATTTATTTGTTAAACTGGCATGAAATCTGTAGGTCAGAAAAAGCCAAAGGGATCTTTCTTTCTACTATATCAATATTTATCCAATGAAGCATGAAAATCTTTATCTGTTTTTCACAACACATTTTTTAATTGGAACACCCTGGTAGAAACAGTAATGAGCTGGTTAAACAATAGTCCTCATGATCAGAATTCCTTGGTTCTCCTATTACATGCATACACCTTTATTTCATAAGTGACAGTAAAAGTCATGTCTTAAACATTCATTATTAAGTTTAAAATAAAGTGTCGTTTAGCAGTCCTTTAGTTACTTGCAATTATTAAAAGTTTTTAACCTTTTTCTTTAGATTTCCTTCTTTTTCTATACCACAATATCTTCAATGAGCTTTATGGCCACTAGATTATTTATAAGTCTACCTTCCATTCCCTAGCATAGCAAAGATCTTGACCTCCAAAGCAAGGGTCTGTATATCTTCACGTTTCTTTTAAATCAGAGTCAGTATTGGCATGCCTTTTAGTATGTATTTTTTATACTCACTTGCTATACAGGGTCAGTTCATTGCTGGGGGTATCTTTCTTGGCTAGAAGTTTTCACTCACACTAGGGTAGCTAGGATGAGGCTAATTTCATTGTATGTGTTTTAAAAATGTCTTTCGAGAATTTATCCATTAAGTTTGGACCCATATCTTGTAAAATACTTGTTCTTCAGAAGTGTTAACACACTTAAAATGCCTTAGGGAAAGTAAAGGGAACTAAATTGCAAGAAAAGACAAAACAAGAACATTTGTTCTGGAAAGCTGCAATGTTTTCTAGATAATTACTGTGAGTAGCCTTACAAATAACACCAGTTTACCATTGAAACAGACAAGGTAAGCCATTTAGTTGTGTTTAAAAGTAATTGCATATACTGTGCTGATTCTGTTTTGCAGAGTGCTATTATTCCTGTAAAAGAGGTTTAACTGGATGCCAGTTAAAGGTCAAATCTGGTTGCCAGTGAATTCAATGTAAATTTAATTGTTGATTTCAGCAGGACTCACATTTTAATGAATTATATGCTAGTATAGATAATACAAATCTAATAAAATATTGCTACAAGGTAAATCTAGCCTGCCTTTTAAATGCTGATCTGCAAATCTTTATCCAGACAGTCTCATCTGAAATTATCTCAGCACTATGGAAAGCATTTGAAGCTAGTTTTGTATCTATTCTTTTGCTTTTGACATTTTCCAATAATATTTGAGTTCAGAACTACTATGATTCAGAAGATTCATATTAACCTCTGTCTTCACAAGCTTTTTGCTTTCTGGAGACAAAAGAAGGTGGTTTCTGGAAAAAAAAACAACGGAGGGATCAAAACAGATGTAAAATCAATTCTGTTTTAACTGATATCCCCCTTAGGCTTTATACTGAAAAAGATTAAAGAGAAATTATGATTGTATGTTACTCTGCACAAATGTAAGTCTAAAAACAGCAATGCCATCATCTTTATAATGATTGAATTGCTGTGGTTTCTGTGAGCTCTTGGCATAGAATCATCATAGAATGATAGAATGATAGAATGATAGAATCATAGAATAGTTCTGGTTGGAAAGGACCTTAAGATCATCTAGGTCCAATCCCCCTGCCATGGGCAGGGACACCTCGCTCTAAACCATACCACCCAAGGCTCTGTCCAACCTGGCCTTGAACACTGCCAGGAATGGAGCATTCACAACTTCCCTGGGCAGCCCATTCCAGTGCCTCACCACCCTAACAGGAAAGAATTTCCTCCTTATATCCAATCTAAACTTCCCCTATTTAAGTTTTTACCCACTACCCCTTGTCTATCACTACAGTCCCTAATGAAGAGTCCCTCCCCAGCATCCTTGTAACCCCACTTTAGATACTGGAAGGCTTCTATGAGGTCTCCACGCAGCCTTCTCTTCTCCAGGCTGAAGAGCCCCAACTTTCTCAGCCGATGTTCATATGGGAGGTGCTCCAGTCCCCTGATCATCCTCGTGGCCCTCCTCTGGACTTGTTCCAACAGTTCCATGTCCTTTTTATGTTGAAGACACCAGAACAGTACACAATACTCCAAGTGAGGTCTCATGAGAGCAGAGTAGAGGGGCAGGATCACCTCCTTCAACCTGCTGGTCACGCTCCTTTTGATGCAGCCCAGGATACTGTTGGCTTTCTGGGCTGCAAGCGCACACTGAAGCTAGCTCATGTTCATTTCTCATCGACCAGCACCCTGAAGTCCTTCTCCACAGGGCTGCTCTGAATCTCTTCTTTGCCCAACCTGTAGCTGTGCCTGGGATTGCCCCGACCCAGGGATAGGACCTTGTGCTTGTCATGGTTAAACTTCATGAGGTTGGCATCAGCCCAGCTCACAAGCGTGTCAAGGTCCCTGTGGATGGGTGGCATTTCTTTCCTCCATCTTATCAACGGAACCACACAGCTTGGTGTCATTGGCAAACTTGCATCTTAAGAAGCCAGAAGGATCTATGATGTACAGCATATTTACAGGTACCAAGAGACTCTGCATTACATGTATGCTATCCCAGTATTACATGACACTCACAGAGTACGGGATTTGGAATCTTCTACAGATGTGCAAAGAGCTGTGCATCTCAGATGCATCTGAAACTGCCAATATCTGACCAACTGCAGATCGGTTGCTGACTTAACTGAGTCCCTTTTCAGAATCAGGGTCCATGGCTGCATCTATGGTGCTAAACTTATACAGCCTGTTAAGTGTCTCCTTTTTCCAAGACAAAGTAGAACACCAAGTTTACTCAAGGACAGACTCTGTATTGCAGATTTTATTATATCCGTAGCATCTAATACACAATTTTGGATCCCTTCTGGGGGCATTGTGCTGCCTTTGGGTTATTAGACATTACAGCTATTTCCTGTGATTTACGATTTTTTTTTTCTCCTCCTATTATTAAGTGTGTAAACAATATCAGAGCTGCCTGCCTATCATCTGTGTGATGCCATCATATCTTAATTTTAGGGCATGTGTTTCTTATACTTGGAATATGGAGGCTATGTAGAGTTGATCGGCTACGTAAGATAAGAGTGTCTTCAAGCACTGTGTGAGGCAGAGGGAGCCAAGGCTGGAATATTGCTGCCTAAATTGCTTTTTTTCAGGAGTAAGCTGGTATGAAACCAGTAGATCAAAGAATCCACAAGAATCTTAATCCCTGAACAATAACTGGGCACTGTAACAGAATGTTCAATTCAGTGAAAAGAATCAATAGGTGGCAGGCAAATTCTACCTTCTCTATAGTGTATATTGTGCCTTTAATTAATAGTTTATAGTTGTATGGAAGAGAATAATAGATCAATATATCAACAAGAATAATCTGTTCCTTATCCATGGTATGTTTGGCCATACAGCAACACTTTTTGTGTGGGCTTGGCAATTTCTTTTAAAAGTGAGTTTCGGGCATATTGCAAAAAAATTGTTTTAAACAACTGAACTCTACAGAAGTGCTACAGTTTTCAGTAATAATAATTAGCACTACTGTATATTTATCTGTTGTATTTTCTTCGGATTGGTTGTGTTGGTATACTAAAAATAAATAAAAAGATACTGCAAACAGGATGGCACTAAAGCTTAGCTAAAAGGTGACTTCCTGCTTCACAGTACTTAAACCCAAATTCTGACAGACATATGGAAGCAGGTCTAATGCTAAGTCCTTCAAAATAGCAGCACAGATGTGTTATCAAAACATCATTTGTGCGCTTGGTAAATAGAGTATTTTCACACATTAAATGTACACACTATCTGCAGACAGATGATATTGCTGAATGAAGGAGCACACATATAGTGTGAGGTCAGGAATAACCCTAGGCGACTTATCTGTGCAGTCCTACAATGCTATATTTCAGCTGTTTTGTTTTTTAGTCTGATGTGTAAAATGGATTGTTAGTAATTTTTTGGGTTTTATGTGTAAAAGTCCCTAAGCTGATGGTACAAACATGAATGTATTTTCAGGAACGGTAATTTTTGCACTAGGTAGTCTAAACCTCCAGTTAACGGAGGAATAGGCCATTATTCCATTTGCACTGGAAGACCATGACTTAAACATAAAGACATAAAAAAAACAACAAACAAGTGAGCAAAAAACTTTTAAAGTTATGTATTTGTCATATACAAATGCACACATGAAGTCTACAATTATGGAAAAAGAAATTTCAACATTTGCAATACTAGCATGAAAGTGTGAGAAAAAAAGTAGCCTGTGTAAGTGTACTGTAAGTGTGACATTTAGCTAAAACCATAAATTCCTGCACTGCCTGGCAGGTAGCCTAACTAAAAGGCGAGATAGAAAAACTAATGTTCCAGGAAAATTGATAGAAAAAGAGAAAGAAAATACTTAACTAAGAGCTATAATACATTCTGTTGCTCTCTAAGTTTTCTTTTCAACATGATCTTTCTGACAATACCAAATACGATTATTTGAAGAGTTGGCAAATATACTCTAGATGTCTTATCTTCTTTCTAGAATAAGGAGAAAAGAGCCATTCACAAAAGTCACATTTACCTTCTCTCTCTCTTCTCAGAGGAGTTTTATTCTTTGTTGTTTAAACCCAGTAACTTAGAAATTTGTTTCAGTTTTAGATAGATGAATTAGACAACATGTTAATTTAAATTTATGTACTAAACAATGTAACTCAGAGCAATGTAGGTAATCCATTGTTGAACCTTAAAAAGCACACCACTATGGGACAATTCTGTTCTGATTTTGTGTTGATTTGAAGTTTCGTTTAATTGGTTGGTATGTCTCCAATCCATGTAGTTCTTTTATGTTTCTAATAACTTGATTTAGCTTTAATCATTCAGTTAATGCCATTAATCATCTTACAGTTCTAATTTTATCAGAGCAAATTAATAATTATGCTTTTGTAACAATGAAAACTGTAGTAAGGCCAACCTGCAAATTTTTTTTATTTTTCATTTTTCTGTGTAAACCTTCCCTGTAACCTTAACATTTTTCTGCTCCCTTTCTTCATTGCACCTTCAGGGCACTGTACTGGGATTTGATTTTTCCAAATATAAGACTAATTAATTGTAATCAACATCAGGAGCTTTTGTATTCAAAAAAAGGATTAGCTGGAAATTGTTTGGTTAGGTTGGTATATTCTTCATCAAACCTGTTCCAATTTTTTTTTCACTGCCTAAATCACAGCAGAGGTTGTATTTTAAGTATATGTTCTAACATTATCATCAAAAAGAGACAAAATGAAAGAGGATTGCAGACTGGTGAGAAAATAGAGATTATCAGATATTGTACTCTTTGTATTCATCTAAAAGGAAATATAATTTATCTTACAATTATAGAATAGTTAAGGTTGGAAAGGACCTTAAGATCATCTAATTCCAAATCCCCTTACCATGTGCAGGGATACCTCGCATTTATTTGACATTTGTTTGCTGTTAACATTCAAATTGAAATTCTAGCAATTATAAAAACTAAATTCAAATCAGACGATGATTTAAAGCCATATATAGCCTTCCATGAAGACATATAGAAATTTATAGGTTAGGAACTTTGCTATCTGAAAGTACTGCCATTTTGAAGGAGATGAGGAAAAGTATTGTAGGGCTGATCATTTATTTGCTTTGTATCTTATGAGCTTCAGTTCATCAGCACAGTGAAGCTGACAAACAGACCAAGTCTGACAGACAAGATGCTGTGACAATACACTGTTTTACTTTACCCATGTTTACATGGTAATTTGCAAATAGATATTGGCAAGCTCATGCAGTGTTACAGATCAGCCTGTCACTAGCCAGATGTTTGTCAGCTGCAACCAGGAAGCCTTGAAGGCATGTTAACATAGTGCTACAGCTGAGCTTCTGCCTCTATGCAGACTTTGTTATTCTGGAATTGGCACTGCTCTGTTTGTGACTAAATGGCTATTTGAACTAAAAATAACTTTGGAAGAAAGCTGTATCCTGAGTAAAAAAAAGGCTACAGGTGCTACAACTTGGATTCTGATTAGATCACTAATGTTAGTACAGCTGGAGAAATGGAGGTAACTGCCTAGGGTCTGCATTCAAAAGTACCTGACTTTGACAGAGACGAATAGAGGCAAACTTGTTACTGGAAAGCTAAGCCTAGCACAAGCAGATGCTTTTCATTTAAGAGATGCATTTAGGAGTTGTATCACTTTGTTAATTTGAAGTGTGATCGGCTAACTTCAGGCATCTTTCATGTTTATGTCCTTATTTTAATCAGACCTCAACACTGTAAAAAATGTATATGACTTCAGCAGGAGCAGCCAGCATATTACATATATTATGAAATCAGGGTCAGGGTCTAAGTATTATGTATGTGGTTATAATAACCACATGACACTAAAGAATTATTAGTCCTCTAACCTGCATCAAGTCATGCCTCTTAAAGTTCAGCCAAATAGTTTAAAAACTCAGAGTCACTTAAGAAAAGCTTTAACACTGTAAATCTGCCAGATATCTAATTTCCTGTTCTCCGCTGTAGTTTAGTAATAGCTGGAAAATCTAATTATCCTAATCAATTCCCAAACTGCTAAGTGTCTTAGTGAATGAATTTCAAATACAGAAGTTTGAACAAATTTCATGAAAGCACATTATAATATTGTGACAGATGTAAAGATCTTTATGGCAAAAAATTATCTGTAACTTCTATTTTAATTGTAGAATACAATCACAGAATAAATTATGTTGAAGAGACTTCTGGAGGTTTCTAGACTAACTCCTTTACTCAAAGCGGTTTCAATAAGATCAGGTTGCCCAGGACCATTTTCAATCAACTCTTGAACAACTACAAGGTTGGAAATCCCACCACCTTTCTGGGCAATGACTTAAAGTATTTTATTGCCCTTATAGTAAAAAAATTACTTCCCTATCTAATCAGAATTCTGGATGTTCCAAACTGTGTCTAGTGCCTCTCACTCTTTATCTACCTTTTGCTTTTGCTATGACTAGGCTTACCTGTGACAGAATTTGTGAAAACAATGCACTCTTTGGTTTGAACAATGTAGTATGTTTAAGCCTTTCTTATATATGGCCTTCTTGGGAGAAATACATTAGAGTATAAAATAGACCATGGTCTAGAATGAAGTCGCTGATGTTTTGTTTGAGACACAAATTAGTAGAGATTATCAACAAAGTCATTTTTTGGGGAACGTAAGATGCAACCAGTAAAAGACAATGGGAGTGCTACAGGAACTCTTTCTTTGTTCTGTTTTAAAGAGACTTTATAGATTGTCTCTATCTCTCCTTTTTTTTTTTTTTTTTTTTTGTATTTGGTTTGGTCTGGTTTTTAAGACAAAATGTTTCTCAAATTTAAGTTGTCCCAGTGCTGTTCACAGTATGCTAGAGATTGGAAGGGACCTCAAAAGATCATCTAGTCCAATCCCCCTGCCGGAGCAGGAACACCTAGATAAGTTTACACAGAAACGTGTCCAGGCGGGTTTTGAATGTCTCCAGAGAAGGAAACTCCACCACCTCCCTGGGCAGCCTGTTCCAGTGTTCTGTCACCTTCACTGAGAAGAAGTTTCTTCTCAAGTTTAAGTGGAACCTCTTGTGTTCCAGTTTGTACCCATTGCCCCGTGTCCTATCATTGTTTGCCACTGAGAAGAGCCTGGCTCCATCCTCGTGACACTCCCCCTTTATATATTTATATACACTAATAAGGTCACCCCTCAATCTCCTCTTCTCCAAACTATAGAGACCCAGCTCCCTCAGTCTTTCCTCATAAGCGAGATGCTCCACTCCCTTAATCATCTTAGTTGCCCTGCGCTGGACTCTCTCCAGCAGGTCCCTGTCCTTCTGGAACTGAGGGGCCCAGAACTGGACACAATATTCCAGATGAGGTCTCACGAGGGCAGCGTAGAGGGGGAGGAGGACCACTCTTGACCTACTAACCACCCCCCTTCTAATACACCCCAGGATGCCATTGGCCTTCTTGGCCACAAGGGCACAGTGTCGGCTCATGGTCACCCTGTCGTCCACTAGGACCCCCAGGTCCCTCTCCCCTACACTGCTCTCTAACAGGTTGTTCCCCAACCTATACTGGAACCTGGGGTTATTCCTGCCCAGATGCAGGACTCTACACTTTCCCTTGTTATATTTCATCAAGTTATTCCCTGCCCAACTCTCCAGCCTGTCCAGGTCTCGCTGGATGGCAGCACAGCCTTCTGGCGTGTTGGCCACTCCTCCCAGCTTAGTGTCATCAGCAAACTTGCTGATAGTACACTCAATTCCCTCATCTAAATCATTGATGAACATATTAAATAATACTGGTCCCAGTACTGGCCCTTGAGGCACTCCACTAGATACAGGCCTCCAACTAGACTCCGCCCCATAGACTACAACTCTCTGGCTTCTCTCCTTCAGCCAGTTCACAGCCCACCTCACTACCCGATCATCCAGACCACACTTCCTCAATTTAGCTGTGAGGATGTTGTGGGAGACTGTGTCAAACGCTTTGCTAAAGTCAAGGTAGACCACATCCACCACTCTGCCATCATCCATCCACCGTGTTATTTCCTCATAAAAGGCTACGAGATTGGTCAAGCATGACTTCCCCTTGGTGAAGCCATGTTGACTGCCCCTCATAACCCTCTTATCCTTGATATGCCTTAAGATGGAACCAAGGATAAGGTGTTCCATCACTTTCCCAGGGGTGGAGGTGAGGCTGACTGTTCTATAGTTACCTGGGTCCTCCTTCTTGCCCTTTTTGAAGCCTGGAGTGACATTTGCTTTCCTCCAGTCCTCAGGCACCTCTCCCGTTTCCCAAGACTTGGTAAAGGTGATGGAGAGTGGTCTAGCAATGACCTCCGCCAGTTCCCTCGGCACCCGCGGGTGCATCCCATCTGGACCCATGGATTTATGAATGTCCGGATTGCTCAACTGGTCTCTAACCCATTCCTCATCGACTAAGGCAGACCGCTCCGTTGACCTATCCTCATCTGAGGTCTCAGAGGTACAGGGCTCTTCAGGACTGCCTCCGGCAGAGTAGACAGAGACAAAGAAGTCATTCAGTAACTCTGCCATCTCTGTATCTTCTGTCACCAGGGCACGCATCCCGTTCATCAGTGGGCCTACATTGCCTCTGGTGTTAGTTTTATCTGCCATGTATTTGAAAAAGCTCTTTCTGCTGTCCTTGACCCTTCTCGCCAGCTTTAATTCCAAGGAGGCCTTAGTCATCCTAGCTGCCTTCCTACATCCCCTAGCAGCAGACTTATATTCCTCCCAAGTGGCCAGCCCCTCCTTCCATGACGTGTAAACTCCCCTCTTCCACTTTAGCATACCCAGCAATTCCCTATTTAGCCACGCAGGTCTCCTGGCCCTCTTCCTTGACTTCCTATGTGTCGGGATGCTCTGATCTTGAGCTCGGAAAAAGCAGTCCTTGAATGCCAACCAACTATCTTGGGCCCCTTTACCTTCAAGCAGCCTAGCCCATGGGATTTCCCCTAACAATTGCTTGACAAGGCCAAAGTTTGCCCTGCTAAAGTCCAGGGCTGCAATTCTACTTGCTATTCTACTGGTCCTACCACACAAGATCCTGAATTCCACCATCTTGTGGTCGCTGCAACCAAGGCAGCCCTCAACCTTCACTGCTTTGACCAGACCCTCCTTGTTAGTGAGGATGAGATCCAGCAGCGCTCCTCTCCTGGTTGGCTCATCCACAATTTGCATGAGGAAGTTATCATCCATACACTGGAGGAACCTCCTGGACTGTGGCTGGGTTGCTGAGTAGTCCTTCCAGCAAACATCAGTGAAGTTAAAACCCCCAGGACAACCACGGCCTGTGACTGTGAGGCCGCTCTCAGCTGCCTGCCATGGTTCCAAACCCTGTCATGGGAGGGACACCTCACACTAAACCATGTCACCCAAGGCTCTGTGCAACCTGGCCTTGAATGCTCCCAAGGATAGAGCATTCACAACTTCCTTGGATAACCTGTTCCAGTGCCTCACCACCCTTACAGTAAAGAACTTCTTCCTTATATCTAACCTAAACTTCCTCTGTTTAAATTAAAATCCCTTAACCCTTGTCCTATCTCTACGGTCCCTAATGAACAGTCCCTCTCCAGCATCCTTGTAGGCCCACTTCAGATATTGTCATCAATGAAGTTTTTGATCATAGAACCTCAAGATTTGTGACTGAAAGCTAAGCAAAATACTCACAAAACCCCCAAACCAAACAGCTGCACCCCTGCTGCTTTTCCTTTGTCTTTAATGATCAGACACAAGGAGAACAAATCATAAGATATTGATGTGGATGTTATGAAGCTTTATTTCTCTCTGCTGATTGTCAGCAGAGTAATATGAAGAACTCTCACTAAGCAGGGATGCAATATACAGTTATTTCAACTACAGCCATTTGAAGTAATCTGAGACTTCCAGGCTGTTGTAAAACTAAATTGGAAAGAAGTAGTGGAAGAAACTACTAAGGTACTTAAAAAGCAGTGTTCCATTGCAATATTTTTTTTTGTCTGTTTTCTTTACTAGAAGTTGAGAAGTTATGGTTTACTAACAAATATTACAATACAACTGGTCAGCTAAACCTGTCAAAATCACACTTTTTATTGGCATCATTCCTACCTTCAGTACAGATTCAAGTTATATAACAGGAAAGTGCAAACCTTCTTAGACAGACACAACTGCAGCTTATTTCCTCCTCAAATTGGTTTAATCATGCACTGTTATCACAGCTCATCCTGAATAATTTGCTAACAGAAGGGAGAACAGTGAGATAATATAAAAGTTATTGATGTCATCATTACAATTCTTTAATTGAACATGGGTATTTTCAAATAGATTTAAGCACAGTTTAGTAGTATCTTCATATTGTTTTGATTTTCATTGTTTAATTGATGACATTGCATAAACTGCTGCTTCTAGAGATGTTCATATAAGAATCAATGAAATGGTTGCCACTATTTCATGGCTCCTATTGAGTGGAACTAGCACAAACAACAATGATTCACTGGCAGCATTAAGGAAACCTTTGAGAAGCAGTATAATCTCCTCCTAAATTAGAATATCAGATACTGCAACTTACACATTCGATATTTGCACACAACCTCTTGCAGAATCAAAAGCAAAACACTGTTCCCCTCAATTCTGTCATCACAGCTGCTCTCCACTTTCTGTACATATACCTTTGGTTTTTAAAGTCAAAAAGGGTAATCATAAAAAAGGATAAAATAATAACTTAGACCATTATCAATAGGAGAGCTTGAATTTAAGGACTTACCACTAATCACAAGAAGAACTTAGTCCTATCTGAATTTGTCAATGGTAGTGAAATATGTGACTGAGATCAATGTAATTGAAGCACCAAAATTCAAATGCTTTTTCAGATTATATCAATGGCAGCTGAGAAGTGTCAGTCTCAGTGTATCACCTTCTGAGCTTTTAATCAGTTCAATGTCTTTGAGTTAAGGAGTTGATTTTGCTGTTGCTGATAGTACAGTAAAGTAACAGTCCTTCACTACCGGCTGTTTTGAACAAGGAAAAACTACAAAGATGTTTTATATGAGATGTTAAAATGATTAAACTTAAAACAAAATTTACTCCCGATTCTTCCTTTAGCTTATAAAAATAAAATAAATAAAGATGAAGTGTTGCTTTCCTCAAAAATATCAAAAAGAGAATAAAAAGCATTGAAATAAATCTGGGAAAGAGTTCTGGATAAAAATCAAAACAGTAACATGTCAGCTGGAAGATAAGAAAAATGAACATGAGCCGGCAGTGTGTGCTTGCAGCGCAGAAAGCCAACCGTATCCTGGGCTGCATCAAAAGGAGTGTGACCAGTAGGTCGAAGGAGGTGATCCTGCCCCTTTATTCTGCTCTTGTGAGACCTCACTTGGAGTATTGTGTGCAGTTCTGGTGTCCTCAATGTAAAAAGGACATAGATCTGTTGGAACAAGTCCAGAGGAGGGCCACGAGAATGATCAGGAGACTGGAGCACCTCCCGTATGAAGATCAGCTGAGAAAGTTGGGACTGTTCAGCCTGGAGAAGAGAAGGCTGCGTGGAGACCTCATAGCAGCCTTCCAGTATCTGAAGGCTGTCCTGGTTTAACCCCAACCAGACAGCTTTCACTCACTCACTCCCCCCCTTTCTTGCCCTCCCCCTACTCCTGGAGGGATGGAGAGGAGAATCAGAAAGAATGCAACTCCCACAGGTTGAGATAAGAACAGTTTAGTAACTAACGTATTAACACACATCACTGCTGCTACCACCAATAATAGTAATGATAAAGGAAATAACAAGGGAAGAGAATACAACACCCCATCACCAGGCAACCAATAACTTGCCCCCCCAGCCCGATCAAGCACCGACCGATACCTCCTCCAACCCTGCAGTCCCCCTCGCCCTTCCGGCTCACTCCCAGTTACCTCCTGGGCATGACGTGCCGTGCTATGGAATACCTCTTTGGTCAGTTTGTGTCAGGTGTCCTGTCTCCGCTTCCTCCCAGCTTCCCTCCTCCCTGGCAGAGCATGAGGCCCACAAAGTTCTTGGCCAAACCAAAACATCATTTTTATCAGCTCTGTTCCCAGCTGAAAGTCAAAACACAGCACTGCACCAGCTACCAAGAAGGAGAAAAATGACTGCTACTGCTGAACCCAGGACAAGGGGGCATATAGGGATGCTGGGGATGGACTCTTCATTAGGGACTGTAGTGATAGGACAAGGAGTAATGGGTTCAAACTTAAGCAGGGGAAGTTTAGATTGCATATAAGGAGGAAATTCTTTCCTGTTAGGGTGGTGAGGCACTGGAATGGGTTGCCCAGGGAGGTTGTGAATGCTCCATTCCTGGTAGTGTTCAAGTCCAGGTTGGACGAGGCTTTGGGTGATATGGTTTAGAGCGAGGTGTCCGTGCACATGGCAGGGGGGTTGGAACTTGATGATCCTAAGGTCCTTTCCAACTCTAACCATTCTATGATTCTATGATTCTATGATCAGTAGCAGGAGAAAGTAGGGATGTTTTTTTATTAAGAAACTGAAGGAGAAAATAACAAATACAAGATTATAAGGCATATAAGATATATTCTACTGCATTATACAGAAATGTATCTGGTAAGTCATTCAAATTTAACTGGCTGAAAAAGCTATATCATATTCTGACAGAAAAAATATTCTATGTTTTATTAGCTGATGATACTGATGTTATTAATTACACTTTGCACAGCTTGCAAAAGGCAAGCAAACTTTTTCTGTAGAAAAGGGAGCTTAAACACTGCAGTTGGAAGAACCTTTCATTTTTTTTCTTTGCACAGAAGCTGTCCCATGGAAATATACCTAAACATTTTTCTTAGCTTAAAAGATAGAATTGAAAGAGGGTATGTACCAGTCAGCAGAAGTCTTTGGTAAGGTTTTTTGCTCAAAAATCTCACATGGCATTTCTTCTAAAGTTTGGTTTTAAATTTCTTCTAAAGTGCTATCAGAACCTGTATGTAATAAAAAAATGAAATATTCCTGTTGCTTTGCTTCTTTTAGAATGAAGTCACAAAGGGCTCTAACAACTCTGTTTGATTGTACCTGAATAGTCCAACCAGTCCAATTGTTCAATTTATTACCTTGTAAAAATTCACAAGATACATGTTCATAAATGTAAAAGTCTGTGTAGTGCCTGAAGTTGGAACTTTGCTCAAACCACACCATAGGATTTTACTCAATCCATCACATTTTCATGGCCTGACAAGCCATTTATCAGCCTGACTCCATTAGAGATACAGCAATACAAATAACACAAAAAGCTCAAAGTGAATTTCTGATAATTTGTGCTTTATCTTTTCAATTCACATTCTAGATTTTCTGTGAATACAAAATTTTACAGTGTGCAGCATACATAAGTGCTAAAGCAATTCACTGTTAGAGGCTCTATTTATGTTTCTATGTGGCTATATGAGAAAAGCATTCTTTAAAAGTCACATTTTTCACCTTTTCGTGATGGAAGAGATCTGTGAAGTTACTTTAAATGGAGACTTAGGAGTCTAAATATCCCTTAGTTCTATCTTGTTTCCAGGATTACCTAAGTCTTCAGGTTACTGTCTAGTATCTTGATACGGTCTTGCTCAGAAGTACTTTGGTCTAAAGACAGTAACTTCTTTCTCACATAAAGTTGTTATATTCTAGAATCTGTGGGAAACCAGTTATCCTTGGCACAATATGTTTATTTTTTTTCAGACTTCATTTTGCTTTTAGTGATTCTTATCTTTTATACACAGGAGATTAATAATTAAGATCTTGTCCTGAGACTAAGACGAATTTATAAGTTTTAAAGATGTTTCTTCAACATCTCAGGAAAATTATATTACATTTAAAAAGAATCATTCTAGGTACATGTATGTACTGATTGTACCCAGCTGTTTTGCAATCAAGAATGCAGGAGTAACTAAAACCAGAAATAAACTGTGAAAGAGGAACTGTTCTATTTCAGTGTAGTGACTTTTTAAAGATTTAATACTCATATAATAAAAAGAAAGTTTAGTGTAATATTGTAAATGATTCACAAAGTTCTGCCCCTCAATTGCCCTGCCTTGGCAGGGGGATTGGACTACATGATCTCTAGAGGTCCCTTATAACCCTGATGATTCTGTGATTCTGGCTCACGCTCTCACATGAAAGGGTTCTCTTTGGGGGCTGTGCTGCTCATAATGGTCTAACACATCACAAATACTCAAGATGCATTTATTTGACATTTCCTTTCCCAGAAAAAAGCTTAAACCTCTCCTGTAAAAGCTTTTCTGTAAGTCTTCCAGATCTAAATTAGAATTTATGATTAAATAAAAAGGAATTTCTGAGACTAATTGTGTAAGACAAAGCCTACCTACACAAGTGTCCCATGCATTCCATAGCATAGAAAGACCAGCACATGTATGGAAACACAGAGATGTGTGATGTGGTTCTGGCATCTGAGACATCACAAAGGATGGGTCACTGAGTCTGTAATGAGGGGCAGCAGTGGGCAAATCATGAGGCGTAGTGCAGCTTGGGCCAGCAGTGAGTGTGAGTACGCATGTGGCGTGAGACTGAGCAGAACAAGGGCTGGGGCAAGATCACTGGCTCCTGGAGTGAGGGTCCAGCCACCAAGGGTAGCACCTTGAAAAGGACATGGTGCCACTCAGTTTCTTTGCACCATCTCCAAACCCTATGCCCTAAAAGAGGGAGGAAGAAGGAGAAAGAAGAGAAGGAGAATAGGGTAGAAGAAGATGATGATGGCAAATTTGGTAATGCATGTGATCTGGGCCAGTTCTGGACTGACGGCATCCAGTGGCCTGTGCCATACAGGGCTGAGATGTGTAAACTGGTGGAGGATCTGACAGATGAGCTTCTTTGTGCCTGCCAAACATTTTGCAAGCATATCTTCAAGCCACACCTACAGCCAGCCATTAGAATGACCTGTGCCTATGAAGGCTGGAGTGTCTGGGAGGACAATGTCATCTACTACCTGCTCGTGCCCCTGCAGCCTCCTCCTGGGCATGACTCCTTTGTGGAGCTGGACACCACAGAGGAGATGCTGACCAATGCCTCCTGCCTCCATGTGCAGCTAAAGTACATTTACAAGAGCAAGCAGATGGTGGGAGACATGGTGTGCCTCCTCCACTACCACAGGGGTGACCTGGAAAGTCAGCACCCCAGCCTCCTTGACACCCTCTGCACCAACTCTTACTTGGACATCCAAAAAAACTGTCTGCTGGTTCCAGATGCTGGTAAAAGACACCTGGAAGTTTATGCCTCTGTCACAGTGTTGCCAGCTGAGAATGCTGACATGCTCCTGCAACCTCCAGCTAACAAACACCTCCAAGCAAATCGTGTTCATTGAGATGATTTTGGGGTCCAGCTAGGCAGCACCAGCTTCTTCCAGAGCCTTGAGTAGGCAAAGGCCAGCTTGACCACCAGCATGGCATGGGAGGAGAGCTGTGATGTGGCTCAGATGTATCACCAAGAATGACCAGCACAACATCCTCCACTCCAGAAGAGAGAAATTTCTCTAACAGAAAGAAATAGATGAATAGGCAAAAGGCAAACCTTGTGCTTAGGAGCTGAAATATATATATATATATATATAAAAGAAATATCCTAAATTTAAAAATTAAGAACAACTGTTTCAGTTATTCCGTTTCTAAAATGTAGTCTTGCTTCTCTTTTAGTGCTGACATTAGAAGTTGTCCTTGTAGCATACTTATTTATCATTGTCTTCAGGTGTTTCATCAGGTTTCTTTTCTCCTCCAGTCCTCCAGATTAAATAACATGGCAAGTAAGTTCCAACCCAAAACTAAACTAAACTGAATACAATAAAAAAAGCAACCTTCTCATCCTGTTCCCCTGAGTCATAAGTTCCAAGTCATAAGACTTGGAACATTCCACCTTTTTTCCTGGTTGTCCCGGTTTTGTACTTCAGGCAAAAAGTTTACCAGTAATTTTTTCCCTTTAATAAGTCCTGGTTCTTGCTCCATCACATCTTTTATTCATCTTCATGCTCCTCATCTTTAGCTCAATCTTTATTTTGCTTCACTCTATACTGCTAAAGCTGTTTGGAGCAGCTGAAACTAAGCCCTCACTTATACCAAAAGATCCATGAACTATGACATGCCTATCAAGACAAATTCACATTGTGATCTTTTTTTCTTATTTTTTCCTCTGGTTTTCTAAAAACAGCAGCAGAGATAAGAAGATACAGATCTGATTTCCTTTCTGTCATTGCAGAGCCAGAGGGAAATTTATCTCTTTCTGGCGAACCAGGAGTAGACACAAGCAAACCAGCCTTGTGCAGCTAAGGCCACTTGACTAGCTCAGCTGTTCTGAATAACGTGGATGACTAACATGCTTAAGTAATTTCTAATATTCTACCTCTGCTTTCAAAATTACCAGTGTAAAATGTCAGAGCTTGCTGTATGATAACAATCATATTTCAATATAACTTTCCACTGTCAAAGCTCTGTGTTGGAGAATGGGAGGAATCCAATACTGGAATATAAACACAGAACAATCTTAATGTAGTTGTGAAAGCAACCATGTATTTGAAGTGTATGTCCCAAATTTTATTTGCTCTTCCCCCCCCCTTATATTTTTTCATCACAGCCAGTGCAGTAGAGCATATATAAACATAAAAAGGTACCCATTAAAAACCACATCAAATAAACATATCATGGACAGATTCTAACAAGAAGATATTTGTCAAAAACGTTTTGACTAGCTCTGGTCACAAAAAATAATCTGAGTACACTCAAAATAACCCTCATTCCTTCCCCATGATGAAGTCAGCATCCTGAGTTTTTATCATATAATTTGAGACCTATAAGCAAGAATAACTTCAGGATTACAGTGTGTTAGGATACTGCATATTTGTTAGATTTTAGACAAAAATTTCTAAATCACTTTGGTTAGAAATACTACTAAGTCTACGGTTATTATTCAACCTATTAGTATACAATATGGAAGGTGAATAAGAGAAAAGACAGGCCATAAAATTGTTGATGTTTCTTTAAGAAGAAAGTCAGAAGTATGTGTTACATTTTTCTTCTTTCTTTGTGTTGCTGCCCATTTTATAAAACCAGCATAAATTTCCCAGCATTCAAATAATGGTCAAAATATTCAGCATCACTGAAGTAAGATTTAAAATATAATGTAAAAATAGAGAACTTTGAATCATCCTTACTATGAAGACATAATTACCCCTGTTTTATCACAGGGGGTATTATTTTATCTTCAGTAATTTGTCCCTTCATGATTATTGCTATCAACATAGCATTTTAAAAAGCTGTTTAACCCATAACTTAAGATTTTGAAGTGGTACCACAATAAATCTGAAGTTATTGCTACAAGTGATTTTGATGTCAACAGTTCTGGGTTTAGTTTATCAGGTTAAGTATTATAATGAAGAAAATGCTAAGAAAACCAACAGAATATGAGAAATAAAACCCCAACATTTTAAACACTAAAGATACCAGCATGCAAAAAAAAAAAAATTTGGGTTGGATCACAGTATTGATTACTGCTGGATCACAGCTGCTTTAAAGCTAGAGATAAAGGGGAGAGTCAGCTTATAGCACTGGAAGTGCTAAAATTGAACAGCTTACTGCTCAAAGTGGTATTATTCTGCAGTAAGTCTCCTAATATATTTAGTGGGATATTATTGTATACTCACTATGAGTCAACTGAGTATTAATTGTCCATTTGCTCAGAAGAAGTGATTTTCCTGTATTTTGTTGTGGGGTTTTTTGTTTTCTTTTTTTTGTTTGTTTGTTTTGTTTTGTTTTGTTTTTTAAGACAAACTAAGTAGCAATGTAGTTGGTTTGGATATTTTTTTGTCATCAGTCATTGAGGTAAATAGTGGGCAAGTAGCTTATATGACAAGGCAGGTACATTTATATAGCTGTGCTTCAAGGCTGCTAAAGTAATGCACTTAATGAGACACAGGAATTGTTTCAGTTTCTGATCAAGGCTCTTGGGGCCAATTATCCAGCTAGAATAAATCGTGAAAGAAAAGGCTTTTGCTGTATCTTTTCCATTAGAGGTAGAAAGCAATTTTATTTCACATATTTTGAAACTAAGGTAATGACTGACAGCACACAGTTTGAATGTCGTTAGGGTAGGGACTCTACCTTCTTTTTGTCCCACTGTGTATAGAATTTTTGAGGCACCATTCTTGATTAGGATTAATAATACAGTAATGTATTAATAATACAGTTATATATACAGTAAATAATACAGTAAATGTTTTAATAATACAGTAAATGTTTTCAATCTTTACTAAACTAATTCTCATCTATGTGAGAGAAATGCAGTGAAAGCTAAATTCATGAGGGCTTAATTGAATTGGAGTTAAAGAAATAATGGAAATTATGAGCAGACTCAAGGAGTGAGAAGGGGAAAAAAAGCTTTAGCATTCAGAAAAGCAGAATAATTCTGTTTAGGTTTTCAGAGAGTAATACCTGTGCTCAGAGACAGAGGAAAAGACTGCATTGTGAAAGAGATAAAACAATACTCTCTAATTTTAAAATATAGTTTTGGGTTTAGATGCATTTTCACATAGTTGGTTCTGTGCCTTCCCTGAAAGAAAAATTGCTAGCCAAAATTCTAATTTTATGAAAAGTCTTTCATATAGGCTTTCCAACCAAAATTTTATTAACAAATTGTCTGCTGCTACTTGCACATCATTATTTTTTTAAGGAAGATAAAATATTCATTCCTAAGTTTTATACAAATTTTCAGTTCATGCTTTATTTTAGATTAGATGTGACAGCACAAAGTAATAAACAGAAATTAGAATATAATCTTTTTCATTTAACAAAATAAAAAAAGATCTCTGAAAAATGAAACTTTCTACAAATTTTGAACACGTGAAATGCTTTGAAGACTGACATTTCTAATATCTATAGATACATCCTGATGAACAGATGGAAAAATGATCAGTTTCCTTCACTGTTGCCATTGCTTCAGTTACCATAATAATCTGATTTACTAATTCTGACACAAGGTCTTAAGTAAAAAAGAAAAGTGTTGTATTTTGCTGTGTGAGGTTAGACTTTGAACAACAAAACCACCATAAGGATGTGATGCACTACGTTGTATAGTAGTTAAATATGTAATAACGTTGATAAATGAGCTAGGCATAATTTAAACTTGAGATCCATTAGATAAGCTATGACAGCCTCAACTTTATTTATAAATAGTAATCCTTGGACAGATAAGTAGCATTAGAAATGTGTGTGATTGATTGAAAATCAATGACTTGTTCTTAGCCTTTGCACTCATTTATATATGGAGACCTAACAGTTTCTTAATATTGTGATAATGCACTTGACCCCCTTAACCAAACTATCAATAGTTTAGTACAGCCTCCAAAGGAGATAAAGGCCATAACTGTAACCAAACCAAGAACTCCTCCAGGAAACCCACAAAAGAGCAGAATGACCAACTGAGCATCTACATACATGAGCTTGGAACACCAATTATGAAATTAACACAGAGATAGTAGATGGGTTTTCCAAGACTCTTTTATCAAGGAACAAAGAAAGTTGTAGGTACAAGGAGCCTCATATAAACCTTTCCACTGTATGCAAGTTGACTATGAGCCATTCATTTTAGCACATAAATATTATAGCCTAAGTGCCTTTGAGCTCTCCCTGCTAGGTAGCATGGCTGCATGCTGGTGATCTCCTCTTGAACTGGGACACTTCCCAAGGCTGTTTCTCAAGGAAGAACTTTCTACTAACAACAAACCTTTGGATGAGTCTAATTTGAGTTCTTTCTGAAATTGCAACTGGACTACAAGCTAGTGACTCTCTCCTTGAGCTGGGATGCCTCTCAAGGTTTGAGCTTCCTTGCTGAAGACTGAGAGATCCTTCCTTACACAAGGTGGAAAGACCTCTTATTTGCAATAGACCCTTGGTTGAGTTGCGGACATCATGCTTAATTAATACCGTTAAAATCCATGTAGTTAATTCCTTTAGACATCCACTGTTGTCCACATCTGAGACTAAGACTGGACCCAGCAGCACATAAGCTCCATCAGGAGCTTAGAAAGCAAGAGGGTCTGCTCTGAACATTGTGACTCAACAGGAGGATCTCCCTCTACCCTTTTGCATCTTCAATTGCTGTGTAAATCTTTCTAAATTGATTCTAATTTGATCTTCCTTTGCATGCTTCATCCATTCGGTAAGTAATAGAGTGAATCTTGCTATTGAGGTTTGTTAGCTGCACTTTTACAAATTCATATTAAAACTACTTTTGCTAACACGTTTGATAGCGTTTCTTTAAGAAACCTAAATCACTCATCTGTGACAAATTGGCATAGTCACCAGGATCCTAAATCGGGATTTGTGACAAATATTCAGATCTATATAAAACTGTATGATATGGGACGTGAAAGTCCCCAAAACTAGGAAGACAATCATTTGTCCTTCGTTTGAGATTACTGGTCCAATTACACCGTCTTTTCCCCTTCAGAATTCTGAACTTAATTTTTAAGACTGTTAATGGATGAATTCCACAAACTAAACAGGGATCTGATTATGATTTCTGTAAAGAACTCCTACCAACTTGGAAGGTATTCAGGAGCAGCTGGAAATTATGCTTTAATTTGCTCAACAGTTTAGAAAAAAAAAGATAAAAAATTATCAGATAAATTATTCCTTTTTTTTTTCAGCTATTCAAAATTACCATGAAACTAGAAACAAAAATATACTTGAGAATTAGCTATTACAAATACCTAATTCTATCTTTATGAAATACCAGTTTGATGTAAATTTATTTAACAAAAGTCAGACAAGAAAAGAAATATTTTCAGAAGCTGAACTTTCCTCAGAGAATTTGTTAATCCATTAAGTCTTTGATCTAACACCTGAAGCCTTAAGGTCAAAGTAAGGAAGTTCTGGGGAGGCATCCACAGAGTAACAATACTTTGGCAAAGTTAATTGAGAATACAGTGTGTTCCAAAAAGGTAAGTGTAACACTTCAGAGGTCTGTTTTTTTAGATGCTGTTCAAGGTCTTTGTAGTATTAAGACTGTGCCTCAAAAGCATAGTTTACTTAAAACTTTTAAAGTGTTTAATTATCTATTTTAAAATTTTTCATTTCTAAACATATTTTTACAGAAATTTCAATTTTAATAATTGATGTAGAGTACAGTTTCTTATCCTTTCATAGATAGTGAGAAAGAAGAGGATGTTTCTATAGAGGAAAGAGAAATCATAGGCATGTCAAAGAAAGTAAGTCAGGGAAAAATGAAAAGTTGATATTTTGATGATATGGTTAAACTCTTAAAAAAATCCAAACAAACGCTTTGCCCTGTGACAATCCTTTGCTCTCTGTCCTAGATCTACTACTGTTTCTTCCCTCTGTATGTCCCATTTTTGAGGCTGTAATTGGGAACTTATCACCCTTTCTCCCTTTTGTGTTGTTGCATGTGGCAGTTTCCCCATAGAGCCAAATCTTGTTAGTCAGACTTGATATAAACTATGTCTAGGTAGAAAAACTTTGAGGTTTCCAGGGCTGCTAAGTCATAGGAACTTTGTGTTGTTGATTATTGAATTGTGTTGTTTAATATTTCCTTCAAATACAAAAAAAAAAAAAAATAAAAAAAAATTCATTTTACAAATCATATAAATCTATTTTAGAGCAGATTTCTGGGGAAAAAAAAGCAAACCACTGAATCAGAAAACAAAACCCAAACAAACAAACCCCCCCCCGCAAAATAAAAAAACCCACACAAATATGCTACCATCTTTTCCCATAAATAATTTGTGTCAATGAAAATTATTCCTTATCATGGGGTTTGTTAATTATTATAAGAATAATTACAGGGTTGTACCAGGGTGCAGAGTGAAAAAAAAAAATAAAAAATCTAGTTAAGTGGAGACTTAGCTGTTCCTAGGAAGGACATGACATTAACTAGATTGAAGACCTTGAGAGAAAGGCTAAACAGAAAGTCACAGCTTGAAGAACTGAATTACCCATGGCACACTTCAACTGCAGGCACAGCGGTTGTAGGTAGTTGATTTGTTATGATAATTTATGCTTTAATCTTTTAGTAAATATGCCTAGAAGTGATGCAATGAATAACTAGTTCAAAATAAATAAATAAATCTGCATAGGTGTGAAAACAGGAATTCAGCCTTTGCAGCCGTTTGGGTAAAATGCCATTACTACTTTCTGCAGCACTTCCAGGTACTTCCATTTTTGGATATACATGAATGAGGGATGAGCACTAAGTATACAATGTAAAAATTACCATTCGGGAAAAACAGCCATTCCAGTCCATCTGCATTTTTTTGTTGCTGTTTTTAGAATCTCTGTAATATGTACCTGTATGTGTGTGCGTGCATTTATGTATATGTATGTCTTCCTTTCCAAAATAAATGAAAAAATAATATTTGATGATGCAACAGAAAATTCTCAAATACCAATTAATTATTACTATATAATGGAGGGATTGCTTACCAATGAATATTTTATGACCCTGCACATAAATTACCCTATTCAGAAATGCTGAGGTTATATTCCAGATAAAATATAACTCTTCCTATTTCACACCTAATGAAGGACAGATTTGAATTCACCTTGCAAAATCCATTAACATTCTGACTTGGAGGTACAGGTCAAATGTAAATTACCTGGCAATTATGAGTGAGAGTCCAGAAAGTGCCAACTTTAAGTGCTTGGAGACTTATTTTTTGTTGGCCTCATTAACAATATTTTAAAAGAATGCATAATCTTGAAGAAAAAAATGGAAAAGGGTTTTTTTTTTAAGTTTGCAATTAGTAAGTAGTGTTGATAATGTCTTGGTCAGAAACACTGAAGAAGAAATATTTTGAAATGTAATAAAATAATATGAGGAAATAGAAAATATAAATACCAAATACTTATATATAGTTTTCAGTGATGAAACATACATAATTCCTAATGTTATGCAGTGGTCTTAAGTGGGAGTATAAAAGCGTAAGTCTCTTTCCAAAATTAGCCAGAGAAGAGTTATGTAGATACCGGTTTATTTTATATATGTATAATGGGAGACATCTGCTTTCCACTTTCTCACCATTAGCATGTACGTCCAGGTGAAGAGTTCCTTGCCTTGTCTTGTTTTGCCTTGTCTTTCCCTTGCCTTGTCTCTTCCTTTGCCTCTTGCTATGGTTCTTGCCATGCCTCTTGCCTTGCCTTTTACCTTTTCCCCTGAAATCCTACTAATTATATTGTATTTTTCTGCTACCGAATTATCAAAAACCACAGAAGGCAATAGAACAATTATGATATGGTTTCTCAAATAAATAATGTGAGAATACCAATATTTCTAAGCCAAAATAGGTCCGGGACAGAAATCTTTGGACAACAAATAGGACCCTGCTGAGTTTCTGAACTCTTCCTTTTTTAAAAAAATGCTTATTTTTACAGTCATCTAAACTAATATGAAACTAAGACTATTGTCACTGTGATTGTTAGTTTTTGCTCTTTTGATTATCCTTATTTCATACTCATCTCCCCTGTTACCACCTTCTGGCTTACTTGGTTTTCACTTTTAAGAACAGGTAAGGCCAAGTTATTAAAACCCCAATAAAGCTTAAAAGCCTCTTTAAAAATGAAATATTAGAAAGGCACAACTGGGGAATCACTAAATAAAGTTAAAAAATAATACAAAAAGTGTGGAGGAGTAGGAGTTAGAGATCACTCTAACCATGAACTGAGTAGATCGTTTGTCCAATTTTGCATGGCTATATTATTGCTTAAATACAAACATTGACCTGAGATTTCAATACAAATAATAGCTTACCTAAACCTAACTTTCCTAGGAAAGGCAGACTCCCTCTTCTTTCCACATAAACATCTTCCCAGTATTATAAACTGCATAATAAGCATTCTGTTATAGTCAGTAATATATATGATAATATTAGCAGTTATAAAACTTTAACAGCTGTAGACACCCACAAGCAAGGTTTGAAAGGAGAAGCCGTCCCAGCAGCACACAGTGGATACTGCAAAAAGAAACGACGTGTGCTTGTAGTGGGTGATTTTCTGGTAAGGGGTATAGACTTGCCCATCTGCAGGCCTGACAGGGGGTCATGAGAGGTATGATGTCTCCCTGGATCTAAGGTCCAAGATGCTACAGAGAGGGTGCCACAACTTGGTAAGAGTACAGACTACTATCCATTGCTACTTTCATGTGGACACAAATGATATTGTAAGCCAGAACCGGGACAGAATCAGGGAAGACTACAAAGCCTTGTGTGTGCAAGTGAAAAATATTGTCTTTTTTTATCATTTCACCAGTGAGAGGAAAGGGTGCAGCTAGAAATAAGCATATACTGCAAATCAAATATTGGCCTCGTGGCTGGTGCTGTCATGAGGGTTTTGGCTTTTATGACAATGGGTCATTTTTCAATGAGTATAACCTGTTAGGGAATTATGGGATCCACCTCTCTATAAAAGGCCAGGGGAACTTTGGCAGCAGGCTGGCCAACTTGGTGAGGCGGGCTTTAAACTAAAGGGCTTGGCAGGGCAGGTTCCAAAGTTGCAGTGCTCATGTCTTCATGTCCAGCTGGGGAATAAGCCAGCAAATGTGCCTCAACTGCCTCCTGGAAACCACCTATAGCTATCTGTCATGGAAGTTCTCCCACCATGTTTCAGTTATTCCTATGATTTTGTAACTTTCTGATGGCTCAGAGCTCCAGTTCCTCCTATTTGTTCCTCGGGCTGTATGCATTGGTAGACATACACTTGAGGTGGTTGATCTTCTGGTTCTCATCTCAGAGGCAGCTAAAGACCATTCTACCTGGCTTGTCTTATTCTCCAATTGTTTGCAATGGCATGAGCATTGCAACTTGGGACCCACCATTACGTGTTTCAGTGCTCCTGGTTGATAGTGCTCTCTAGGGCCATTTTAATCTCCTGCAGTTTCCCCTGGCAATGGCCAAGCTGTGTCAGCCTGTCTCCCAAGAGCTGCCAGCTCCTGGAAGACTTCTGTCTACAATTATTAAATATTACTGTTGCTTCTGTGAGAGAACCATATTTTTCCTGTAATATGGCTGTACATCTGATCATTGCCATCTTTGAATCAAATGCAAAGCATTTAATGAAGGCTATTTTTTTAGGGTGCCGTAGATTCCTATATTGGTGAAATTTTGGTGGGAAAGCAAAATAGTAAAAGTTGTTTTTTACTTTTATTTATTATTTATTTCCATGTGCACACAATTTTTATAAACCTATCTGCCGAAACAACCCAATAAAGCACCAACTCAGAAAATTGTGATTTTGTCAAACAGATTGTTTAAGATGAAGCCTTGTTTTGATGGTGGCTTTATTGCTACAGAATATGACTGAGGGAAGAATTCAGTAAACTGTTTCTGTGCAATAGTTTGTGTTGTTTCACACCTCTAATGCTTTTATAATCCTTGGTGAATCCTATTTTCCAAACATCACTTGTCAAATATGTCTTGGTAGAATACCCAGATCAATTCTCAGATAATATAGAAGGTTCAAGAGTCAAATTGTAGTTACTAAGCATTTCTTAGACTGAATTTTGGGTATTCTGTGAGTCCACTATTAGTGTCATTTGAAAACTAGACTTATCGCACCAAATGAAGTATAACACCCACAGCATGCTGTCAGAAGCATCTCACAGGCTGGAAGGGATCCCAGGAGGGTTTCTGCATCAATTACATCATCATCACAAATCAAACATGCTTTCTGCTGTGTATAATTTGCCATATGTGCTTTGTGCTTTTTAAGGTTTTTTTAGTAATTAAATATGCCTTTCAATGCATTTTAAATAGGACAAAACAATTAAGAATTATATAACTAACCTGTCATTTCTTAGCTATTTCCAAGGTAAAACAAATATAGTAATCACCATGAGACTATTTTCAGGAGACAGACAAATGAAGATTAATTCATTCTTGTATAAATCTGACCAATACACAGATCCAGGACTGGGTAGAAAAGAAGGTAGACTTATGCAGGGGAACATAAAAAATAGTACAATGCATGCAGAAAAATTGTGCTGATTCTGAAGACATGACAGACAGTAATTAGGAAATAGTTTGGCAAGTATTTCTCTCCTTGTAGGGATGCAGTTAAGTTTTTAAGTTGCAGGTACAGCCTTAAGCTTTCTTATCAGCAGAGGCTGTGTGACCCACCAGGAATTCTGAAGGTCTCTCTCCATCTGAAATCATAGCATTGTGACATATACTGTAGGTAGGAGAAGGAATGTCTGTAGCTGAGATAGTGGACTGACAATTCCTGAAAAATAAAAAAATAAATCAAATCAGTTGTATTAACCATTTTTGTCTCAAGTTATGCCAATGGCGAATTTTCTATGGACTATGCAAAACAATTTATTGAATGGAATTCTGTTTTTTTTGCGTGTATATCTTAATTCTGACAAGTTGTTTTGAGTAGTTTGCCGCAGGAAATACATATTAAGTAAGGAATTCAAATACTGTAGCATCACGGATTTATAAAATGCCACCTGTTCTTCTAGTGAAAATACAAATCAATGTTACATTCTTCCAAAATGTCACTAGCAGTTATGTACGGGTACCTGTCATTTCAATGGCATCAGTAACTACCTGAAGTTTTGAAGACTTTTCTGAGATGCCCTTCACAATTTATTAGGATAGACAGATAGCAGAGTCCTTGCAAACATAAAGCTAAAAGGAAAAAAAAAAAAAGGAAAAAAGTTTTAATATTATTTATGTTTGACAACGAGAAATGGCAAAGAAAATTATCAGAAGTATAATCCTATAAAATCTAAATATCAAAACTACTATTTTTTCTTACTGACCGTATGCTGTACTAAATTTTCTTACTGACCGTATGCTGTAATTAATAATCCAGATAAATGGTAGTTTTGACATGTTTCATGAATCTGGAATATCATATGTCATACATACAATTGCACCTGAATATAAATAGCAAAGAATACTTTACATATGAAGAATCCAGGAACAGGCAAACTAAGAGAAAAGGAATCACTCAGCGACAATATAGGGGATCTGATGAAAATTGATTGTTAAAAGTCACTGCTTACATGATTATATGATTATATGTTTGAAGAAGCCTTAAAAACTGTAATCTACATAGATATCCTATAGAATGTAATGAACATTTTTAAACTTCAAGTAAAAACCAAATAAAACAGAAGGATGGAAAAAAGTTACAATTTTTACTTCAAGCTAATATGCTGCAATAAAGATATCTAAATCCCATGATACTTTCTCAAATTATATGTTTCTTCTCTTTGCTTCTCTTGCTGTCTGACTTCTTAATTTAAACTTTATTGATATGCTTAAATCTATCACTTGCCAATTGCATTCCATACCTGTTACATTCCTTCATAATCTTGTGTGGGAATCCATCTAAGAACTGTAACTTGTCTACTCACAAGCACCTTGAAACTCTTGGAAAAGATTTTGGTTCATAAGTGCTGAACTAGAATTATTAAATTATCCTTACAGTGTCAATAATTTCTTGCAGACATGCTCAGAAAAACAGGGATTATCACTCTAATGTTCATTTGTTACTTGTACACTACTGCTGCAAATGTAATGAGAGCATTTATGTAGTTTGATACGTCAGCAGGGATTATGCAGAAGTCTGAAGACTTTTTTAAAAATCATTCTCTAATTCTGAAGCTTGAGAGAGGATCAATATTTCATTGGAAGAGGAATCACAACTGTGTCAGGGTTTTTTTTTCCCCACTCTCACCTTGCAAAATAGCTACTACAAAGTGTAGCAGAGTGTCACAGTTGTAATGACTCATAAGAGAGAAGTATAGTTTATCGTGTAATTCTGATCACCAAGCGCAGCAAGTGATGAATGCCCACAGTGTCCTGGGTTTAGCAGTGGCAGTCGTTTTTCTCTTTCTTGGTAGCTGGTGAAGTGCTGTGTTTTGACTTTTGGGCTGGGAACAGAGCTGATAAAAATGATGTTTTGGTTTGGCCAAGGACTTTGTGAGCCTCATGCTCTGCCAGGGAGGAGGGGAAGCCGGGAGGAAGCAGAGACAGGACACTGACCCAAACTGACCAAAGAGGTATTCCATACCACCGCACGTCATGCCCTGGAGGTAACTGCAAGAGTTACCCAGAAGGGCTAGTGGACTGCAGGGTTGGAGGAGGTATCGGTCGGTGCTTGGTCGGGCTGGGGGGCGAGTTATCAGTCGGCTGGTGATGAGGTGTTGTATTCTCTTCCCTTGTTATTTCCTTTATCATTACAGAGATGGCAGAGTTACTGAATGCCTTCTTTCTCTCTGTCTACTCTGCCGGAGGCAGTCCTGAAGAGCCCTGTACTGCTGAGACCTCTGATGAAGATAGGCCAACGGAGTGGTCTGCCTAAGTCGATGAGGAATGGGTTAAAGACCAGTTGAGCAATCTGGACATCCATAAATCCATGGGTCCAGATGGGATGCACCCGCGGGTGCTGAGGGAACTGGCGGAGGTCATTGCTAGTCCGCTCTCCATCATCTTTACCAAGTCTTGGGAAACGGGAGAGGTGCCTGAGGACTGGAGGAAAGCAAATGTCACTCCTGTCTTCAAAAAGGGCAAGAAGGAGGACCCGGGTAACTATAGACCGGTTAGCCTCACCTCCATTCCTGGGAAAGTGATGGAACACCTTATCCTTGGTGCCATTTTAAGGCATATCAAGGATAAGAGAGTTATGAGGGACAGTCAACATGGCTTCACCAAGGGGAAGTCATGCTTTACCAATCTCGTAGCCTTTTATGAGGAAATAATACAGTGGATGGATGATGGCAGAGCGGTGGATGTGGTCTACCTTGACTTCAGCAAAGCGTTTGACACGGTCTCCCACAGCATCCTTGCGGCTAAATTGAGGAAGTGTGGTCTGGATGATCGGGTAGTGAGGTGGACTGTGAACTGGCTGAAGGAGAGAAGCCAGAGAGTTGTAGTCTATGGGGCGGAGTCTAGTTGGAGGCCTGTATCTAGTGGAGTGCCTCAAGGGTCGGTACTGGGACCAGTATTATTTAATATATTCATCAACGATTTAGATGAGGGAATTGAGTGTACTATCAGCAAGTTTGCTGATGACACTAAGCTGGGAGGAGTGGCTGACACGCCAGAAGGCTGTGCTGCCATCCAGAGAGACCTGGACAGGCTGGAGGGTTGGGCGGGGAATAACTTGATGAAATATAACAAGGGAAAGTGTAGAGTCCTGCATCTGGGCAGGAACAACCCCAGGTTCCAGTATAGATTGGGGAACGACCTGTTAGAGAGCAGTGTAGGGGAGAGGGACCTGGGGGTCCTGGTGGACGACAGGGTGACCATGAGCCGACACTGTGCCCTTGTGGCCAAGAAGGCCAATGGCATCCTGGGGTGTATTAGAAGGGGGGTGGTTAGTAGGTTGAGAGAGGTTCTCCTTCCCCTCTACTCAGCCCTGGTGAGACCTCATCTGGAATATTGTGTCCAGTTCTGGGCCCCTCAGTTTAAGAAGGACAGGGACCTGCTGGAGAGAGTCCAGCGCAGGGCAACTAAGATGATTAAGGGAGTGGAGCATCTCCCTTATGAGGAGAGGCTGAGGGAGCTGGGTCTCTATAGTTTGGAGAAGAGGAGATTGAGGGGTGACCTTATTAGTGTATATAAATATATAAAGGGGGAGTGTCACGAGGATGGAGCCAGGCTCTTCTCAGTGGCAAACAATGATAGGACAAGGGGAAATGGGTACAAACTGGAACACAAGAGGTTCCACTTAAACTTGAGAAGAAACTTCTTCTCAGTGAGGGTGACGGAACACTGGAACAGGCTGCCCAGGGAGGTTGTGGAGTCTCCTTCTCTGGAGACATTCAAAACCCGCCTGGACACGTTCCTGTGTAACCTTATCTAGGTGTTCCTGCTCCGGCAGGGGGATTGGACTAGATGATCTTTTGAGGTCCCTTCCAATCTCTAACATACTGTGATACTGTGATACTATTATTGGTGGTAGCAGTAGCGATTTGTGTTATACCTTAGTTACTAAACTGTTCTTATCTCAACCCGTGGGAGTTGCATTCTTTTTGATTCTCCTCTCCGTCCCTCCGAGAATAGGGGAGGGCAAGAAGGGGGGGGGAGTGAGTGGACAAGCTGTCTAGCATTGGTTAAACCACGACAATAAGTAAAGTACCTATGAAGAGTGAACCTCTGAATCCTACAAGTAGGTAATACTCTTCCTTATACATGTTGCTTTAAAATTCTGCATATCTTTTTTCTGTAACCCCACCTTCATCTGGGCTTTGGTAGAGGCAGGTCAGGTCTTTCTCAGGGTGTTGGGGTGGTCTTGGGTGGTTGGAGACAGTTGGAGATGGTTAGACCTGGCTCCCCCTTCCTACACTCATGGGGCTGCAGTTGCCCGTTGGGAGCTGCTGCTGCCTCAAGGAGAAATCACCACCAGCCCAGGGCAATGACTGTCCTGACAGATCTGGGGTGGGGGCAACAACAGCCACTTGTGTCATGAGGCAAGGACGCAGAAGATGGAGCTGCAGTACTTGCCCCATAATAAGCATTGAAGCTTTCAGCAGACTATTCACCAGTATTGTTAGACACCAGTCGAGAAAAGCAGAGTGTTTAGTCCATGCTTAAGTATCTCATGAGCCTTTTTTTGTCTGTGAGATGCAGTTCATCAGAGAAACATTCTGCCTTCAGGTATTTATGTGCGTTTCTAGTGATTTGATTTTGGCATGTTTTCCTGATGCTGTACTTTGATCTTCAGTATTTATAGTATCTGTTTTCCCTTTCTGATACAAAACTGAAAGTTACTGTCTGTAACAGAACTAACAAAAAAATAGTACTGGGAATTAAATGTCATACAAACAGGCAAACATCTTCAATAAGGGTAAGGTGAGATTTTTGTTTGAGCTTTTTTTTTACAGTATTCTTTTATGATGTTCTAATTTTTATCTCATAGGCACAATGTATCAACATCTTTAATTCATTGAAATTTATGGATGATCTATACTTTTTTTTTAATACAGCATCTAATAGATTATCTTGAAGTATTCAGTCACTAAAGTTTCATATTATTTCATAAGCTTTTTCAGACACTGGTGGTTTGTTTCGTAGTTTGTTGGGGGTTTTTTTGGTGTTTTGTTTTTTTTTTAAGAATCTATCTGTTAATCACAGTAAAAATATATACACTTTAAAGAATCATAGAATCATTGAATAGTTAGGGTTGGAAAGGACCTTAAGATCATCAAGTTCCAAACCCCCCCTGCCATGGGCAGGGACACCTCGCTCTAAACCATATCATCCAAGGCTTCATCCGACCTGGCCTTGAACACTGGCAGGAATGAACATTCACAACCTCCCTGGACAACCTATTCCAGTGCCTCACCACCCTAACAGGAAAGAATTTCTTCCTTATATCCAATCTAAACTTCCCCTGTTTAAGTTTTAACCCATTACCCCTTGTCCTATCACTACAGTCCCTAATGAAGAGTCCATCCCCAGCATTCCTATATGCCCCCTTCAGATACTGGAAGGCTGCTATGAAGTCTCCATGCAGCCTTCTCTTCTCCAGGCTGAACAGCCCCAACTTTCTCAGCCTCTCTTCATATGGGAGGTGCTCCAGTCCCCTGATCATTCTCATGGCCCTCCTCTGGACTTGTTCCAACAGTTCCATATCCTTTTTATGCTGAGGGCACCAGAACTGCACACAATATACCAAGTGAGGTCTCATGAGAGCCAGAGTAGAGGGGCAGGATCACCTCCTTTGACCTGCTGGTCACTCTCCTTTTGATGCAGCCCAGGATACGGTTGGCTTTCTGGGCTGCAAAAATAAGATTCTGCTTTTCTACCTATATCCCATAAAGTGAGAATGAGATTCTTAAATCTAATTCCAGATTTGAAAGCGCTGCTGAGTAGTGCATCCACCTTTGTTTCAGCTTGGTGGGTAGGTGTCCCAGGTTTAGCACTAGCAGTCATTTTTTCTCTTTCTTGGTGGCTGGTGCAGTGCTGTGTTTTGACTTTCGGGCTGGGAACAAAGCGAAGGTGATGTTTTGGTTTGGCCAAGGACTCTGTAGGCTTCATGCTCTGCCACGGAGGAGGGGAAGCTGGGAGGAAGCAGAGACAGGACACCTGACCCAAACTAGCCAAAGAGGTATTCCATAACACAGCACATCATGCCCAGGAGGGAACTGGGAGTTACCCGGAAGGACAGGAGACCTGCTGGGTCGAACTCGTTGTTCGGTGGGTGGTATTGTACTCTTTTCCCTTGTTATTTTCTCGTATCATTGTTGTCATTGATGGTAGCGGTGGTGATTTGTGTTGTACATTAGTTGCTGGACTGCTCTTATCTCAGCCCGTGGGAGTTGCATTCTTTCAATTCTCCTCCCCATCCTTCTGGGAGTGGGGAAGGGGAGGCAGCCCCCGGGGAGAGGTGGGGGGATGTGGACCTCGATTGCTTTGAACCCTGGCACCACTCACTGGAATGAGTGCACAAGTTGTCTGGCTGGGTTTAAACCATGACAGTAGGTGTCTGAGTCCTGGATGGAATTAAAAAAACATGACACTATTGTAAACCTGAAGAGTTAGGCATCTCTGCTGAGTGAGGTTATGCAGCATTTATAGGTCAGAGGTAATACTGTTGTATTAGGCAAAGTGAAACACAAAAAAATGCACAAAGCTCAATGCAAATTGTGAAGAATTCCTCCAGGATTTTTTAGGTATGTGACAAGCAGACTGTCTGCGATGTAAAAGATCATTAGTGCCACTTTCATATAGGGAATGTTGCAGGGAAAAGAAGACAGATGATAAAATTGATTCATTTCCTAAAGGAGGGAGTGAATGTGAAGAGAGCAGAAGGAACAGAGATGAGGCCTATCACACACTATAGTGTAAATTACTTAATTCCTCAATAATCTGGCCCTAGATGACATAGCCATTCACTCTGGAGAGCAAACTCAGAGTCAACTGAGAACTAATTGTGGAATGTCTGCAGTCCACAACATTATGAGTCACCTTTTGTGTTGTAGTTTTTCCCATTGTTTCTTGAAGTATATCTACATCACAGAATAGAAACTACTTATATTGGAAGTTAAGCACTTAGACTGTCTATCCTAAATCTCAAACACTACACACTCTTTATTTGGCCCAAATGTTTTCTGGATACACAGATTCTTTTTGTCTTTATGCATAATCACCACCTCCATATTCAGGGTAAATTAACTTGATAGGTCTCTTTTGAAAATCAATGAAGGTTGTGGCATTCTTTAAAGATGAAGAAACTGTAAGTTTCCTGGTGCAGGTTAAAGAGAAAATACACTTGCTGAATGTATTTAGCCAACATATTATTTAATCCGGGTTTATGCAGGAATCTATAGGATTTAAATGCATCCTTGAATATTGTAGTTTTGTATGCATGGAATATATCTTATTTACAAAGATTCATTAACGTTTGTTAGAATTAAAATGTAAAAGAGCATTTTGACCTACAATTTTTGTAAAGGAATTTTAAGAGAATATGAATGGAACAGTTACCACTTTGATGCAACTGCTGCCAATGTTCAGTGGGGAAAAAAATCTGCCTATTCCAACATGTCTTTTATTTTCCTCTTGCCTCTGGGAGACTTTTCCTTATGACTTTGAAAACTACATCTCTTCTTTATATCTCTTTTCATCTACATGCAGTGATATATCTCTTCTATTTTCTCCTCTATCCTTTAATTCTCCTTTTCCTTAATTAAAAAAAAAAAAAAAGCACCTTTTTGGGGGGCATCTTGAATAAGGATTATAAAGAGCAACAGAGGAGGATTACTGCTGACTCTTAATTCTTTTCTGTAGTCTTTTCAACCCAGCCTGAAAGCATTTGTTGTTGGTTTTTTGTTTTGTTTTGTTTTGTTTTTTTCTGTTCCAGTTGTGGAAAGAACTGCAAGAAGATTAAGCAGCACACGTCCATTTGGAACCTAAACTGTTAACATTTTATATGCATTTTCGGAAACAGTCCAAGAGATGTTAAGATTGCCAAGTGGCATAAGAAAGAGTATAGAATGGTATCTTGCCAAGCATATGAATTTTCAGAGAAAAAGCAGGATATATTAAATTTTGTCTAAGACATTACTCTTTTTTTAAGTGAGATTTTGGACAGTGGAGTCCAAAGTCACTAGGAGTCAGTATGTCTGCATCCTTCTTATAGTTGTGGACAAGGTTAGATGAAGAATACATCCTAACTGCATAATTTGGAAAATTCTTCATATCTCTCTTCACTGATTTTAAAGATATAGATACAGATTTGGAAAATCAAAATGCTTTACTCTGACTAAACTTCTAGCAAAGGATGCTTCAAGCAGATACCAAAGGCTTTCTCATCCCTGATTAGTGACAAATATGACGTAATACAAAGAGCAAATCAGAGTAACCAAAATTCAACTTTTCAGTTGCAGGGAATAAAGCTTTGAAGTCTTTAAAATGTATAGCATTCTAGTACGACAGTAGATTCCATATCTACTACATCTATGGTAGCAGAGTAGATACTTCATCACAAATTCTGCTTTTTAGTTTCCATCTTGTACGGAGTATTTTGTATATATGCTTACGCAAAAGAGTACACTTTCAAAGGTGAAGAAAACTTTTGCACAGCAATTAGAATACCTACCTGTGAGTACAAGTCTTGTCTCAGAAAGTGCTATTGCATTTTAGACAGTAGTTTTTGATATCTCATTTTACAGTAGGCATGACAGATATTATTCTGAAGCGTGTGACTTCGTACTCTGTCCTATCACATTTTAGCCTATTTAGTCTTTAAGCTTGTTTACTTTTGCTGTTCAGAGTTCATACCCTTCCCAGCATTGTTTTTTTCTACAGTATTTTAAAACTTTCACAAAGTGCTAAATTTCTAGCTGTCAGGTCTAGAAGGTTGCTTTATGATCCTTTTGCCTGTCAGAACACAATTGCTTATAAAGAGCAAAAGAGCTGTTGTGATGAACTTGCTGTGGTGAAGAATGAGAATAAAGAAGAGGAAAGAGCACTTTCTGCTCAGTTCACTGAGTTTTTTATTATGCCCTCTGTTTTGCATAATATTTTAGAGTTTTAAAATATTTATTTCATGACTACACAGATGAAAAATATAAAACAAACAAAAAACCCCCAAAACCTGTTGTCATTCTTTCACTGCTTTACAAAGCAGATTTATTTTTTTTCTTGTGTTGTGTAAAGAATCTTCTTCATAGCCTGCTGTATAGCGCCCAGAATACATAGGCTGAACACATCTCTGAACTGGTTTTTGGTCTTGAACACTTACCCACTCTATGACAGTGCTTCTTTGATAACTGTGTTCAAAAATTGCCTTAAATATAAGTATACCAAGTATCATTTAGAATACATTTGTATCTTCCAATTAAAGGCATTGAATTCTTCATAGAAATCTAGAAGTCACAGACATTTTAAAATGAGTTAAAAATACAATATATGAAACAAGTTCTGTGTTAAAAATTCTATTGTGAGGTCTATAAAAAACTAACTAAATGTTTTCTGGGCAATAGTGACACCACCTTTTTTGATTTAAGAGCTGACTTTCAATGATACAGATACAGGAACTTTAATTAGTTTAGTCACTCCACGTTTCAAAGCACAGTTACATTTGCATACATTTTTTTTGAACTGTGAATCATGGGGTGCACAGATTTCTAGGCTAGCAACAAATGAGCTAACTCTGGAAACAGAAGCTGTAATTTTCCTGTACAGCTAATTGTAGAAAAACGGGGTTAATTAGTCTGAATAGAACACCTTTCTTTTGCAAGCACATTGTCTCTGTTGACCCAGGTAAGTAACTCTGTTTCACGCTGTGGAACACTATGCTAGCTGCCAAAGCCTGCTCGATGGATATGAGAAACAACACTGTTTCTCTGTATGCTGTGCAGCTGTTATAAGTAAAAAAACTGGTAATGCAGTTGTATCACAGTATCACAGTATCACAGTATGTTAGAGATTGGAAGGGACCTCAAAAGATCATCTAGTCCAATCCCCCTGCCGGAGCAGGAACACCTAGATAAGGTTACACAGGAACGTGTCCAGGCAGGTTTTGAATGTCTCCAGAGAAGGAGACTCCACAACCTCCCTGGGCAGCCTGTTCCAGTGTTCATAATATAAACATAAAATACATTAATTTATAATATCTTTTGTATTTGAAACATGTTTAATCTGGTGAGCTATGCCTAGTTATCTTTGATCCCATTATCCATGCAATTTTCATTGTTAATGATACTAATTAAAACTTTCTTCTAAATCTTTGCATTTAGAAAGTGAAACTTAGTGCTCAGTATATCATACAGCTCATCAACTTCACATCTTACTTTTGGCTTATGATTGGCAAGTTATGGTCAGTAAATTACTGAGGGATATATGGTCTCTTCTCTTGAAGCACAGAGATGACCTAAGGCCATATCTTGTTTTTTTTTTTTATTACAAGGCTTTATAAGCAAGAGCAAATACTACAATATTCACCCTGAAAAATGACTTTTCTTCACTGATTTCAGACTGCAAACTTGTGGAACATCCTAAGAAGGTAAATAAATGTAAGGTGATTACATTACTCCAAGCTCAGGTAAACCTAACAAATTGATCATTATAGCCAAACTTGATGGAACACATATTTATTCTTTTCCATTGTTTAAGGTGATTAATTGCATTTTATTTCAATGAAGAAAAAACCAGAAAGGTTTTGCTTTTTCTCACTTCCCCATCTTCATCATTGCCAAAACAATCGAAAGCACAGAAATAACTGAATGACCACATACTGAAAGGTAACCTTGTAACAAAGTAAATAAAAATAATTAAAAAATAAATATATTAATGAAAGTGGGGTTTAAAATCTTAAATACTTTAAAAATCCACACTAAAATTTATGAAGTAAAAAGAGATCAATTTTCTTTTTTTTTTTTTTTTTTTGTTACAATGTCATATCAGTCACTGACAAACTAATTTTTTATTAATAATTGCAGGTATAATTTGAAAATGTGGAATATTAGTACCAACTTATCAAAATGTGGCAGTTAAAGTGTGCATTAAATGGAAAATTAAGCACAATGTATATAAATTTTTAAAATGTTTTAACATTTATGGTAATGTCATTTAATTATTCAATTAAAATTTAACTGGCTTCTTGAATAGAAATAATTTGAAGATAAGACTTTCTATTCATATAAATTGATACTAGGTTAGAAGATCAAATAAACACTAATGACTTTATCTGACAAGAATTTATTAGATGTAACATTTCATAAAATTCTAGAAGCTCTTAAAGTACAAAGAAATCTTTTCTATTCAAAATACACTTGCATTTAAGCATTTGCTGCATCCCTTTACCAGCTTAACAGTAAATGGAACCATAAATAATAAGTGTTTGGGACCTTAGCTTTCAATGAAAATGTAAATTACCCTAACAAATTCCTAAATTATAATAATATCACAAAATTATTTACTTCAAGGTTCTCTCAGGACACACAGAGCACCTTTTCTGGAAGTGCAAAACCTTTTTACCTCTTCTTCTGACATGTTATGGACAGTGGACAGTAGAAGCAGCGGTATCATCGTCATGCCCATGTGCTCTCCTGCAGATTTGGCACTTTTATCACCCAGTCTACACCTTGTGGGCACAAGTGTATGTGGGAAGAAGAGAGATGTACCTGGTTCTCATTTGGACATTCAGTGAACTGGGAAATGCAGTCTTGGACTAATGCTATGCAGTGCACCTGACAACAAATGAATTGTAACACTGATCATTTACATAATAATTTTCCTCTTTATTTGATCTTCATATGTTTTGGAAGAGAAACACAGAACATACTTTTAATTCTACCGCTGGAACTAAAGTTGAAAAACAGGAAACAACGTGTCAGTTTATTAAAGCAGTACACTTCAAAATGGAAAAGAATTGCAATGAGGTTTTTTTCTTAATTCATAAACTAGCCTATTATAACACATATTAATATATTAAAACATCAGATTTTGATATATAATTCTTGGTACTTTGGTGCTTATATTTATTCATAAAGAAAAGCAAAAATATTGCCATTCATCTTTAAAAATAAAGAAAAAAAGGAAAGAAAATATAGCTACTGTTCTGTCAAAGACAGCAAAATATCCAAATATATGTATTTTTTAAAGTTTGTAATTCTGTTACCTTGTACAACTTCTGTCTACATAGGTGACCATGTATTCACACACTTTGTCTCCAAAAAACTGAGATGATTCCACATGAGTGGAAACCATATATGAAGATGACGAAGAGTTGCACAGTTGGCATCAAAACAGTTTTTTGCTCTGGGTCAATTGGCCCTCTTACAGAAGAGGTGATTAAACTTTTTTAACAGGAGAATTAGAGTTCAGCTCCATATGTACAACATTGCATGGGACAAATACTTGCCCCTCAGTTTAAGAAGGACAGAGACCTGCTGGAGAGAGTCCAGCGCAGGGCAACTAAGATGATTGAGGGAGTGGAGCATCTCCCTTATGAGGAAAGACTGAGGGAGCTGGGTCTCTATAGTTTGGAGGAGATTGAGGGGTGACATTATTAGTGCATATAAATATATAAAGGGGGAGTGTCACGAGGATGGAGCCAGGCTCTTCTCAGTGGCAAACAATGATAGGACACGGGGCAATGGGTGCAAATTGGAACACAAGAGGTTCCACTTAAACTTGAGAAGAAACTTCTTCTCAGTGAGGGTGACAGAACACTGGAACAGGCTGCCCAGGGAGGTTGTGGAGTCTCCTTCTCTGGAGACATTCAAAACCTGCCTGGACACGTTCCTGTGTAACCTTATCTCGGTGTTCCTGCTCCGGCAGGGTATTGGACTAGATGATCTTTTGAGGTCCCTTCCAATCTCTAACATACTGTGATACTGTGATACTGTGAAATACTCTGTAAACCAACTATCCCACTTGCATCATGGAATTCTTTGATAGATACAGTAGACTGAATGTTTCATCTTTAATTCAACAGTGCTCTGAATATTCAAGGTTTGTTACAGCCATACACTGCTTCACTGAAGCCGAAAGATTCTCTAATGCACCCTACTTGTGTGGAATAAATGACACAGTGCTGGCCTTTATGTTGGATGTTATGTCCTTTCCATGATTTTTATGTTCTCTAAACATTCAATTTCATGAAATGTTTTTCCATCTAAAATACAACTTTGACAACTCTTTCTGATCCTTTAATCAGAAAAAGAGTATGAAGTACAGGAAATTACTAAATTATATTTGTTCCTTCTTTAGGTTTTTAGTTGTTTTATTGTTTTCTTGATTCCTGTTTTTGTTTTTTTTTTTCTATGAAGGCTTGATATCAAATCAAGAATACAAACCTACAAACAAACAAACAAACAAAGACCACATTAATTATATTTGGAAAAAAAAATATTTAGATGGGAAAATAGAAAGAATGATGGGTGAGATGGAACACTAAGGATGAGCAATTAGCACTGGAAATAACTAAAATGAAATAAAATTTGAATAGAAATTACAAGCTAATCTGTCTTTGAGGAAAATGTAAGAAAATAAGGAATGACTGCTCTTAACTTCAGAGAACAACCGGACTGCTTTTCATGTACATATATTTCATACACTCAACAAGAGGAAATTAGTCAACATGAAACGCAGATTTTGTAGTGTGTTTTGTGTGATTCTGTAATACAAATCATGCTGCATTGCAGCCTGCTACAATAACATAAAATAAATCTCTCAAGTGCCAAACAGCAGTCAACATTAGCATTAACGATAATTTTCAATTTTTTCTACAAAATTCAGAGATGGGGTACATAAGTAACAATTTGTTCAAAGACACCCTCAAGACCACCAATTGTCTTCAAACAACTTGAACATCTATAGGTTCAGTCTACTTGGCACAGTACAGCAACTCTGCTTAGCGGCTGCTTACAAATGCTCATCAAGAGGATAAAGTATTTCTGAATAAACTGACACTCAACCAGGGATTTAAAGTTTTGAAACCCAAAAGTTTATTGTTCATGACAGATTCTTCAATTATGCAGGTGATGCAGTAGAGCAATTTCATTTCTCACCCAAATCAGAAAATAATAAAACAACACAATGCTGCTTATGTGATTTCAATCAAAGTCTATCAGCTACCTGAAAGAAAAGCAAAATTACTTCCTCTTTTCTTAACTGTATCATCATTTACTTTACATATCTCTGGTTAGATTAATTACTTCTTCCTGAAAAAGAAATTAGTAGATAAAGTGAAGATGCCCAAATCCTAAGGGATGTATGATAAACTGGTCCTGAAAATCAATCTTTTATGTTAATCTGTTAAAGATGAAGAAATGTCACAGCAGTAGCCATTATTCTTCAGTCTTTACTTCAGTAAAACTTATCCTATTTCTTTCAACAAATCTCCTTTCTCTGTGATGCCAGACCTACAAGACACAGTCTTGAAAGCTACCTTTGACAAATCTGTTCTTCAGCATGAAACACTGCAATTATTTGTTAGTTGTAATTATGACTATATGCTTGTTGAGACTAAAAAAATGTAGTACTTTAGAGAATCATATTTTATATTTTTTTCCTCTAATTAATTAATTTTGGGATTAAAAAAAAATTGATGCTAGATATTCCTAACCATTTTCTTGTCCTTCATGTGCATGGAAGTGGCTTTCAGGAGAATTTGCTCCACGATCTTTCTGGGACTGTGGTGTAGCTCTCCAGCCTGCAGTTCACGAAATCTTTCCCAGTCATCATGATCTTTTGAAGATGATAAAGAACAGCCTCCCAAATGACATCCTTCAGATCCCTGAACAATCTCGTATGTGCTCCTTAGCTTTTCTTCCTCTACTGTGAGTACCACTTCACCCCCACTGTCGTGGTTTAAACCAAGCCAGACAACTTCTGCACTTTCTCCCAGTGAGTGGTGCCAGGCTGGAAGCAATCGAGGCCCACGTTAGTCCGTCCGTCCCCCCCCCCTTCCCCAGGGGCTGCCCCCCCCCTTCCCTGCTCCCAGAGGGACGGGGAGGAGAACCGAAGGAATGCAACTCCCACAGGCTGAGACAAGAACAGTCTAGCAACTAATGTACAACACGAACCACCACCGCTACCACCAACGACAACAATGACAAGAGAAAATAGCAAGGGAAAGGAGTACAATACCACGCGCCGAACCACCAGTCCGACCCGGCCGACTCCCTGTCCTTCCGGGTACCTCCCAGTTCCCCCCTGGGCATGACGTGCTGTGGTATGGAATACCTCTTTGGCCAGTTTGGGTCAGGTGTCCTGTCTCTGCTTCCTCCCGGCCTCCCCTCCTCCCTGGCAGAGCATGAGACTCACAAAGTCCTTGGCCAAACCAAAACATCATTTTTATCAGCTTTGTTCCCAGCCCGAAAGTCAAAACACAGCACTGCAACAGCTACCAAGAAGGAGAAAAAAATGACTGCTGCTGCTAAACCCAGGACACCCACTTACTCTGCTAAATGTTAGGTCTTCTGGGAGACTGAACCCTAAACCTTATTAGGAAAAGTGGATGCAAATAAAAATTAGGTAACTCAGCTTTATTGGTGTTCTTTGTCAGCAGATCCTCTGTACCACTGAGCATGTGGGCTCAAATTTTCCTCTGCATTTCTATTCAGCTGACAGACATATAGCAGCATTTCCTGTTGGCCTTCACATTCCTTCCTAGTTTCAGCTTTGGCTTTCCAAGATCTATCCCTGTACAAACAGCCTGTGTTTCTATATTTCTGCTTGGTAGCCTGTCCAAGTTTCTTCCTTCTGTGTACTTCTTATTCTTTGAGCTTGTAGGGGTGTATCACATATGTACACACACACGATGTCCCAGCAAACAGTACCTGCTACAAAAGAAACATAAGTGTAAAAATTGTATGACTGAAATGTCTGAAAGGGTGGTTGCCAGAAAAAATTATACTGTTAATCAGATGGATTAAACAGGGAATGACTAAGGAAAAGACTGTTGGGAAAACAAACTGTCAACTGGAAAAATAAAGGAAGAGAAGCATGAATATTTGTGACCGCAAGGAGAGATGATGGAGAGAAAGAAACAGCAATCAAAAAAGATCCATCCCTGTTTGCAGTGTCCCTGGACCACCCTGACCCCTGCCCAGGCCAGATAGTACTTCCCCATGAAGCACCAGTAGCAGCCTGCACCCAGCAGTGGGCTAGCAGTGGTGGGAGTCCACCTTGAGGTGCAGAGGACACCACCTTTGGTGACTACTTGCTATCATGTAGACAGATTTACAATCTAAGACTATAGGGAATGTCAGAATGACACATAGTCTTGGTGCACCCACGGCTACAACAGAAAGGGTATGTACCCAGGGGAACCTGCACTCCCAGGGGAGGGGCAATGTGGTGATGGTTACCTGGCCAGTCGGAAGGGGTGAGTATGTATGCATGAATGAAAACTGTGGAAAAGTGTGCATGCAGGTGAGGAATTAGAATGGAATCAGCTACAGAAGATGTGTGTTGCATTGGTTCTGAACTATGATTTTTAATAAATTGCCTCCGTCTTGTGAACTGAGCAGATTTTCTCTGCCACAGGGTTCAGCCATGCTGAGCATCCCTGTACATTCCTTGCGCATCCCTGCTGTCCCAGTGTAAAGCTGCCTTGATTTCCCCCTCAATGGAGCAGAATATTTTTTTACTTTGAGAAGGATTTCCTTGAAGATCAACCAACTCCCCTGGGCGTCTTTGCTCTCTCCTGTTAGATCCTGCCAGGCAGATCCCTGAGCAAACTGAAATTTCTGTGTCTTGTCATGAAAATACTTTTACTGAATGATGAGACTAGTGAATTAAAATAGAATATCATTTTGATATGAAAAGAAAAAGGAGCTTATTGTGCAGAATTCTGCCAAAGTAGAGACTTTGAGTATAAATTTGATTTGTCATCTGGAAACTCAAGTAGAGCAAATAAAAGGATAGACTTTTAAATTAAGTATCTGCAAATAAGTATTTAATTTCTGCTTAATAAGGTAATGAGAGATGGATGTGAAAGAGTACATGCATAAAATTGAAGATTTAGTTATTCTGTTACTGAGAAATAAATAGGGAGTGAGATCAGAACAAACACCAATAGTTTTATTTATCTATTTTGGCTGTGCCCCAAAGGGGAGGGATTTCACAATACTTGTGAGTATCAATGCCCGGATTATACAAAAAGGAGAAGAAATGTGGAAAAGAAGGTGACTAAAAATGAATGTGGCTTATTAAAGAAGTTAAATGTTGCAAATAAATGTTTTGTGATCCTGAACTCTCTAAAATGAGAAAGAGAGTCTAGCAGATATAAATGAAAAGAGCAATATTCATTAGTGGTGAAAATATCCATGGACAAAATTGGTCTGCCTTCCTTAGTTCTTTCAAGGCATCTACTTGAAGACCAGTGTCAGACTTCAAAAAAAGACTGAAGCTATTAATATTCTATTAAATGTTATACTTCAGGCTGGTTACTACCTTTCACAAAGGAACCCACTTTATATCACCTTTCTATTATAATGGATAGGATATTCCAAAGGATGTACATGCATGCAGATATTGCCGTGTTTGCTATCATAAGACTGATATCATGCCTTCACCATGAAAGAATGTAGAGTATGAAAGGGCAGGTTATGAGAGTGGCATACCAGTTACTTATCAATAACTCTCAATGTGCATCTGGTCTAGACGTTCTTAGCTCATTGTGTTGTTGATGAAGTTCATTAAAAAACTGACTGAATGGTAACCTCTTACAGAGCAAAATAAAAATATGATCTCTTTTTACTTGTGGTGGAAACTTGTGCAATCCACCACACTTACAAAACGGTGAATTTTCTGAAGACACTGAAGACAGTGAGACACTGAAAACAGTGAGACTTTACATTGCTGGAGAACTGCTGCAGGCATACTTTCTGAAATATGGAGCATGTCATTACAGCCTTTTATGGTACATCTGAAAACTGGTTGTTAAATTTTGAGTCAAAATGTAGCTAGATTACTTATACAGTAATCTTAAAATAAAATGCAATATCTGAATATCTGAATTTTTCATCAGTTGAAAATGTTAGAACCCTGGCTCAGATCCTGACTTGTTTTTCTTTGTCTAGGTACAATTTTCTGCTGCAGAACAAAGCAAAGTTGATTGTTAAATAATTTACAGGAGACTGAATAATTTTTAAACTTAGTTTCTCTACCTGCAACTTGAATGCTGAAGAACATTTAAAGCATTATTTTTTCAGCTGAAATATCAAGAGTATACTATATACTACCATGTATTATTCCAGACCAATGCCATTAGAGTAATCTATGTTGGCAAGTTTCTAAAAATGTTTGTCAAAAAATATCTCTTCTATTTATAAAAGCTCAGAAATGTACTACAATGCTGTCTGAGAAGAAACAGAAAAGCTTTCATACCTCTTTTTACAAGGAAAATGCCAAAATCCAGGGAAAAGTAAGAAATGTAAAAGCTTTATAGTGTAAGATTTTGCTTTAAATTATCATAGCTGGTTTGCTTTCTGCACCAGACTTCATCATTGACAGTGTCTACATGTATTAGAATTATGAATGGATTTGAAGAGATAGGATTTAAAAGGAAGACACCCTGAAATACCTGCTGACAAACACCTTTCCCAATAACCCTGTCTAATAATCTGGAATCACCTAACCTCATTAGCTCCCTACGTAAACGTTTGTACACTGAGAATTGAGAAGTTCAATTTGAAAAGTTTGTATATTCAGGTTTTGAAAACTTCTTTGGGATTTGAGAATACCACCATCTTAGTTTAGTCCTGTTTGAATACTGTAAACTTCCTCTGAAATGAGATCATATAGACAGTAAGATCCCTCATGGTTATTCCACACTGAGTCCAAATTAATTTCCTGTACGTAAAAACAGCTGTAATAAATGGCTTTAAATTTGTCTGTTACCTCTGGGTTATTATTTGTGGTTTTGTGTCTGTTTTATTTTCCTTCCACTGCCATTGATGCATTTTATCAAATAAATTAGTCTTACATAGAGAGTTTAAGGGGACAGTTAAAATGATCCAAGGACTCACTGAGCTTTTTTTTTCAGAGTTTCTGCATCTAATTCAAACAATGCTGACTAGAATGTGCTGCTGTTGTCTACATATATGGTTTTCCTTTCAAATATTAGGGACTAAAATGGGTAAAAAAACAACCTTGGATGTATAGATACAATAATAGTGCCCAAAGATAACCTACACACTTGACTCTCCCCAGCTCACACGGCTGAGTGACAAACCAGATATATAGTCTTACAACAGGATTTTAATGTATTTAGGATGGTGTCATGAGCCAGTAACACCAGAACTGGAAGGCAAGACTGGCAGAAAAGCAGTTTGGCTGAGGTGAATGAACACAGATATGCTTTTGCTGGAACTCTGCAAATGAGACTGTATGTGTGTGTGCTTAGCTGCTGCTTTTTGCTTCTAATCCATTTTGCCTGTGGCAACAGCAAGACTGATGCCCATATCGTAAATAAAAGTAGATGAGGAAAAAACAGCGTGGAGTGAGAAATCCAAATCTAGCTTCACTGAAGCTGGAGTAATAGACTTATCAACAGCTATTTTCTATGCTAATATTAGTATTATGTAAAAAAACCCCTCATATGCATTATATCATTAGGGCACAAACTAATAAAACCAGCTAAGTCCAAATCAAGGAATGTACCATTGTCCTCTCTTTTTCAAAAAGCTGTTTACACCTCTAAGGCCTCTTGTAGAAATAATACAGACTAAATAATCATCCAGACGCAATCTCTGAGAATTGTGGAAGAACCTTGTGCCTATGTAATTCCAGCCAAAACAATTTCCTGATTAACCAGTTTTGAAGTGTAGAAAATGCAATTATAAATCAGAGACGTGGCAAGAATTCAAACTGAAATAGGGAGGGCAATGGTGTAGGGTGTCCCTTTGTGATTGTCTTTTTCTTTAAGTCCCAAAGATGGTGCCACAGAACATTCTGGCTTTTCAGTTACTGGCTTTAGCTGTTATACTCAGTTGCAAATACTTCCACAGTAGGTACATACAGCTACACACACATCATCACTGATCTGTCTGAGCAAATGAGATATTCCATTTGTTTAGAGGGAAAGAAAATCCATTCGAATGAAAAAAAGTTTGCTTGCCTGAAACATTTCACTTAACTTTAATGTGAAAAGGATCAAGAGAACACCTCTCTCTCGCTTCTTTCATTATGGATTAATAACAAAGTGCAAGCCTGAATTTCCCCTGCTGTTGAAATAACTTTAATGAAAAACACAAAAGCAAAGAAATACCTGCTAAGGAAGTGTTCTTTTGATAGAAAGGCACATGTTTCTATGCCGTTCCTACCTTTTTCCGTCTCCTTTCTGCCATGGTGAGATATTTTTATTCTAAAGATACTGTTGATCTTTTTTTGAGTTAATTACCTTGATAAATTTCCCAAAAGGTTAGGTTTTAGTTTGTTCATTTATGAGATTTAGAGTATTTCTCTAAATGCATGTACTAAGAAAGCTATCTCAGCATGCTCAGGAATTATTCTGGCTTCAGGCTGATAAATCCAAAGATGTTTTTTAAAATCTTAGTTATTAGCTTTGCTATTTGGCCTAACTGTATTTTCTCCAGATTTGGAGAAGTAGCAGATGGAACTAGGCAAATGCCAAACTTGTTTCTTGCCCACATTTAAATCTTCCTGCAGATACTACAGGTTTTCATCAAAGAAAAAAAAAAAAAAAAAGCGTGTGTGTGTGAAGTCCTTTATGCACTGTTGAATAGGGTCAAGTGCTTTAATAGTGCTAAAGGTATCTGCAGTTTTAGTATGCCTTTTTGCTTGCAGCCCACACATCCTGAAACAGCATTTAGTCCAAGTGCTCTTATCCTCACTGCCTTGCACTGGTACATTTTGAAGCAGTTATTCTCTTTTCCCTGAGAAAGTGGTTTTGGTTTTGTTTTGATCACTATCCAGTCTTTGAATAGGCATTCAGTATAAAAGAACAGACAATAAAGCTACATGACAGTAATTTATGAGTCTGTACCTGAACCTTCTGATATGATCATACAGCAATAAATGGTACCAATGTAAACCGTTCATCACTCTTCCATAAAATACTTATTCCCAATTGAATTAATTAAACTGTGTTTGGAAATGCTATAACTAAAGTCTGATTGGAAAGGTTTAATTTGGTTTCCTAACAGCTATACAAAAGTTATTGCTGATCTAGCATCACTGTAACATTTGACTCAGAGAGACCAAGCAATCCGAACCATTTCTGAACAGAGAACACAGAGGTCTCTTCTTTGGGGGAAACTTCTTATTTTGATTTTTTTTCTTCTGAATAAAGACTTCAACCTGCCTTTCATGTCCTATTTTTTAGTTGACAATGATAACAATCTGTTGATTTGTATTATTAAAAGGGACTAGAAACCATGTTTTGAAATTGTGATCGCACCAGGAGTCATCTCATGTCAGGACTCTCTAGAAACCCAAATCACATTTAATGTCATATGTTATATAAATAGGCTATGACTTCTTTGAGCTAGGGTTAGATTTACTCATTTCAGTTCTTAAACTTAGTCTTCCATTATTTTCAAAAAAAATAAAAAAAAAAACAACAAAGAACACCCCACTCCCAAAATAAAAAAAAACAACACACCAAACCGTGAACTCTGAAAACAGATCTTCAGATTTATTATTGAAAACTGCCGCTGAGAATTGCAGTGTGTGAATTTTAAAACTAAATGCTCATTTATAGAATCATAGGATTATAGAATAGTTCTGGTCGGAAAGGACCTTAAGATCATCTAGGTCCAATCCCCCTGCCATGGGCAGGGAAACCTCTCTCTAAATCATATCGCCCAAGGCCTCGTCCAACCTGGACTTGAGCACTGCCAAGAAAGGAACATTCACAACCTCCCTGGGCAACCCATTCCAGTGCCTCACCAACCTAACAGGAAAGAATTTCTTCCTTATATCCAATGTAAACTTCCCCTGTCTAAGTTTGAACCGATTACCCCTTGTCTTATCACTACAGTCCCTAATGAAGAGTCCATCCCCAGCATCCCTATATGCCCCCTTCAGATACTGGAAGGCTGCTATGAGGTCTCCACGCAGCCTTCTCTTCTCCAGGCTGATCAGCCCCAACTTTCTCAGCCTCTCTTCATATGGCAGGTGCTCCAGTCCCCTGATCATTCTCGTGGCCCTCCTCTGGACTTATTCCAACAGTTCCATGTCCTTTTTCTGTTGAGGACACCAGAATTGCACACAATACTCCAAGTGAGGACTCACGACAGCAGAATAAAGGGGCAGAATCATGTCCTTTGACCTGCTGGTCACACTCCTTTTGATGCAGCCCAGGATACAGTTGGCTTTCTGGTCTGCAAGCGCACACTGCCGGCTCATGTTCATTTTCTCATCGACCAGCACCCCCAAGTCCCTCTCCGCAGGGCTGCTCTGAATCTCTTCTCTGCCCAGCCTGTAGCTGTGTCTGGGGTTGCTCCAACCCAGGTGTAGGACCTTGCACTTGGCATGGCTAAATATCACGAGGTTGGCATCAGCCCACCTCACAAGCGTGTCAAGGTCCCTCTGGATGGCATTCCTTCCCTCCAACTGAACCACACAGCTTGGTGTCATCGGCAAACTTGCTGAGGGCACACTCAATCCCGCTGTCCATGTCAGTGAAGAAGATGTTGAACAAGACTGGTCCCAACACTGATCCCTGAGGGGACACCACTCATTACTGGTCTCCAGACGGACATTGAGCCATTGACCACAACTCTTTGTGTGCGACCCTCCAGCCAGTTCTTTATCCACCGAGTGGTCCATCTATTAAATTGATGTGTCTCTAATTTAGAGACAAGGATGTTGTGTGGGACAGTGTCAAATGCTTTACACAAATCCAGGTAGATGACATCAACTGCTCTACCGATGTCCATCAGTTCTGTAGCCCCATCATAAAAGGCCACCAAATTGGTCAGGCAGGATTTCCCCTTAGTGAAGCCATGCTGGCTGTCACCAAGCACCTTGTTGATTTTCATGTGCCTTAGCCTTGTTGATTTTCATGTGCCTTAGCCTTTCATCATTCAAAGTACATGATGGGACTTGACATAGGATTAAGATTTCCTAATATGAGTACCATATTTGCATCTGAAGTTTAGTGCAGAATTAATCTGTGCTATGTGGATCACCGTAAGTGTCTAGTTAGTCTTATGTAGGTTCTCTCTATTACTTACTGAGGGATTTTGTGCATTTCAGTGCTAAATTCTTACCTGTTTATTTTACTTTGACAAAGATTCCAATCCCAGAGGATCTATTATCTTTACTAAAACTAAATATTTTCTTTCTCTATGAATCAGAGACCTTTATATATATATATACACACACATAGGTATATATAAAATATATATATTAATATATATAACATACATACATAAGTATTTGTATATATACACATATATTTCAGATCTTGTAAAGATATTTTACTAACAAACAAAACACATTTCTTTCACACTTCTGAAGGGGTATTGGTTAATAATAATAAAAAAGAAATATCTTCATACTAAGAAAAAAGGAGAGCAGAGGGAAAGCAGGGGAGAGGTAGAGATGACATTTATCACGGTGCTTTTTCCATACTGCACTATATTTCATTTGTGCCTAAGACTATATTATGAAGATGGGCAAATTTATGGTTTTAAAAATACCATTGCAATTGTCTATGACAAGAAAAATAATTATCAAGAACATTCTTTGCAGTAATGAATAGCTCCTTTGCATAAAATAAAAGAGGCTATTCAGTGGCCATTTTAGGATTAGGGCTTTATTTTTAAAAATGGTAATTGCTTCTAGATTAAAATTAAGTGTATAGGATGTAAAAAATAAATCTTGGATATGTCTTCTTGATCACTTAAAAACTTAGTATCTGACTAGCTTATGAAAATATTCTGGCTAGATAAAATGCTAGATTTCTTCACTCTGAAAGAGACATATCTTTGTCATTTGGAATAGATGAGATGTTAGGTTAGGTATTTTATGCATATTTCCTTCTGTTATTCACCTCATAATCTTGCAAGAGGTTTTGTAAGAAAACTTAAAATGCCTTTCAAGCTGGTAAAGAAATGTCTTCATGATTTCTTTTTTTTTTTTTTTTTAATTTCCAAGTATTTTTACATCTCTAACGGAAACTCTGTGTGTGGAATCAGAAAAGGAAAGTGAGTTGGACCTGTTATTTACTTGAGAAGCAAAAGCAGTTGCAGATATATAAAATGAGGACTTGACTTCAACTACCAGACTGAAATGTGGAGTTGAAAGAGATGGCTGAGAAATGACCATGTTCCGTCACATGGAACATTATTGTACAACTAAAATATTTATGCTCAAGACTTACATTTTATAATGTATTTCTGCACTTCACTTTCTTCATTCTTGTCCAGATATTAAGTACTTGGTCTGCAAAAAAATAAGCATTTAAATCCTGATTAATCATCCCTGTAGGCAGTTGCATACAAAATGAAGATTAGCTGTTAAGTGGCAAACATCTTTCTCTACTTAGCTTCTGTTATACTGAGTGATTTCATTTTCACTATAAAGTCTAGGCAGCTAATGTCTATCTAAACTCTGTTGGGCATCCTGACTGTAGATAACTGCTTTCTTACAGTTACATAATTAAGCCTTAAAGAGAGAAGAACTTATGATTTACTCTGTAATCTATTATATGTGACTCCCACTCAACTGCCAGTTATGGCTCTCATTCTTGGGCACTTATTTCTCCCCCAGCATGAGTGCAAGAGTAGCCTTGGTAAGTAATTTGGGATGTAGGTTCCTGGAAAAGGCAAGACTCCTAAAAATCAGGTATTGCCATGCACTGTGAACTTTTAACTCAGCATCCACAAAGCTTCCCATGTTCTTTTATGGATGTACGCCTTAGCTCACAGTTTGTAAACAACATATTCAAATATCAGATACTTCTAATCTCCTTACAAATACTGCAGAGATTTTTTTTTTCTTCAGCATTGGGATTGCTGCTATGAGTGTAATAGGTAATCTGAATTAATTCATTTTTCTCTTTTATGCCTTATGCTTTCCTCCTCTAAAAATCCAGAAGTTGGGTATGATCTACTTTGTTATATGGGCCCTGTTGCAAATGAAAGCTCCAAGTAGAAAGTGATTATTATTCCTATTGTAATATGAAGTAATGCATTTCCTATCTACTCAAATCTCATTCAGATTCTGTGCAATGGAGCATCTTTGTTGTGCAGTGTGGTTGTACTTAAGCTGATGTCATGCTAGCAAACAAAAAAGAGCCTGAAGTCAAATGACAGTGATTACACCACATCCACACTGCTTAAGCTAGCACTCTTTAAAGGTTTCTCTCAGAGACAACCAGTTACGTGTAGCAACCTAACAATTATTTAGTGTAGAAAATGAGAAGACATTGAGTTACTAGCCCTATTTCATTTATCAGTGCCGATCTACATTGAGATTGCTGAAGTAGCTCCTTTGTGATATGTCTAAGCCTAGTGCTCCGGAAACAACATTATTTGTTTCATTTCAATCCCATGTACAGCTTGATGATTAAAACTTTTTTTTTTTTTTTTAGGCAAATAAAGTAAGTTTGAATCTCCTAAAGAAGTGTAACAAACTGAATCTTCAGTGTCTCGTAAATACATAAAAAGAAGGCAGCTCCATTACCACAGTGCTTTTTAAAATAACCTAGATATTCCATAAGAAATACTTTCTGGGCTGTGGAGACTTTCCAACACATGTATCCCTGTATTAATGGATTAATTTAAGACATGCTGAACCATCTGAGTGATAGTGGCTTACTTCCTGCACAACTGCTAGTTGCTTTAGTTCCCCTCCTGAGGGTTTCAGTGTATGTCTACATCACACACTGCACTGCCATTCACATATGGTTGTGCAAACTACCTGTGGACTAAAGATGATAACAGATACCACACGAAGTGGCTAGGCCTTGGTCAGTTTTCTCTGAGGTAATATTACCTGGGTACAGATAGACTGCTTCTAGTTTGTGTGCCAGTGGTTTTGTTCTCTGTAAATATACCATTCAGGTCTAGCTCAGAGCTGTCTGAAATATCAGACAGTATAGCAGAGATGCATCCTTAGGCATCTCATTTTACTGAAGTAATTGTAAGTGATCAGTATGAGCTCTTGTAGAGAAATCAAATTTAGTTATCAAATACACAAATCTGCTTTTTAGCCAACATCTATTGTAATAATGATTTTTTATTTATCCTCTGGCATCTAAGACCTGCCTTTAAAAGGTATCTGCCACAATTATGCTGATTACCCTTATCAAGATATACCTATATGTACAAATATAAAAGTCTAGTAAAAACATAAGAGCAGCAAAATATTTTCTAATGAAAAAAAAGGAAGACATCAACCATTCTTCTGATAATGTTCACATTAGAGTGGCAACACTTAAAGAGAATCTACTAAAAAAAGAGTAGTCACATTTGTGTTGAAGAGTGAAATCAACATTGGAAAAGGTCAGTCATAATTAGCTGAAGAAATGTCAGTATTGCTTGAAGAGACTGACTAGAATTCCTCTTCCAACACAATAAAAAACACTGATGTGGATCTATCCTGTGGCACTGTGTTCACCCCTCTGCCTCCCCTCCCACCCAAACTGAAATTTATTTGTTGTAACTCTGCTCAAGTGATAATCTTCAGTGATGGTGGTAATGATGGCCGCATCCGACTCGGAGTGGATTCCTGGGAGAGAGATAACAGCGCAACAGCCAAGAGCTATTTCACCAAGGTGACTCCCACCCCTGCCACCTCAGTCCTGGTCAAGGTCTGACTCAAGCCAAATTTGAAAAAAACCCTAACTTCTGCAGTTGGTTATAAGTTAATTATCTTACCCCATAAATACTGAACAGCCCAGGGCCTGCATGCAATGGGCTACACGCCAGGATATCCCCTTGAGTAGGGATGCCTCTCAGTGTTACTACTCGAGGCTGAGAGATTCCTTGCCACAACAGATCCTCAGTAAGTGATTAATAGCATGTTAAACTTTGAAATCTTAGTTAAGTGATGTAAAAGACTGGTCATGCACACTGATTCAGAGAAAACTCCAGGAACTCACCAACAAAGTTTAAGTTGACAAGCAGGTATTCTTTATTGCGGCACTGGGAGACACAAGGGATAGCTCCTTCAAGCGTGTCTCTCCCAGGCATAAACCAGGCTGTGATTACATTGTTATTAAACATACATATTCATTAGATTAGATACATTACATCATACTTCTTACACCATGTCTCCTGTATGCATACAAAAATGTAGTAGTGGGTTTTTGGACCCCCAGTGGTTATTTCTTCATCACTTTGTTTTAGGATCATTGTCATATCAGTAACACCAGGTGGTTCTGGCAAAGCTTATCCTAGTAATTTTGTTTTCTCTATAGTTGCTAACAAAGCCTAATGTTCTTGAGGTTACTTATTTACAACCCTATTCTTCAATCAATCCCATTCTTCAATCCACCCTTTCTTCAATCAAACCCACTCTTCAACATATAATCCTTTGGACAGAAAATCTTGACCAAGTCTGGAACTAAGCATACATTCAGGTGCACTTAGACTCCTCTCTGAGAAGGAACTTAGAAAGCAAGGGGTCCTTTCTGAAACTCCTGACTCAACAGGAGTGTCCCCCTGACAATTTTGTCTGATCCTGCCCTATATGTAGCAAATACTTGAGTAAATACTCAAGGTACTCAAGTGTATGTTGCCATCCCATCTTGTTAAACCATTGCTGCATTTACTATCAAACTTTGTTAAATCGCTGTTTTACATCAATAAACATACGACCTGTTAGAGAGCAGTGTAGGGGAGAGGGACCTGGGGGTCCTAGCGGACGACAGGATGACCATGAGCCAACACTGTGCCCTTGTGGCCAAGAAGGCCAATGGCATCCTGGGGTGTATTAGAAGGGGGGTGGTTAGTAGGTCGAGAGAGGTCCTCCTTCCCCTCTACTCTGCCCTGGTGAGACCTCATCTGGAATACTGTGTCCAGTTCTGGGCCCCTCAGTTCAAGAAGGACAGGGACCTGCTGGAGAGAGTCCAGCGCAGGGCAACTAAGATGATTAAGGGAGTGGAGCATCTCCCTTATGAGGAAAGACTGAGGGAGCTGGGTCTCTATAGTTTGGAGGAGATTGAGGGGTGACCTTATTAGTGTATATAAATATATAAAGGGGGAGTGTCACGAGGATGGAGCCAGGCTCTTCTCAGTGGCAAACAATGATAGGACAAGGGGCAATGGGTACAAACTGGAACACAAGAGGTTCCACTTAAACTTGAGAAGAAACTTCTTCTCAGTGAGGGTGACAGAACACTGGAACAGGCTGCCCAGGGAGGTTGTGGAGTCTCCTTCTCTGGAGACATTCAAAACCTGCCTGGACACATTCCTGTGTAAACTTATCTAAGTGTTCCTGCTCCGGCAGGGTATTGGACTAGATGATCTTTTGAGGTCCCTTCCAATCTCTAGCATACTGTGATACTGCTACTTCTCTCTTATGAGTGGAGTGTGTCACACCATCTGCAAGTGAAGTCTTGCTACATCATGGTGTAATTATAATTCATCATGGGGCTTTAAGTGGTACTTAATCCATTTTAACTCTGGGATTTACATACATTTAAATGTTTTAGACTATGTTCTTAATTTACTTAAATAAAGGTGTTTTAAAATTCTGTTATATTTCAAAGGGAGCATATGGATTTGTGTCAATTAGGTAAACTGCAATTAAACAAGGAACACTTTTCTTAGCAGAAAGAATTAGAGACCTAAATGAATTTATTATCTTATTACAGTTTTTCCTTTAAGCTGCTTTATATAATTTGAAACAGCACTTGTTGAGGGAAAACAAATGTCAAGCAATGGTTTAAATTACATACGTTTTTTCAAATATGATTTTCCCTTTTCCTTAAGCAATGAAGGAACTGCTGGAGGAGCTTCCAGATACATACAAAGTTTCAGATGCATGTTTAAACATTTTTAGTGGTAAGAAAAATGAGACCTTAATATAAAAAGATGTTCTGAAAATTAATATGCTACAACAGAAAATGGACATAAAGAAAATGACAGTGTTTCAGGTACAAACACCTATGGACAACAAAAGTTTTGAACTAAGAACCTTCCCCATGGACATTCAGGAAGATCAAACACATGTTCTCAGGTATGAACAGATTTTACCGTTCTCACACAAAGAAGCTGTTGGCAAGGTCTGAGTTATGCACATGAGCATTCTAGGGACTGCTGGTCCCATAAAGAAGAAAAACACCAACAAAAATTGAACACTTTTACTTACATAAAGTGTTCCGATCTTACTAGAGATGATCGATAGGTCATCTAGATATCTAGATAGATATCTACAGGAGCTTTCTGTTCAAGTCAGGCCTTCATAGATAGGGCCAACTCAAACAGGTCTGAGATCTTTCATAGGAAATTCAGATAGTCTTTATTTCTGAGTTTAGTCTTATTTGCATCAGGTTATATTTAAGACACATCTTCTAACCAGTGCTTTGTACAGATTGTTGGGAGGAAAATCAATACTGTTATAAAAATAAAGAACATATTTTGACTTGAACATTTAAATCTGATTTGGATGACCTATAAGTTGAGTAATGCTACCTCTTCAGCAAGCAAAAATACAGGGCATATCTACTCTCTTTCTTTTAGTTTAAAACCAAGAATGCAAAGAACAGATTGCCCAGTTAAAGCTAAAAAAAAGTCATATGCATTATCATGCTTAGAACAAATTGTTATAGGCTACCATACTGTCCTGGGTTTAGCAGTAGCAGTCAGACTGTACTGGGAACATAAGCCAGATCAGTTTCATGATCAATGATTCTATTGTATTACAGGACATTACCATAAAGTACAACGAGACAAAAACCTTAGCCCAAGCCACACACTTGAAAAACACTAATACAGCAAATACCAGCTGGAAGTAAGGTACGATATACTGAAATTGTGAGATCAAGAGGAACAACTTTGAGAGCCAATAAATCAGCATTGTGACGAGTGACTATTAATCTGGTCAGATCTGTCGTTATCTCAACCCCTTCGGGCCCCACATTGGGCACCAAAAAGAACTGTCGTGGTTTAAACCCAGCCAGACAGCTTGTGCACTCACTCCAGCGTGTGGTGCCAGGCTCGAAGCAAACGAGGCCCACATCCCCCCACCCCTCCCAGGGGGCTGCCCCCCCTTCTCCCCTCCCAGAAGGATGGGGAGGAGAATCAAAAGAATGCAACTCCCACGGGCTGAGATAAGAACAGTCCAGCAACCAATGTACAACACAAATCACCACCTCTACCATCAACAACAATGATATGAGAAAATAACAAGGGAAAAGAATACGATACCACCCGCCGAAAAATGAGTCCGACCCGGAAAACCCCCTGTCCTTCCGGGTAACTCCCAGTTCCCTCCTGGGTATGACATGCTGTGGTATGGAATACCTCCCTGGTCAGTCTGGGTCAGGTGTCCTGTCTCTGCTTCCTCCCAGCTTCCCCTCCTCCCTGGCAGAGCATGAGGCTTACAAAGTCCTTGGCCAAACCAAAACATCACCGCCATCAGCTCTGTTCCCAGCCCAAAAGTCAAAACACAGCACTGCACCAGCCACCAAGAAAGAGAAAAACTGACTGCTAGTGCTAAACCCAGGACACATACATTTCAAGCAAGCAAAAAATAAAAGAAAAAAATGTATAAAAATGTCATAATATTTAGGACATAATTCCGTTTTCGAAACATAGGTATCTGGTGCCATTTGAGAAGTCTCTGGACATCCTGTCTGCAATCTAGCTGCAGACTTAGAAGGGCATAGACGTTTCTGAAGTCCTACAAAAGTTCTTTAATATCTTCGGTACATCACAATACCTTAAATGCTTAGATTGTACTAAATTAATATTATACTTTTGTAACTGAATCTCATGCTAGGGAAAGATTGAACTCAAGAGAAGGATACATTTGATATCTATTTCTTGGATTTCTAATCTTTTATTGTCATCAGTGCAAACTGGTTCAACTCTTGATAATTTTCTAGTTTTGGTTGACAGTATTGAAAAGGGTCCTAATTCAGCCTATTGAATGTAAGAATCTAATGTCATATTAGATGATGTTGAGTATCCAGGCTGTTACTTTGCTGGGAACATTTTAGGTAACCTATGATATTTCATATTACATTTCAAATTACATTGGTGGCATATATGTGTACAGCAGTTTTCCAAGTACTGTGTGAACATAGATATCTAATTAATATGAAGATACTGTTTATGGCTTGTTTTTGTTGGTTTTGTTTTTTTTTTTTCTGTGTGGGGGTGGGTTCTGAGATTCTGCATGCACCTTGACCTTAGAAAATATTCATTAGTTTGTCAACACAGGACAACAAACCACCTCGTAAGGCTTAAGAAGCTGGAAAAGGTGTTATCACCACTATTGCCTGTTTTCCTGCTTCTAATACTGCCCATGTAGGCATTTTGGAACAATGAGGTAATAGTTGCGGTTGATTAGGGAGGTATCAGGTTGTCTGTGGTCTAACTTCGTCATCCTACCTTTATTTCTTCCCCAAGGAGAGGTGTCTGCATGCCCTAGACTGCAAGTTCCGCGCAGGCAGGGTTCCCATGCCATCTTATGCAGGAGAGTGGTACCTTTTTTTTTCACAAGAGCACAGACCAAGTATCGTTTTTAATGATTATTCTCAAATTATCAGGGCATAGACTGAAACATGCATACAAAGAATGCAAAGAAAATAGCACAGACTATTTGCCATATAATTACGCATTTCACTCAGTGGTATTTTTATATTTTTTTTAATCTCATACCATCCTGAAAGCCTTTGTTTAATTATGATTTTATCTTGTAGTAGAAAAATAATGTAAACATAAGTAAAGGGAATTTGGTAGGGTGATACTTTCATACTGCTTGTGGATATGAAACCATGTACTTTGCTTAATTTGTGTTTTCTATAAAGAATTTAGTTATATAAAATTTCTGGCATTTTCTTTATGTACTAGCTTGCCATGACATTGTAACTCTTATTCTAAGATAGCTAATGAGAACTGATGGGCTGCCAAAAACATTATATACTTTTTCCCTGACTTCTTTCTTTGACTCATATGTATTCTTCACTACTATTGGTCAAGTAATATCACTTACTACGTCATGTCAAATGATAGTAGTATTACAAACTGTGTCATGTATGACATAATAAGTATAAAGATTGATTTCGAATGCCCTAGGGAAAATAAAGAAAGACAAGACATCCGTGTAAATAAAAGAGAAGATTAATACACATGTAAGCTTCCATCAGGAAGTTGTAAGAAAAATCTTTCTGTTCTGTGCTTGTTCTAATACAGACACTTTAAGGAAATGAAGCAAAGTATCAAAGCCTACTAGGTTCCAAACTTTTAATTGCATCAAAAATTAAAATACAATAGCTCAAAATTAAATTTTAGGTATTGCCTATCTCAGGTTAGATGTATCCGTTTCAATTTTTCGTTGAAATATTTTAAAACCAGAAAGAAACACCATGTAGAGCATTCCATTTGAACTGATGAATGACTAATAGGAATTTTATTTTCCTCCTTTTTTTTTTTAACCTGCTCAACCCTCAGTTTTTTTGCTTATTTGAATTTTAAGAGCTACAGATACACTAGAAAATATTTATTACATAGTTCCAAAACACTTATCTTGATAAATAGGTATTCCGTAAGATACCGACATTAAACCAAATGTATTTTAAATCTTCATTATACTTAAGCAAAATAACAATATTCCAAAATATGCAATATTTTTTGAGTCCTATGAGATTGCTTTAAGGTATTTTGGTTTGAGTTATTTTATTGAAAGAATGAAATTAATTCCAGTTTATCTTTATAATCTGAGATAACATGGTAGTTAAATGAATGAAATTATTTCATATTAATTACTCTGTAATTAACTGTTCTGAGCAAGAATTTCACTCATTCACTATATGTATTACATTAAATTAGTTCAAACAATAACACATACATACATAAACCATTAATAAATGACAGAATGCAGATTTTTTAAAAATTTACTTAGCATACTGATCATATATATGATAATGTAGGGAGTAACTAGCAAATAATCAATCCTACAATCTATATGCAAACTACTTACTAACCATCAACTTCAGTCTTCCTAGCAAAGCATTTCAAGTCAAGTTACAAATCCCAGTCCTTGCTGGCAGATGACTTTCACTATTGACCAAAGGTCCATGTGGCTAGTGAGAGAGTGAGAAAAAGTGATAGGTACTAAGTGTGAGTCTATAACATTTAACTGCATTATTATACTAAAATTTTCACTTTATGTAAAATGTGTTTCTTGTTTGTTCAAGATTTTTATTCATAACACATAAAATACATAACTAAAAGAGGTTATTTTCCTGGGTTTAGACAAAATACTCAAAAATCAATCCATTTGCAGTTAAAATATGCAGTTTATGGTGGCAAAATCACCAGGAGAATAATTGGCTGTATTACGACTAGAAACTTCTTTAAAATGTGTATTAATCTTCTTATAGTTGATGTAGGTTGTAACAGCAATCCACAAAAACTCACAAATCTTAACTATTTACTTTTTTTTTAGCTAGAAAAGTCTCTTGATTATGACTAGGTAAGAAGATGTATTCGAGATTACTGATTTACTAACTGTAGTTAATTAGGTTTCATGATGGCTTTAAGATATTGTTAGTGGCAAATAGTTTACAGCTGTTCTAATATTAAAGTAATCTCAAATACCCATACTTGTACATATTTTTTTTCTGCTTTGTGAAATAATGGCATACATTTGTTTGGAATTTCTACCAGTCTCTTTGGAAAAAAATCTTTAAATGTGTTGATGCCCTACAATGTGTACCACTGGCATAGTTTAAAATCATAGTTAAAATAACCCAAAAATTTATTTTATCATTTCTATTATTCTAAATTGGGGGGGGGGGGGTGAGAAATGCTATTAAAAGTATGAATGAAATCTAGTATTCAGTTTGTTTGGGTGAATTGAGCTCCAGAGGTTCTCCACTTCTCTCTGTTTATCAGAAGGGAAACTCCACTGCCTTTGACCAGACAAGTAACTTCAGATAACTGAATAATTTGTATAGTGTTAAATAAACTGGGCAATACTGACTGTTTCAGAATGTTTTGTAAGCTAACATTCATTTTCAGTCCACCTTGTTCTCTTCCTTTTATAACACAGCTAGAAGGTGTAAAAGAGTATCTGAGATATATCAGCTACATGTGTGAGGGTGTGGATCTGGAAAACTAATCCAGTGGATTAACCTTTTCTCTCTGGCCTAATTAAGGAAACAAATCAGGGTAAATACAGATCTTCAGGGGCAGTAGGCCTTTATGCCCCCTATGAATAACATCTGCAATCGTCATTACTCAGATATCTGCTTTCCCTGGAGAATTTCTCTTAGGAATACAAGGACTTAAAGGCTGTTGCCATCTGCCTCTAACCTGTCCTTTGCTTGAGATATCTAAGCTCGGTATGCTTTGATTTTTAATGACTAGACATAGACAATAATATTTCTTTAGTGCTTTCTTTAAGATTTTCATCATAGAAGTAGGAATTTAAAAATAACTTCTAACTATACAGAACCAGTTACATTTGTAGTCAAAGACATTTGAATATTATTTTTGCTATTTGGAAAACATGTAAAAAACAAGTTTAATTTGAATATTTTTGAGATATTCTGGACCTAATCATGCTACCATTGAAGAACAAGCTAAAACTCCTACTCACTTCAATGGGCTCAGGATTATATACAAAGCAGGGGACAAGACTCAGTAATCCATGAGGTCCTTTTTATCCTTATGTTACTACAAAAGGAGCAAAAATCTGCAGGAAGCCTGATAATGTCAGGGTTGTAAGGCTTGAGAAGTTTGAAAGCTAGGACTTCCACATGAAAGACACTATTTTTGAGAAATACAACCAATGTAAATGAAGCTTTGGTTTTGAATTTTTTTGAAATTGAAGTTTTTATTTCCTATAAACATTAACGATTACAAGATGTGAATAGATCTGATACAGATTTGCATTTTATAATTATCTTGGCTTAAGATTATGGTGGTTGTTTGAAGTCTTTTCTTACAGTGGAAAAGGGCAGGATTTTAATTAGTTTTATTTCCAGCATTCAGCTGATGTTCATGGGTGACAAAGCCAAGTGTGAGACATAGAAATCATTGTAAAGTCTTTACTGCAGTATGAGTACATTTATTCAGTGCAGAACAACTGGAAATCAGCTTGAATGCCCTGTCAGTGTAACTAACAAACTCAGCCTCCTCTTTTATATTTCATGTTCTTTTCCTCACTAACAACAGCAGCAGCTGCACTAGCCTAAATTCCAAGAATTATTATTATGATTTTTTTTTTTAAATCCATTCTTGAACATTCAAATTCTCTAATTCTAGAAAGAGATGACTGCATCAGTTTTTCAGATTTGGCACCTTCACAATTTATACAGCTTTGGAATTGCTCACCAGATTGAGAGCAAAAAATTAGTAATTAGAGGCCAGGTTCAGGTCTCAGAGCTGAATTTAGGCATTGCAATTACTGGATAATTCAGAACATTGAAAGTGGACATTTGGTATCCTATGCCATTTTAAAGAGTGATTAAGAGTACCTGATTCAGGGCTCTCTTTCCTCTTTACAGGGAGCTGATATGCCCCACACAGCCGTTCAGCTTTCTGTTTGCAAACAGATGAATGATTTTAGCTAGTAAATAGAAAACACTAGGAACAGGAGTCAGCTGGGATCCCTCAGGTCTCTCGTAATAAGCATCTGGCTCAATCCTCCTCACTCACCCCATGTAGCTGCCTGCATCTACCTGAGATTCAAAAGACCTCACCATTTCTTGAAAGCAGATGCAGAACAGAAACAAAATTTGCACCTTCTGTATAACAGCCAGTTTATTATTCATCCATAACATGGAAGACTTAGGTTCTTAGCTAGGCTTAACTTCAGAAGACAATGATATTATCTATTCCTAAAAGAGAGTTAGAGTGTCTTTTTCTCCTTGTTCTATTTCTGTCTTGAAAAGCTTCCTGTGCAGTGAATAACAGTAAAAAAAGAAATAAATCTGACTGTATTAATTCTGCTACATAAGACAACCGGGCACTTCATCAGAGTCATCCATGCTTAATTTTCATCTGACTTAATTTTTAACTGCTCTCTAGTGATCCAGTTCTTAACCATTTTAGCAGCTTAGATGTAATCAAGAGATGACTCTACATTAGTGTTCAAATTCAGAACAGAAGCACACTTTGTGCAGCAAATATCCTGATATCCAAATGCAATTACTTCATGCTGAAACCAAATTAAAAGATGCTGGTGGGCACCCTATCCATAGAATAGAGCCAGAAGGAAAACTTTCAGAATGTGAATATAATGGTTATCAAACTTTTAGCGCTGTTTACTTCACATGTAAATTCCTATTGCTTCTTCCTTTTTAAGTCCAGAGACTAGCAACTATAATAAACAGTGTTGGCTTCTGTGATCTGTTTCATGGGTTTTTTTTTCAACATTTGTTTTGTGGTGTTGGAGTGGTCTGAAAGTTGTAAATGAACAATGAATTTGCATGGAGTGGGAGATCTTTGCAGGCTTTTGAGAAATGACAGGTCTTATTCACATAAATGTTCATTTCAAGGTTAAAGGAAAGCTGTGTTTAGCTTTAGCATAAATGACAATATCCACTGAATTTAGGTATCTTTGAAACTGACAAATGAGCATGAATGTTTTATATTATACTGGAAGAACAGATACTCATGTTCTGGCCAAGTGCCAGTATAGGTGTTCTTAATTTTGGCCAATATTAAACTAGATTGGTAGATTGTCACTGTGTTCCTCTTACTGAAAGGAGACTTGGAGCCTGCATTTTTGTTGACATTTTTTTCTCTGCATAACATTTGCAAATGAGGATTATTATTTGGGATTATTTGGGGTCAGTTATATTTTAAGGTTTCAAAACTAAATGTATTTTCCCAAATAAGTTGTATTGTAAGTTCTCATACATTTAGATATCAGCATTTACCGTTGTACATTTTTTCTAAGACTGTTTTATGTTCAGAACACACACTCTATCTGCATCACATTAAACCTCAAATTACTTTATTTGTACTTTTGGGGGGAGGGGTATGTTGGACTCAGAATTCCTTTATATAAGTCATACAATATTTTTTAATAATTAAAGAAAATGAAGCCGCACCATCTACCATAAAAGTGGTGTTACAAAGATACTGCTTTTCTTTAGATGTGTATATTTTTCCAAGGCTGACTAGAAACTGTATTCATATAAATGGCATTAAAATTTATTACCATGGCATGGCTGAACCCCACCCAGCACAAGGGCTTTATTTACTTAAAAAAAAACCCTAAACCAAACCAAACCAAATAAACCCAACCAAAACACACAAACCCAAAACTGCCCTTGTTCATATTTTGTTTTCAAGCATTAAAAAAAATTCAATCTATTAGTCATATCATGCCTGCTATCTTTCTAATTTTGGTAAGAAAAAACATTAATCCCCTACAACATCCATTTTTGTTTCTGTTGCAAACTAATCCAATTATTTCTGATTTTTAATAGAAATACCATTATGGACTTTGAAGCAAGACTTTCAGTTACCATTTCATTTCTCTTTACAATGTCATATATTTTTAAATGTAGTTGTTCTTGAAGTATGGAATCTTTTCACTACAAGTAATGTATTCTATGAACTTCTTACAGACCTTTTGCTGAGGCATCATGTCAAAGCTTTCTGAAAAAAGCTACCATGCTGCCTTAACACCACTCCCAAAGAACTCTAGTAGTTGTGTGTGGCATCATTTTCAGGTCGAACAGCAGCATCAACTCTTCTGTATTGTGTTGTGTGTAAACTTATATACATAAATATTTTAACCAACTTTTATTCCAATGTTTACTGGGAATTTTGGAAAGCATCTTCACATTCTTTTCATATTTTTAAAATGGATAAACACTAACTTTGAGAGACTCAAACATTTTGGTAAATATAATTATCTAGTGATACACATGAGGTGTCATACATGACGTAATCATAGCCTACTAGTTTATCATCCCCTAAAATATTTCCATCATAGGGTGACATATCTGTGATAAAAGCAGGAAACAGAAGAACATTATTAAGCCACAAGTTATAGTAATGGTGTGTTCAAATCCTGAATAGTTTCTAATTCTGCTCACATGCACATCTCAGCTTCTCCTGTCTTCCTTATTCCCAGGTAGACAGAAGGCTAAGAAACAACTACAGAGAAAGACAGCTAGTGAGATCATATTTATTTAAAAAATAATAAAATCCTTAAATAGTATTAATTGATGTGAACAGGAATTATGTTCTCGTACTACTACTACTACTACTACTACTACTACTACACAGAACTTGTCTGCATCAAATGTAAATTGAAGGAAGAACCTTTAAAAAAGGGGGGAAAAAATGGTTTTAATCATATAGTGGCTTCCAAAACTAAACAAGGGTTAGGCTGAGTTATTAGCATGTCAAAAATTAACTAGACAAAGTTAGGTAAAGAGTCAATCAAACTCTACTAAACAGAATGACCAAAAATTTATTAGGTTGTAGATTTGAATATAAAAACTGTATTTTTCTAAGGGAATCCTAGGTTTGTCTTGTAAACATAGCATGAAAAGCGGAAAAGGTAAATTTCATAATGGTGAAACATTGCTAATAAAACTCTGTAGGGTTTTGCGCTCATACAGCTAGAAGACTTCTGCTTTTCATGGCAACATTTCATCCATGCATACTGATCAAAAGTAGGTTATGTGAATCAGAAAAATGCTTGAAGCATTTTGAATATTTTTCATCTGTAGGGTTTGCATGGGGTTTTGGTATGTTTTTTTTTCCCATAAACTTCACAATTTTGCACAGTAAGATACAAGCTAATAAATCTTTAAGGTGAGAAACATATTGCATGTTTGATTTCCAATCTTAGGGCCTCAGTGCTGTTTAAAAGTGTTTTATAAACAAAATGTTTATGCATTCTTGGTGAAATGTTAGCCTTTTTTGAAGGAAGTTTTGATTGAAGATCATCAGTCTGTTTAAGTAAACTAATTAAAGCCTAGGATTCAACTAATTGCTCATAGGTTTTTGTTTATCTCAGCTGAAGTTGAAGTTTAAGGATTCATTCAAAACCACTCGGAAAGAGAATTAGTGTGTCATGTCATCTTGCTGTTAATGGAATAAACTAAATCTGCTTTAAACTGGAACTCACTGACAACCTTGACATTGGATAACCTCTCATATTTATTTATTTTTTTAGCCCAACTAAATTTATGCTTCTGAAATAGACCCAGAAAAAGAAATTATTTTTTGTATTGACAGAACAGATAACGTAAACTTGTTCAGACAGCATTAGTGATCCTGTGCTATCCTGAAAGCATGCCTTGTCTTTAACGCATCGAAGAATTCTGAAAAAGAAATGGTACACAAACTTTCTAGTCCTTAACTATCTTTAGAAACTTTAGGTCTAAAGTTTGAAGGTTTTTAAATATATGTTTGTTTTTTGGCTCTGATCTCTAAAAATTCGTAATTTATTTTCAAAATAAATTTTAGCTAATTATATTCTGAGCTGATGAAAACAGCTATGAATAATCCCTGATGTGTATAATACAAACACAAGGAACATATAACCATAGAATTATAAAAACTTGTTGTTTAAAAAGGCCCAACTGGCAACTCAGAACCACAAAGTCGCTCGCTCGATCCTTTCCTTCTTCCCCCCCCCAGATTCCAGCAGGATGGGGTGGACAATCAAAAGAATGTAAACAACACAGGTTGTGATTTAGCTGTAAAGCCATATTATTTGTTTTTAATTTCTTCTATTCAGAATCCAAAAGAACTCCTGCTTTGGTTATGATCTGTCTTTAGATGAACTTGCACAATATATTTTGGAAAAATATCTAAATCAATACAGTTTGGAAATATACACTAAACTGCAAAATTTTAGATCAGCAGGATTCAATTAGACATAAACTCTATGGAGAAAATGTAGAGAGTTTCTTTCTTAATAGGTGATTAACGTCATGAAATAGTAACACTTTCTGAATTAAACCAAGTGGTGGCAAAAAGATACATAACACAGGAGATCACCATAGCATGAAGACAGTACTAATCATATTGCTCCTCACTCCTGACAACAAAAATAGAAAGAATAAATTTCTTATGGTTTCAGGCTGTAATGTATATATTGCTGAGGTATTAAAGAATGATAGCAGAGTAATCAGAGTTCAGAGTATTTCAATAAATAATGTAAACCTCTTAGGGTTTAGCTGTTGAGCTCTGTGCTACATACGCTGGGTACTGAAAACCTAAAGCTAGAGACAGCAACCTACAGATAATTTTGTTATTATTCAGACATTAATAATAAGCAGAGATGAGTGAAAGAAAAAAATTGAGAGGAAATTAATGCAAAAGAGATGACTTTGCATCACTAGTCATAATTTATACCTTTACTCTCATAGATACCTTTAGAAGTCTGGACATGCCACTCTCAGCAATTTGAGGGTTTTATCTGACCAGACATAAACACCTACAGTGTAGATCTTCTCATCTGAAACATTGTTTTCTGTATGTACAGGAGAAAGAAACAGATGTATTCTAAGATTAATTGAATATCAGAAGAAAAACAGGTGAAAAAGTAAAAGTTTAAAAGTTAGGACTATGTCCTGTGGACAGCTGTCCAGCCCTTGACCGCATTCCATACTTCTGTTTTATTTAACAGTGCGGAAGTAGCTTTTCGGATTAAACACTTATGTTTCTCTCTTCAAGAACAACTGAAAACCTTCAGTTCCTTAAAATGGGAATCTAAAACTACTACATCTCTCTCAGTGGACTGCTATATATATTGTAACACAACAGATTATCTGGCTTCATAATGATACATGAACACATGCTGTGCAGAAAAACATTTTAAAATTGACAAACAAAAGGGGTTCTGACGTTTTCAGTTTGCCTTTCATATTTTTAGTCACTCAACCATTTAATGTTACTGCTCCATGCACTGGGTCTGGCTGTGATGGAGTTGATTTTCCTCGTAACAACCTGTATCATGGCGTATTTTGTATTTGTAGCTGGAACACTGGTGATAACATACTGGTCTTTTGGCTTTTACTGAGCAATGCTTGCACAGCATTGAAACTTTCTCTTGCTCCTGCTCTGTGCCTCCCCAGTGAGCAGACTGGGGTGGGCAAGAAGTTGGGAGAGGGCACAACTAGGACAGCTTATCTGAGCTCACCATCCTTAATTTTCTCCCCTTTCCATAGGAGAGGGTAGGGAGTAAACAGCTGTGTGATTGTGTGGATGTTAACTGCAGTCAGCTCACTGCACTCCAAAACAGTCGTATTGTTTTGTACAAATGCTTTAAGTGTACTGTCTAAATTAAAAGACACAAAAAATGTTCTAACAGTTTACAGTTTCCAGACATAACTTAGATCAAAATAAGTGAATAAAAGCAGATCACTCCAAATTAATGGGTCCTATCTAAATGAAATTCAAATGCGTTCAATTATAGTAACTTGATAGTATTTCATACTTACATTGAGAAAGGTGGGATCAGAATCTGATTTTCTTGCCTCTGGACTAACAGATTTCATTACAAAGGGATTATATGACTGGAGCGTTGGAATGGAAGGTTACAGACACTATAGAAAAGACAGGTCTGGCAGGTGCGGAGGAGGAGTTGCCCTTTATGCTAGGGATAGGATGGAGAGTATGGAACTCTGACTGGGGACTGGTGAGCAGTTAACAGAGAGCTTGTGGGTCAGGGTTAAAGGGAAAACAGCGATGGGAGGCATTACTGTGGGGATCTGTTATAGATCGCCTGATCAAGAGGAATCTGCAGATGAAGCACTCTATAGGCAGATAGGAAAAGCCTCAAGCTCACAGGCTCATGGGTGACTTAAACCACCCTGACATCTGTTGGAATGATGGTACGGCTTGTCACAAGCAATCCAGGAGGTTCCTTGATTGTGTGGAAGGCAACTTCCTTCTGCAAGTAATAGAGGAACCGACAAGGAGAGGTGCCATGCTTGACCTCGTGCTCACCAACAGGGAAGGGCTTGTTGGAAATGTGGCACTCCAGGGTAGCCTTGGATGCAGCTTCCATGAGGTGGTTGAATTTGAGATCCTTAGGACAGTGAGAAGAGTGCGCAGCAAGCTCACTGCCCTAGACTTCAAAAGAGCAGACTTTAGCCTCTGTAGGAACCTGCTTAGTAAGGTTCCATGGGATATAGCCCTAGAGGGCAGAAGGGCTCAAGACTCTTGGTTGGTCTTCAAGGATCACCTGATACAAGCTCAGGAGTGTTGCATCCCAACTAGAAGGAAGTACAGCAAGGAGGTGGAGGGCCAGGAGACATCCTTGGATGGATAAGGAGATGCTGAGCAAAATTTAAATGGAAAAAGAGTCTTATAGAAAGTGGAAGCAAGGACAGGTGGCCTGGGAAGAGTACAGGGATGTTCCCTGGGAAGCTAGGGACAAGGTTAGGAAAGCTAAGGCCCAGTTAGAATTAAAACTGGATAGGGATATTAAGGATAACAGGAAGGGATTCCACAGGTACATAGCAAATAAAAAACAGACTAGGGAGAAAGTAGGCCCCCTCAGGAAGCTCTCAGGTGAACTAGCTACACAGGATTTGGGGAAGGCTGAGGTTCTGAATGACTTCTTTCCCTCGGTCTTCTTTGGCAAAGGTTCTGACCGCACCACCCAAGTCTTGGAAGGCAGACGCAGGGACTGTGAGAATGAAGACCTTGGGCCCACTGTAGAAGAGGAACTGGTTCGAGACCATCTTAAAAACTTGAACAAGCACAAGTCCAAGGGTCCTGATGAAATCCATCCACGGGTCCTAAAGGAGCTGGCAAATGAAGTTGCTAAGCCACTGGCCATCATATTTGAAAAATCATGGCAGTCAGGTGAAGTTCCCGACAACTGGAAAAAGGGAAATATAACCCCCATTTTCAAGAAGGGGAAAATGGATGACCCGGGGAATTACAGACCAGTCAGTCTCCCCTCTGTGCCTGGGAAGGTCTTGGAGCAGATTCTCCTGCAAGGCATGCTAAGGCACAAGAAAAACAACATGGTGCTTGGTGACAGCCAGCATGGCTTCACTAAGGGGAAATCCTGCCTGACCAATTTGGTGGCCTTCTATGATGGGGCTACAGAACTGACGGACAGGGGTAGAGCAGTTGACTACATCTACCTGAGCTTGTGCAAAGCATTCAACACTGTCCTACATGTCGAGAGATGTTGGAGAGACATCAATTTGGTAAGTGGACCACTTGGTGGCTAAAGAACTGGCTGGATGGCCTCATGCAAAATGTTGTGTCAATGGTCAATGGCTCAGTGTTCAGATAGAGACCAGTAACAAGTGGTGTCCCTCAGGGATTGGTGTTGGGACCGGTCTTGTTCAACATCTTTGTCAGTGACATGGACAGTGGGATTGAGTGCGCCCTCAGCAAGTTTACCGATGACACCATGCTGTGTGGTTCGGTTGATACGCTGGAGGGATTGAATGCCATCCAGAGAGACCTTGACACGCTTGTGAGCTGGGCTGATGCCAGCCATCTGAAGTGTAATTATGACAAGTCAAGGTCCTACACCTGGGTCAGAGCAATCCCAGACAGAGCTACAGCTTTTGAAGAGATTCAGAGCAGCCCTGCGGAGAAGGACTTTAGGTGTTGGTCAATGAGAAAATGAACATGAGTCAGCAGTGTGTGCTCGCAGCCCAGAAAGTATCCTGGGCTGCATCAAAAGGAGCGTAATCAGCAGGTCGAAGGAGGTGGTCCTGCCCCTCTGCTCTGCTCTTGTGAGACCCCATCTGGAGTATTGTGTGCAGTTCTGGTGTCCTCAACATAAAAGGACATGGAACTGTTGGAACAAGTCCAGAGGAGGGCCACGAGGATGATCAGGGGGCTGGAGCACCTCCCATAGGAAGAGAGGCTGAGAAAGTTGGGGCTGTTCAGCCTGGAGAAGAGAAGGCTGTGTGGAGACCTCATAGCAGCCTTCCAGTATATAAAGCGGGGCTGATAAGGATGCTGGGGAGGGAGTCTTCATTAGGGACTGTAGTGACAGAACAAGGGGCAACAGGTTAAAACTTAAACAGGGGAAGTTTAGATTGGATATAAGGAAGAAGTTCCTTAGTGTTAGGGTGGTGAAGCACTGGAATAGATTGCCCAAGGAAATTGTGAGTGCTCCACCATCCATGGCAGTATTCAAGGCCAGATTGGACTGAGCCTTGAGTGACATGGTTTAGTGTGTGGTGTCCCTGTCCATGGCAGGGGAGTTGGAACTTGATGATCTTAAGGTTCTTTCCAACCTTAACTATTCTATGATTCCAGCTTAAAAATATTTTTTTCTTATGCTTAAGTATGAAATTTATACTAAAATTTAAGAAATCTGCAACTGATGAAAAAATCTGCCTCTCAAAGAAAAGTACATTTTTGCATTAAATGCTGTGGATCCGCACTCTGAGTCCTGATTTTCACTTTATAGATGCTGTCAAAGTCTCCCCAAAGGTGTAAATATGACTATAGTCTTTTAAATATGATGAATACATGTATTTATATATTTTGGTTACAAAGAATGAAGTTATATGTGAAAAATCAAGAAAGTAGTTCAGATGAGACATTTTTCATAAAAACCACTGGAGTTTAAATAATATATTTTTCTTTACCAAAACACCTAGTAGTAATAGAGACCTTACATATTTGGTGATTTCTGCTTACATTATGAACTCTGGGCAAACTCCCATCTTAGATAAATATACATCAATGCTCTTCAGCACTTATCAGCCACTTCTTATACATTGACAGGAAATACATTGTCTAGTTTGGCTGTGCATGTCTATATCCAAGGCATCAAGTTCAATGTTCTACATTTGGCATTGGAATCTTTTATTCAACCTTATTAAAATCAAAAGGCTCATTCCAGATGAATGAGCCCATAATTTTGCCACAGGATTTTCTTAATACTGTGAACAGGGAATAGCAGAATGTGAAGAAGTGATTGATGAGAGCTGTTCTGATATTGCAGTAATAAAGCTCATATTATCTGCACAGATAAACATGACCAGTTACTCTACTACAGGAAAGAAATCCGGAAAAAATCACAGCTGAAAGCAGCTGAGAACAAATTAGATTATGTTATCCCTATTTCCCAGTCTAAGACATAAACCCAGTAGATTATCTGTCAGTCCCCAGATCATACAACAGTCTCGGATAATACTTGGGGAAAAAGTCAAAATTCAGGGATCAGATCCTGTTTGGCAAAAATCTACTCTACAAAGAAGTACTCTGTAAGGAAAGCTTCAGTGCTGATATCTCAAAGAGAACCATAAATTTTTGTACTGTTTATACAGTTCTGTTAGTAATGGATTTTTAGTTACAGATTTTGCGTAATAATTTTAACACCAGTCTTGACTAGAACAGTTATTTCTGTCCAATAGAATAGCATTCTATTTACATATAATTTTATCAATTATAGGAATCAGATAGTACAAATATTTTAGAAAACACTATCACAAGTTTTTTAAGCAAGAGTATTAGGTGCTAGTTTTTTTCTTACAGCTTTGACTTAGTGTTTCTATTTTTACATTTCTGTCTCTAAGCTTGATGATTCATTACTTTAATCACCTCACACTTCATTTAACCATGTCACATCACATAAATGATGTAATGAAACGTTGCATGACAAAGAGTTCCACTATGAATTACTGTAAAATTGTAGGACATTTAAATTTAATCACACTTAAACAGTGGCTGTACTAAACTAGACACAGGACAAGTCACAGACATCGAAATCAAGATATCAATTCAAGTAACAGCTCCCCCAACAAGATGCGGAAGGCTTACCTGCCACAGTTAAACTGAATGTAATAATATATATATATAATTCTACTTGGTTATTTTACACTAAATAAACTACAGAGGTTATAGCAGTAAGACTGTGATCTACACAATCAACTCCAGTAAGAAGTTTCTTTTCCTTAGGACAGGATAAAATTAAAGTGAGGGGGAAAAGCTCTTAATTTTCATGAGCTAAAAATGAAACTTGGCAGACTTCTGCACTGTTTGAGGTATAAAATAATATAAGCTCATGTGTAAACTTTAACAATAATTTCATAAAGGACAGATGCAAACTATATATATATATGACTTGGGGAAAATAAAGTGTAGACTTTTTTAAATGAAGATTTTATACAGAGTATGCAATGCAAATAATAACATTTTACTTGTCACTTTCACTGTGTGTCATGGAATTAGAAAAAAATAGTTTGGGAACTTCAGAAATCAATTAGTCCAATCCACTGCTCAGAGCAGGTCTGGTCAAGTAAGGTTGTTGAGGGCCATGTTCAGTAACATCTTAAACATCTCCAAGGACAGAGATCTCACAGCCTCTCTGGACAACCTGTTCCAGAGCTTGACTATGCTTATGAGGGGAAAAAAACCAAACCAAACCAAACCAAAAAACAAAGCCCCAACATTCTTTTTTGCTTATATTTTCCTTTTATCTGAGCAGAATTTCCTGTGTGCCACCTTGTGTCTGTTAACTTTTGTTCTGTTGCTGTGCAACTGTCAGAAATCTGGCTCTATCTTCTCTGTGTCCTCTGACAAAGTAGTTATAGATGGTAACAAGGCTTCTGAAGGCAAGGTTGAAGGCTGATCCCTCAGTTTCTCACTGTAGAATGTGCTTCAAACCTGACTGTCCTGATGGCCTCCATTTGACTTGCTCCATCTTGTAGAAAATCCTTGTTACTGGGAGGCAAAAAACTGGATATAGTACTTCAGATATACTGAACAGAGGGGAAGTATGACCCTCATCCTGCTGGTGGCACTATCACTAGTGCAGACCAAGATGTATATTGCTTTCTCTGTGCAAGGATGCACAGATGACCCACATTCAATTTATCCACTAGGACATATGAGTTAGAGGCTCACTAAACTCAAAAACACAGATAACTAGCCTGTTTGTTTTGTCTGAGGTGATGAGACTGTGAAGACAAGCATATATACATTCACAAAAATATCAGTAGACGACACTAGTTTTATGATGCAGGCAGTTTTTCTGGTTCAACAGTTAAATTTTTGTTTACAGCATAAAGCCAAGTGGTTCATGAATGACCAGATCATCTTGCAATGCTCACTCTTAGTGGGTAGAAACATGTCACTGATACAAATCCCTGAGGAAAAGCAACAACAGTTATATAATTATTTTCATCCCTACTTGGATGTAAAAGACAGCTGGAAGAAACTCTTAGCACAGTAATGTTTATTCACATGAGAACTGTCTGTTGAGTGACAGGTACTTACTCAAGTAGGGAATGCACTTTATTTGGCACATGATGTATTTTATTTTTTATTTGCTGTCTTACCTACTTCCTCTCTTTTTTTACCCCTTTACCACTAATGCATTTAAATTCAAATAAACCTAAGAATTTGCTAATGCAAACTTATATGAGGGTTACAGCATGTACATGAATAATTCACTCAGTGTCTGAGGGCTATATGTATAGACTTAGACTTTAAAAGTAGATTTTCTGTGTGCTTTGCCTCATTTGGTAGTATTATCTGAGTCTATGGGAGCTATCATCCATTTAGAGTTAGGCATTTACATTAGATTAATGAAAATGATGAAACTCTGAAACAGCCTAATGACCTCAACATATGTTTAAAGCATGATGTGAAAATACATGCTTTGGGAAAAAATGACCAAAATTATAGACTCCTCAAACACTTATGTCCCTGTAGTGCTTGCCTGGGAACTGATGAGAACAGCTTTAATGTTAGCCAACAAATTGCCAGGAATTCCAGTAAAGTCTGAGTACTCTAAGATATTTCCTTTAAATATGAGCAGAATATCTGTTACGAAGTTCCGTATTTCTTTTGATGATAGTTTATATCATCTCCAGATACAGAGAGACCAAGATAACAGAAACACGGAACATATTGCAGTTTTTCTCACAGATTACCTTTTTTTTTTTTTTGTAACACTGAAAACTTTATATAGATTATGTGCAAATACTATCATATGCAAGAATAATTAGGATCGTAACAACAGAAGTGTAAATCATAACTAAAACCTGAATTTAGCAAAATGTTTCTGAGTGGATTGGTAATCCATCTTTGTTGGAAAACCTGCATGCTAAGACAATCTTTTAAGAGGTTTGCATTATTACAAGGAGGAATGGGAGATGTAGTATTGCTGCCGTTATTAATTATTTCTAAGCATTATTCTTTGCGGTAGAAGTAGATACATCTATTTTCAATTTATTAAAGAAATAGCTAGTGAAACAAAGGAAACCTTCATTAAAATTTATGGATTTTATTTAGGATAAAACCCAACACAATATTTTTCATTTGGAGCTTATTATATTAATAACTGCTTCTAGTATTTTATGTATGTATCAGCAGAATTCGTGTTTCAAATCCTTATAAAGGCAGCATCTGAATTGATCTATACAAAAATTACCATCTTCTTCATGAAAATGTGTCTACAGAAAAAAAGTGCTGCTTAATAAGTAAAATTCTGTGTGTGAACAAGTGTGATTAAGTGTCCTCTTAGAATGAAATAAACTAATTCAAAATATAAAGGCAGCTGAAACAAAAATTAATGACATTTTTTGTTGCATCTATGTTGCAACTATTACGTGATGTTCTAGAATTAAATGGGTAATACTCTACTGTACAGAATATACTTTGAGAAAAATACCTCAAAGGTAAATGCTTAAAATAAAGGATGGCATCCTATACCACTAGAAACACAAGTATTTATTCTAGTAAAGTGCTTTTTGCTCTGCAAGGAAAGAAAAAAAAAAGACACTTCTATAGGTGAAGCAAAACTACAAAGTTTGTAATGTGAATGCTTCGAAATGAAATCTTGAAATATAATCCAGTTTAGTGACTGAAAAAAGAAATTCCTCTGTTTCAACAAAAAACAGTCAAACAGAAGAAGGTTCAAAGGACTGGAAGAACAGGAGTAGAAAATCTGAACATTTTTGTCCCTTGTTGAAGTAACTGTCATTCACTGAACAGAGAAATAACATACAGAAAATATGGCCTAGAAAATGTCTAGGAAAAAAACGGTGTCAGTATCATAAGAAACAGCTGTCACAGACCTCATGCCTCACTAATCTAAAGCTTTGTCCAGACTAAACTGTCAAAGTATGGCATGCACAGGCCTTGAGTTTTGGTTCTCCAGTTTCTAAAGACAGTAATACATTACAGCAGAACTGTGTTTTCCTTGCATTGATGCCAAGATACACTTAACATATGCACCAAGATATATTAATGCAGTTTGGAAATGACCAGAGCTCTAATCTAGACTCCTTCTGCTACAGACATGACATCAAATACCTAACCAGTCACTTTCTTTTCCAGCTCTTGGATTTTACACCTGTGAAATAGCCTGTTAAGACTCACTGCCATCAAAAAAGGAACCTAGCTACTGTCTTAAACCACTAAGGAATTTTAACTGACCTAAGTTGGATACTTAAGCAAACTTGCTCCCAACATTTCTTAACAGAAATAACAGCTAAATATAGTTTCTCATATCACCTTGCTTTCACTTATTATTTAACAAGTGTAGAACATAAACCAAAGAATGCTTAGGGTTGGAAAGGACTTTAAGATCATCAAGTTCCAGGCCCCCTGACATGGGCAGGAACGCCTCACCCTATACCATGTTGCCCAAGGCTTTCTCCAAACTGGCCTTGGATACTGCCAGGGATAGAGCATGGGTTGAAACTAGATGATTTTTAGGTCCCTTACAACCCAAATCTTTCTATGAATATATAATTTGTGATAAGTCATCAGTATCTAACAGATAATCAGTATCTAACAGTCACAGTTTTTGTTACCACCAAAAATCGGAACTGTTCCACTGAATGCTTCTCAATACTGACACAAACCTCTTTTTTTTTTACAATGCTTTCTTTGGAGTGAAAAAGGCAAATGGCATATCATGCCTGTCATTTTTTTATCATAACAGAAGGGAATGAAAATAAAACAGTTCCAACAAACAACAAATTCATAGAAAACACTGGATTTTTTAAGTGAGGAAAAGAAGAAAAAGAAAAATAAAGATTACATTTCTGCTATTTGACATCTTAATTGTCACAGTACAAACCTTAGCTTGATGCAGAAATGTGCGGTTTTCTACTAAATTCAAATATAGCTTTTTTTTTTTTGTAGTCCAAGCAAAAATATGGACCTTGTCTCCTCCATCTGAAAACACCAGAACTGTCAAACACCTAATAAAAGAAGAAATTTAGAAAGAATTGAATGTAGTAGAGTCAGAGTTGCTTGTTATTCTCATGTAAGCAGGCATAGGGGTGTTTACGTGTGTATTCTTGGGGACCAATTTAAGCACAGGATAAAGGGAAAAGAGGGTCGCAGAAGAATGAAACTTAAACACATGGTGCAAAGGATTTCATATGGAGTTTTGACGCTGTCTTCAACAGAGCCAGAGGAAAGCAATCTGGCCAGAAAGATTTAGGATGCTGTAGGAGTTTTGGAGAAGCAGAAAACAGCAGACAGCAAACTGGAAAAACTGAACTAGAGCAATTTCAAATCCAGGCAAGCTTACAGCTTCGTCTTCTCCTTTCATTGATGTTTTGTGCTTGTTCCTGCCTATGCATAGCACCATGACCAGAGAGGGAAAAACAAAGAATAATAATAAAAAAAAAAAAAGCACTGTTAATATAGATTATTTTCTTATAATTATTTTTATACTAATGTTCATTCCATTAATTGGAGTAAGACAGCAAGAAGACATTCTCAAAGATTTCTTTACCTGACTTTATTCAATGTATGAAGATTTTTTATTCCTCATTGTTACAAACACAGGCCATTTCTTAGCTGCACTTCAATTTTTTTTGCTGTTTGGAAATGTACCTAATAATACAGTTTGTTGTTAAAGAAAATATAAAGAAAATTTAATCTGACCATTAAAAATACTAAATATGAACAGTGTATTTATACATTTGTTAAAACTGTAGAATTGTAGAACAGTTTGTATTGGAAGGACATCTAGACTGACACCTCCTCTACAATGACCAGGGATACCTTCAACTAGATCAGACTGCTTAGAGCCCTGTCCAATCCGACTTTGAATGTTTCCAGGGATGGGGTTTCCAGGGATGGGGCATCTACCACCTCCTTGGGCAACCTGTTCGAGTGCTGTTTTTTGTCTGCTTGAAAATGAACTTTAATTCAATGTCTTCTGCCTGATATGTGTGTCTGTTTTATTTTATACTAAGCAGAAAGTTACATAAAGCTACAGATTTATGCAAAGCTGACCCAAAGTAATTTAGTGAAGTGCATAGCTCTGCACTGTTAATGGCACAAGGCAACTTTCCGGTGTGTGGGAATGGATTAAAACTGTCTGACCCTTGTTAACAAAAAAAACCAAACAAACAAAAAAAAAAACAGAGAAAAAAGAGAAAAAACAACCCCTCATACACACATACACAAAAAAAAAAAAACAAAACCCCACAACCCACACCTCAAAAAAACCCACAGAAAACCTAAACAAAAATCCAAACCCAAGAAACCAGAAAACAACTGATATTCATTCATTCACAATGTATCCTCCTCTCCAGTTCTCCAGTAGTTACTTTGGTGACACATCATTACATTATTATAGCCACCTGCCACAAGAGTTGAACTAGTACACTTATTAATATCTTTTCAATGCTTCCATGAATAATTATTTCTATACTCACTCCGAAAGCTTAAAGAAATCTTTAAGGCTATGACAGAAAATCACTTTAAAAATTTATGGGAAAACGCTGAGCAGTTTGGTATTCAAATTTAATACTCATTATGTAAAGTTCAGAGTAAAGCAAACATTGCTGAGATTTAGTTGAGTTTATACAAATTTCATGAGGTAAATATGAATTCTGAACACTGAGTTAACACTTTCTCCTGTGAAAAAGAGGATCCTGTATTTGCAATTAAGATATAGAAAACGGGATGACGTTGCTGGAATTTTTTTTCCTAAAGAAGTAAACCGCATCAATATTCTGAATAAACAACTAAAATAATTCTACTTTCATTGTAATCACCGTTACTCAAAAATAAACAAACAAAAGGCAAAATGGACAGGGAAGGGACCTAGAGAGGGTGCACTGAGAGAGTGAGGAAACCTTGTGTGCTGTCCTGGCACTTTACAGCATGACGCAGAAATGTGTCCCTGCAGGAGATAGCAGAATCTGTGAAAAGAGGATGAATACAGCCTACTTGCCGGGATAATTGTATCACACAAAGAGGGATAAATTAAGGAGTTATACATGTGATACACCATCTGTGGCTGTTTTTGTTATTTTCTCCATATACATCTGTTTCTATTCAGCTATAGGGCAACACTCCATCATATTATGCAGACCAGAATAACGCAGAAAGTTCAGTTTTGTTGACAAAAAAAAACTTCTCTTCCTAAATATATGGTAAACCAGCAGAGTAATTTTTGATCAGTAACCTTTGAAAATCAAAACAAGAGAGTTGATCCAAATAAATTCAAATTCTATGTTTGATATTTATAACTCTGGATTAAGATCTCTAGTTTCCAATATGCAGTTATAACTTGAGTCAGATGCTACACTAGTAGGTGCTTATTTTCTGTTTCCAGCTGGAATGTATCTGAACTCTGGAGAAAGAGAAAATAAATGCAAAAAAAATAAAAAAAAAATCTACACTACGTACATATGGAAGTAAAGCAAAAATCAAACCAGAAAGAATGACATATAATTGTATTGATGAGCTTTCATGATTTTATATCTGATCTCTGGTCTTAGTTGGAAGCTGAACTTGAGAACTGTCCCTAGTCTTTCCCACCTGCTCCTCTTCTGATCTCAAAGCACAGCTTTATAAACTGAACTAGCTAACCAGTTCTTGACTTACTTAACAGTTAAATAATGCCTCAGAGTAGTTTGTCAGGCACATTCAGAAGTGATTGATGCACCTGTTGCTCATATAAGTTCCATTTAATATTTTTTTTTCACCCAGATAATTATATGCCTAAATGATGCTTTAAAGTTCTTTAACATTCTGGAGTTTTGTAGATGCATTCAACAGCTGCAATCATAGAATCGTAGAATAATTAGGGTTAGAAAGAAATTTAAGATCATCTAGTTCCAAACCCTCTGCCATGGACAGGGACACCTCCCACTAAAACGTTCACAGCTTCCTCAGACAACCTGTTCCAATGACTCACCACTCACAGTAAAGAGCTTCTTCCTTATATCTACCCTAAACTTACCCTGTTTAAGTTTTAATCCATTACCCCTTGTCCTACCACTACAGTCCCTAATGAAGAGTCCCTCTTCAGCACCCTTCTGGGCCCCCTTCAGATACTGGAAGGCTGCTATGAGGTCCCTTCTCCAGGCTGAACAGCCCCAACTTTCTTCATATTGTAGGAGCTCCAGCTCCCTTACCATTCTGTGGCCCTTCTCTGGACTCATTCCAACATTTCCAAGTTCTTCTGTTGAGAACACCAGAACTGCACACAGAACACCAATTGGGGTCTTGCGAGAGAAGAGAGGGAGGATGACCTCCTTTGATCTGCTGATCACACTTCTTTTGATGTAGCCCAGTATACAGTCGGCTTTCTGTGCTGCAAGAGCACACTTGGTTCAGTTTCCCATTGACCAGATGATCCTAGCAGGAAAATCCTGCCTATTTTGTACTACCGTTTCAAATACTGATCTCAGCCAAAGATTATTTGAACAAGATAAAGTACACTGGCCAAGGCATTCTTAAGATTTCCACTGAAATTCTAGTACCTTCCTTGACAAGTTCAGTACTTTTTATGCAATTATGTTTTCCAGTATCAAATCTGAACACTTCTTGCTGCATACTATATTGATTATTTCTTGTTCTAACCTCAGAGGATACGGAAAGCAATCCATCAGTGTCTCATTTTTACAGTTTCATATATTTGAATATTGTTGTTTCCTCTCAAACATTTTTTTTTTCTAGGCTAAATAACCTCTGTTCCTTCAGCTTCTACTCACAAGTCATATTTTCTAAATCCCTATCATCCTTGATACTCTCTTCTGTGCTAAAGAAATTTGTCAGTTTATTCCACTTTATTCCTCATTTGTAACTTGTATCATCATTTCTGATTTTTAACATCAGATTCTTTCCTGAAATAATATTTCCAAGCTGGCAGTAAATAATTTTATGGGGTTTTTGGTGGTTTTTTTTCCTCATTCCTAAATATATTTCTACTTAGGATCACCTGTAGCTCCTAGTGGAAGAGGAACTTAGATATATATGACTCAGACTTCAACAAAGGAGAGTTGTGCACACTCTTTGCAACTCATCTTTATGGTCAGACTGGTCACTCATTAAATAAACCTGAGTTCTCTCTCTTAATTGAAAACCATAGCTTCCCCACCATATAAAAATTCCTTACTAAAAGATAAAAAGCTGGTAAATGAAAGAACCATCAATACACTTGTTAAAGGCACTGCATAACTAGAAATAACATTTCAGAGCCACAAAGGTGGAAGATCAGATTCCCATTGCTGTGTACAGAAGTGAGGAATGAGATAGCAGGAATTCTGTTCTCTGGTCTTTTATCTTTGATTGCTGGGTGGTTTTTTTCAGTGTGTTTTGAGTTGTTGAGGTTTTGTTTATTTGTTTCCTGCAGTGATAATATTATGCAAAACAAATAATCAAGGAATCAACACCATGAAAATAAACATTGTCACACACCACATACCCTTAAAAATTCATGCTACTGAGCAGGTATCATGTGTTAGTCAGATCTGTACACTCTGGTTTGCACCTCCTGTGTCCAGATACCCTTAAAGGAGCAGACACCTTCCACATACACTGACTCTCAGCTAATGAACATTATGACTTGTTACTGTCTCCACTTTGGTTTTTACTGTAAAATTGAGCAAGTAACTTCATAGGACAAAACATGATAACTACTCAAGAACACAAATCTTTGCATTAGTGGCAGAAATTTAGCTCCAATTTACTCACCGTTCAACATACTACTTTCCAAATTGAACCTACCAATTTGCCTGAGAATTTTTTTTAAACATTTAGCCATCAAAATTGATTAATTATCATAGATAAGGTGATATTTATAGTAATTCTTTGGAAGATAGAAGAGGGGTGTTAATCTGCAAATAATTCAACAATTAATAAAAAAATAACATGCAAATTTTTTTGTTTCATCCCCCAATGGATAGGGATGGGGGATGCCACCAGATCTACAAAGATAACTCTATTACTAAACCTTCAGTTAGACTTTTCAACTGGCATGCTATAAATCTGACTATCGAGTACAGATGATAAACTATCAAGTACAGGTGATAACTCACACCTTGCCAGTGTTTTCAAATTCAACTGAGAGCTTTGCCAGCATGTCATAGATAAATCAAGCTTCTTGGAAACTTTTTGAATTTAGCTTATATAGTCATGGCTTTAACTTCAAGAGAAGACTTAATCTGTTATTTGTAATACTTACTGGTTTTCTTGGAGGACTTAGTATCCCATAGGAAACTGAGAGAGATGAGTATGACATATTACAATGTCAAATATACAATTAATCAGAGGTAAAACAGTTAAATTTGCATCAGTACGACATTCTGTGGTGACTGAAATTTAAATCTGCCTGCACTGTAATTGGGATTCAGGACACTAGAGTCTGGTTCAATTCCACTATCATCAATAAAAATCTGGAAAAGGAATTGCACTTGACCTATATTGAGAGTGCAGGAGATCAAGTATAAAACCAGACATTTAAAAGAGTATTATAAAGTCATTCCATGCCATGACATTTAGAGTCCTATAACGGGCAGTTTACTGGCACTAATTTCCTAGAACAGGAATAGAAACAGAACAAATTACTCAGAGGAGTAAAAAGCAGAAAATTTGAAAAGTACAAAAAGAGAGCATGGACATGGTAATTTCTCTTTTCCTACAGTCTTTCCAATTCTAAAGACTACAGTGGTTTCCAGATAAGAGTCATGAAAAAAGAATGTGATTATACCAAATATCAATCAAATAAAGAAAATGAATATTATTATCTTGATGCAATGATGTCAGTGTACAGATTTCATAACTACTGCCATTATAAGTTGTTTAAAATAGTGAGATAAAAAAACAGAATTAATAACAAAGATTTCATACCACTAAGAAAGATATTAAGCCAGAATCAGCATAGGTGTGAGCATACTTTCTGATGAAGGCAAACTGTCTCTTGGGGGTCTCCTTTTCAGTTTTCCAAGCATAAAATTCTGGTTGTGCACACAAAGAAGATATTTCATTGTGATGATATATCATCAAAATATCTGAATATAAAATTTAATTGCCTTTTAATTAGAGAGTGCCACTGTTATGTCTCTTGATATGCTGAATGGGAAAACAGTATCTAATCTTAAAAACTTCTGAAACAAAAAAAAATGCCAGGCCCCTGGTCCCCTTCTTTTCCCTTCTAAAAGCTCAAGAGGCTATTTCTTTTCATAGATATCTTTCATAAAAAAAAAAAAAAAAGGCAACAGGAATAAAAAAGTTTTTAGTTATTGAACATGAAATTAGTTTGAATAAATTGAAAATGCAGTTCCAATCAAGAAAAAATTCATTCCACTTTAATTGCTTATTCTCTGAGAAAAGAAGTAAGACCTCGCCAAAAACCTGAATCCGTGGGTCCTGATGACATCCATCCACGGGTCCTGAAGGAGCTGGCAAATGAAGTTGCTAAGCCACTCTCCATCATATTTGAAAAATCATGGCAGTCAGGTGAAGTTCCCGACAACTGGAAAAAGGGAAATATAACCCCTATTTTCAAGACGGGGAAAATGGATGACCTGGGGAATTATAGACCAGTCTCCCCTCTGTGCCTGGGAAAGTCTTGGAGCAGATTCTCCTGGAAGTCATGCTAAGGCACATGAAAATCAACAAGGTGCTTGGTGACAGCCAGCATGGCTTCACTAAGGGGAAATCCTGCCTCACCAATTTGGTTGCCTTTTTTGATGGGGCTACAGAACTGATGGACAGCGGTAGAGCAGTTGATGTGGTCTACCTGGATTTGTGTAAAGCGTTCGACACTGTCCCACACGACATTCTTGTCTCTAAATTGGAGAGACATCCATTTGATGTATGGACCATTCGGTGGATAAAGAACTGGGTGGATGGCTGCACAAAAAGAGTTGTGGTCAATGGCTCAGTGTCTGGCTGGAGACCTTTAGGGAGTGGTGTCCCTCAGGGATCAGTGTTGGGACCGGTCTTGTTTAACATCTTCTTCACTGACATGGACAGTGGGATTGAGTGCGCCCTCAGCAAGTTTGCTGATGACACCAAGCTGTGTGGCTCGGTTGATACGCTGGAGGGAAGGAATGCCATTCAGAGGGACCTTGACACGCTTGTGAGGTGAGCTGATGCCAACCTTATGAAGTTTAACCATGCCAAGTGCAAGGTCCTACACCTGGGTCGGGGCAATCCCAGACACAGCTACAGGCTGGGCAGAGAAGAGATTCAGAGCAGCCCTGCGGAGAAGGACTTGGGGGTGCTGGTCGATGAGAAAATGAACATGAGCCGGCAGTGTGCGCTTGCAGCCCAGAAAGCCAATCGTATCCTGGGCTGCACCAAAAGGAGTGTGACCAGCAGGTCGAAGGAGGTGATACTGTCCCTCTATTCCGCTCTTGTGAGACCTCACTTGATGTATTGTGTGCAGTTCTGGTGTCCTCAACATAAAAAGGATGTGGATCTGTTGGAACAAGTCCAGACAAGGGCCACGAGAACGATCAGGGGACTGGAGCACCTCCCATATGAAGAGAGGCTGAGAAAGTTGGGACTGTTCAGCCTGGAGAAGAGAAGGCTGCGTGGAGACCTCATAGCAACCTTCCAGTATCTGAAGGGGGCATATAGGGATGCTGGGGAGGGAGTCTTCATTAGGGACTGTAGTGATAGGACAAGGGGTAATGGGTTAAAACTTAAAGACGGGAAGTTTAGATTGGATATAAGGAGGAAATTCTTTCCTATTAGGGTGGTGAGGCACTGGAATAGGTTGCCCAGGGAGGCTGTGAATGCTCCATCCCTGGCAGTGTTCAAGGCCAGGTTGGACGAGGCCTTGGGCGATATGATTTAGAGCGAGGTGTCCCTGCTCATGGGATTCGTGTCCCATGCCCATTTTATGATTCTAAATGTAGTTCTGAACTCTTACTTTTGGTTCTTGAAATTCTAATCACTTTTTTTGTCCTTCCAAAACTGAAGAGCAAATGCTATATGCTACTTCTAGGCTTTATGATGTTACTTAATTTTATGTGCAGCTCCACTTTCTGCAAGTTCAACCTGTAGATGTTTCATCTGAACATGGCCTGCAGTCAGCAATTTATGTGTTGGACAGTGATAAATGCCTTTGATAGCATGATTTGACTTTTACAATTTTACAAATTCCATTCTCTGAATTATCTTGCATGTGTTAATCTAGGAAGTAGAAAACTTCAGGCACTTATTAGTTTTTCAACTTTGAATCCCTTCAAGTGGCTTGCTTCTGAATAGGTTTGCAATATATATTTATCTTCTGTTCTTTAGTAATAGAGATTGCTGTAGGAAATGATTCTTTATTACCCCTCTATCAGTTTTAAGGACACTGATTCAATTTTCTTGTTATGGGTATCTAGACTTCGTTATTACAACAAAAAATTAAAGAATTTCCTACTTTATGTATATAAGGTAGAATTTTCCTTATTACACCTCTGATACATAGCTTAGCTGGTCATTACAGAATAAGACTAAGAAGCAATTTTATCATAATGCACTTAGTGTCTCCAAAACAAACAAGCAATCAAATAAAGATTAGATAAATTCACATATAGGGCACAAGTTATCTGCAGCCCTAGCCACAACAGTAGTAAACAAGTTTGAATCACCACAATTTAATGTGAACTTTTCTACATTAATCTAACATATAGACTAATTTTTTAACTGCAAGTTGCAAAATTGAATTTCCAAAAATCTGCATTATAAATAGTCTAACAGATTATCCCTAGTGTAAGTCTAAAGTGAATTTAGCAGAAGTGAATTTACTGGCAGATATAGTAATGAAATACACTTCAGCAGAGAAGGAAGACATGCTACTACCTTACTGTGAACTTGCCCAAAATACCTAAGTAGAGAAGAGACAGCAAGAGTCTTTGATTGCCTGGCAGCTGAAACTGTCCTCACAAGATCTAGGAGAGGTCAAATTACAAAGGTTCTGCTCATTGCACGTATTCAGCTGATTCCTCCTCCTGCCACTCCTATTTCTTTCACTGTAGGATAATGATTCTTTTTTTCATTAAAAGAGCTAACTGCATGTGGAGAGGGCAATGAAGCTATATTTTTACAGCCTCTTCCGATGTCTTTAGGTGTTTCTTTCCATTCTTTTCATTTATTTCTTTTCTTTGTCAGGCTGAAGCTGAAAAAAGAAAATACTTGTACTCTTCTTTTGTGTGAGCTAGGAATAAAGATGAAGTCCACATCCTTTTTGAAACGGTTCTCACTTTTGAAGCCACATGCCTCCTAAAGAATCTCAGGAATAGATTCCCATCATAGAATTACTTCAAAAACTAGTGCTAAACTGGAGACAACATGTGATTATATTGGCTATGGTAGAGTTAACTTTCTTCATACTATGAGGACATGTTTTGGGTTTGTGCAGGAAACTGTTGATAACACAGGGATGTTTTCATTACTGCTGGTCAGTGCTTGCACAGATTTGAAGTCTTTTCTGCTGCTCACAGCATCCCACCCATGAGTAGGCTGAGGGTGCACAAGGAGTTGAATGGGACACAGCTGGGACAGCTGACCCTAACTGATCAAAGGGATATCCCATACCATATGGTGTTACGCTTAGCTGTAGAAAGGTTGGACTGGGGGACCACTTATTAGAGATTGACTGGCCAGTCAGTTGGTGGTGCAGTATATGTATATAGTAATAATTATACCATACCCTACATAAAATTTCTATTAAAATATCTATATTTATATATAAATATATAGATTATATGATGTACTATCTTTTGTATAATGTAATTTATTACATGATATAGAATTGATAATATATAAAACTACAATACACAATCTAACATTACAATTACATATTATATATGAATATATTACTAGATTTATAATTAACATGTATATTGTATAATCTATGTTAAGCTATACCATTTTATTCATCATATAAAATATGTACTTTTATATTGTATATAGTAACTGTAATAATATTTACAGTACGGATTTCTTATTTAAACTATAACTCACCTTCTTTACATGTCTCCTTGAGTTATTTCCTTGCCAAGCAGACAGTATCTTTATGAGAATCAAGCTGAACAATTGAAAGTTTGTGCTTGCTTATATGGTAAAGGAATGATTAATGAGTGTACTACAGCTTTTAGAACTATAATTTCAATAGACTAAAATATGTGTATTTTTAAAATCTGAAAGACTCTTGTCAGCTTACCTATTTTTAACTACAACAAAAGAGCAACTGCAAGTGTCTGAAATATAATGTAGCATAATGGTATTTTAAACACTGAGAATGAAATCTCTTTTACTTCTGAAATACTTTAACAATCCTTTTTGTTTGATGACATTTAGCCGACACTAATGTTGTACTAAATCACCAACGTAAGCAACAAGACAAAGCACATACTGAGACATAAGCAAAACCATATTTTCAGGCACCAGATGCTCTCAGTACACAAGCCGTCATCATTAAAATGAACACCACATACTCCTTGCTTATGACATTCCATCACTTACGCCAGGTTTCTGATAACAGGCTATTTCCAGGCAGTGGCTCCCAGCTGTGTTGCTTCATTTCTATGCATGGGCTAAGTAAAAGAAGTAGACTATGCAAAGGACCTGATGTGAATATACTCTGTGCTCTTCTTAGTTTACATTTTACCCTGCCAGATCTTATTTCTGACACAGAACACACATATTCTGTTTTCCTTTTCTCCCCCCCCCCTTTTTCATTTCTGTGTTTATATTTGACATTTTATTAAAGGAATGTATTGTTTTTACAGAAAAAATTATATAGAATGCTAGAGTTCATGTAAGAGATCCTTAAGAAATGAAAAATCTACAAGGAATTATGATATGCAGATATATAGAACAATAACAAACGTACAGTCTCGCTACTAGTCAGTTTGCTAATACTGACAGCACAATACTCAAGTTTTCAGTTTCAAACCTTCACATTGCCTTTTCCACCATCTTCAATTATTCTTATGAGAGCTCACTTCTCACATTTTGTTGTTCAATTGATTAACAAATTTGCTGGACTCCATAAAAAAAGGAAAACCTGATATGTGCCAACGGCGAGGAGAAGCAAGACACGACAACTCAATATGAGTGATAAGCAAGCTTCTGCTTTATTCGTGTTGCACATCTCTTATATCCTCATTGTGTTAATCATGCCTACTAGTCGTAACAGCATTGGTTAGTTCTAAACGGTTTCATTTACTTTCTCCTCCCACATACGGCTCCTGTTTTCAAGGATCTTTCTCATTACATCAACCGCAACTCAGTTCCTCGGTACTTTCCCCAGAGCTCAAGGACAGTGTGTCCTTCAGCTTAAGTCACGTACATGTGAGGCCTACACTTTGCTCACACAAGGCCTCCAACGATCCATGGCCCTGCTCTTGGAGCCATTCTGCAACAGATATGCAAACAGGATGGAAAAAACAGGCCTATAACTCTCAACTTCTTAAAAAGTCAGCTCAGCCTCTAACTACATTCAGATCAATAAAATTCACAATACCACAGGCAATTTTTACAGAAAAACAGGAAAATAAAAACAAGGTTGGAAAGCTACGCCTTATCACAAAAAATGATGGTCTCTGGCTGTATGAGGGAAATTCACATTCATGAGTACAAGAAACTGCCCACAGAATTATATCTGCATTAGTGTCTAGTAGAAAATTAATGGAGAGCTCAGAGGAATCACAGTTCTGACTTCTCCAACCTAAGTACTCTGGAGTTAGCCTCACTCTTATTTGTTCACCTGGCCTGAGATAGGTATTCTTTGCACTGAACATTATATCCAAACTCCTCCACAGCCTCCCAGATGTGCACTGTCCTGAAATTATTTTATGAGAAGTTTACTTTAGGTTTTCTCGCACACAGCTTGACTGCCAGCAGGGTAGCTCCTTTGTGAGTTGAATGATCTTATTATCACAGTAGTAAGAAAACTTTGTGACATTGAGCTCTTAACATATGGCACCAGAGCTCTAACCAGCATGAAATGGACACTTTCCTTGAAAAGGGAAGAAAAGCACTTGAAGATTTTCAAGATTTACAGCTAGGTTTTCATCATAATTAAAGTAAATGAAAGAGTGAAGTAAATTGTAAAGTCTTGATCTGTTTTAAGCAATGTTTAGCAATAGCCATAACGCTGGTGTGTTATCCGTACTATAGCCAGCAACTCAAAACATAGCAACATACAGGCAGGTATGAAGAAAGTTAACTCCATCCCAGCAAGACTCAGTACAAGTGACTTCCCAATCAAAATATAATCTAGTTTTGAACATGAATAGATGGTTTCTCAAGCAGATTTTTTTTTTTCTACTACAAGTAGAATCAATTCAATCAAGAAAGACAGTGACATACACCTATTTTTGCCATGTAGCAAGACTGAATTATCTTGACTGGGCTGCAGAAAGTATTATGCACAGCATCTCCCATAATACACCATGGAAACACATTACCTGCTAGCTGAATTAGAAAGTATATTGCATTCTTCAAATTCTGTCAGTTCTTTTATCAGCAGCAGAAGAAGGTACACATTGTGCCCACAATTTTTGGAGGGAGGCATGATAAATGAGGCAATGATAAAGGGGTTAAAGGGAGATGCTCAGATGCTTAGCTAGTCTCATGAGCATTTCAGTACCAGCAATTGCACTCAGTGAGGCATTATGAAATATGCAGGATATTTTTGAATTCAGAAATTATGTCACATGAATCTGCAGAAATGCAGAAAATGAAAAAAAAAAAAATCCCAGTGGCCTGTTGGACAGAGATTTATTTCTTGTTCTTCCTTGATATAAAAAACAACTTAGGTCCCTAGCCCGTAACTGTTTGGCAGATATATCAGCTTATTCTAAAAGCTACTATTCTCAGACTTTAGCTTTCAGGATTGCATTATTTGAATCTTGTTATTATAATTGCTATTAGAGTGATGGGATTCCTGGGGAGTATTCTTCAGCATGACTAAAACAGAATGATATCCTCATGGGTATTCTTAGACTACATGTTGGAAGCAGGTTTGAAATTTCAGCTGTTGAAGCAGCACTGAGAAATAAACAGGTAGTCCAGATTGATCTGACGTTTGACAAGAATAAAAAAAAAAGCTTCTCTGAAAAGAACATTATGACTTACAAGGAAGACTAAAAGCACAGACCTGGAGGTAATCTACAGTCAACAGTTGCAGTGAATACCACACCTCAGAAATAAAACCAATCTACCCAACAGTGTTTAGTTTCTGAGACTGCAGGCAATCTGTAAAGAAAGAGACACAGCAAAAAAAACAAACAAACAAACAAACAAACAAACAAAAAACTAACCAAAAAACAAACAAAAAACCAAACAAACAAAAAAAAACCAAACAAAAAAACCACAACCCCAAACAAACAAAAACTTTATCTGTTGCTTCTGCACTTCAGCACTCTGCACGATTCTGTTAGGTGAGAAATAAGCCTTTTGTTGCTTTGCTTTAATTGCTAATTTTGGTTTATACCTGATTTTATTGTTACTTAGATCATTGAGAATAAACTGATTCCTCATTAAGAACATAGATAGGTGTTGTTTCAGAAAATGGGAATTCTGTCTCTTGCTAATTTTGCTTATAACATCCAAAAGTTCATTTTAAAAAGATTTAATATTGATTTTATTCTTGTCATTGAATTTCTGGAGTCAAGGTATTTTAAACTTGAATTTTGCATGGTGAGCAAATTCTACTTGTTTATACCTTATAAATTATATATTGTAAAATTCATAAATGCTTTTCTGGTACTAAAATTATGGAATATTAGTATATATCAAAACAAAACCAAATAAAAATGAAGTAAGATCTTTCTATTTGAAATTGCAACTAAAAAGCAGCAAAAAAAAACCCAACAAATCACAGACGATTAAGAAAGCAGATGTGCACTAGTAAGAAAAAAAATAAACAAAAATCTAAGTGGGAAATCAAACAATATGACTTTGAAAATAACATCGTTCACCAAGCCTTGTCTTATGCCAAATGATACTAAGCATCTTAGTTCAGGCAACTGAGTTGCAGACTTCTGTTTTTCCATCTCTAGGTGAACCATTATGAAAAGACACAAAAGACAAGATACGAAAACTATGACCCTCCCACACACCACACTAGAAGTGGACAGTTTGGATGTGCAGGTATATTTTGTTTTCCATCCAAAAATTGATCTAATAGGTTTCTTTGGCTGTATTTAACATGGTTAGTAGACAGGCAATATAAAGGTGATGAAATTACAGCACACAGAACATACCACTTAAGTCTTGTTTGAGAAACTCTTTTAGTTCTGCCAGGCACAGAATTATGACTTTAGCCTGTGCCTTCTGTGTTCCAGGAGATCCTCCACTGCCACCATCACAGATCCCTAAGCTGTCCTTGATGGAGTTCTGCTGACCATTGAAGCTGGGAAGCACTCTAACCACCTCCCTAAGGTCTCCCACAAACCTAACCACCCATAAATTGGCTGCCTCAGGGCACATCCCAGCATGGCATTCCCAACCCTTTGGTTAACCTCAGGAAAAGACAAAACCAGATTCACAGCACACACCACTCTAGTTACACAGGGAGATTCTAGGAACTGAAGGACAAGTGCAACAAGGCAGGAAACATCTGCCCAAAGGATAAGGAGGTGCCATTCTTAGTTTCACCCACAAACTGTCTTTCAGAGGTAAAGAGGAGAAAAGTGTGATTGTTAACTGTCTCCAAAATTTGGTTCCCTGCAGTGGCAGCAGTGCAGGGCCTAAACAGCAGATTAGGCTAAAGGCCAGTGTTTTGATCATAGCTCTCCCGGGCGAAGTGATAAACAGCACAACAAATGAAAAAGCTGAAAGCAGGCAGGTTGGGGTTAGATATACAGCAAGAAAGGAAGTAGACCACAGAATGGGTGAAGGGGCAAGGAAAACAGTATTGAAAGTAAAGAAGTCAACATTGTGACAAGAGCAGCAAGTAACTACCTGCCAAGCACTAGCTAAACAGGTACAACAACTATACATTCAATATAGCAAATTCCAGTCATTATCAAGACATGTTGGTTCGTAAATAGGACTTTGTTGGGTTGACTCCAGCCAGCTACTAAGCATCCACACACTCACTCACCATCCGCATCCCCCCAGCAGGATGAGGGAGTGAAGAAGAGCAAAAGCTGTAAACTCATAGGTAGTGATTAAGATAAACAGGTGAAGGAAAGGGGGTGGAAGGGCAGGGGACAGACAGATCAGCCACAAAACAAAGCAATTAAAATTGCTTTTGTCATGCACTTTCTCCCAGAGGTAGATCAATACCCAGTTTCTGAACAACAGCTGTTTCAGAATTACTATTTCCCCAATTTTATTGCTGAAAATTATGTTCTACAGTGTAGAATATTCTTTTGGTCTGGAATATTCTTTTCATCACTTTGGGTCAGCTTTTGCCACTGTGTCCACTCCCATCATCTTGCCCAGCCCCTCTCTGTTGCAGCAGAATGAGAAGCAGAGAATACCTTGATGCTGTGCATGCACTGTCCGGCAATAACCAGAACATTGGTGTATATCATCACTGGCTTAGTCACAAATCTAAAACACAGCTCCTTGTGTGCTCCTGGGAAGAAAATTAATTCCATCCTAGCCAGATCCAGTACACACTGTTAAACAGCTTGAAGTTTGCTTTAAAGCTAAAGGGAGCTTTCATTTATTTCCAATAATATATGGAGAAGTATTCTGTGCTATCCAAATACCTCTACAATCAGCTCATGTTATTAGACCTTTTTTCCTAATATTACATGATAAGCATATAGTTTTGGAAGATTTACACATCTATTTGTGGATTACAGTATGTCTTGTCATGCTCTAGGGAGAGAAGATAAATCACCCATTTAGATTTTCTTGTCCTTGAGGCAGATTGTTTATGTCATCTTGGTTTTTACAGCACTGAGCATAAGTATTGCAAAGAAAGCTACATTTTAATATAGTTTCACTGTGCAGCTAAATATATGGAATTATATATGTGGTTATATATATTTTATGTGTAGGTTAATTATACATATACATGCGTTCAAAAATATTTTAAGTTGTTGAAAATGGAAGGGTTGTTTCATTAAATACAAGGTAAAGCTGCTGTGTTTCTTTAGTTTAAGATATATACCTTTAGCTTTTCTGGGTAATGACTGATCTGTATGCTCTTTTTTTTTTTTTTTTTTCCCCTTGATTGTCAGATGCTTAGCTTTATCAGGACTGACCTGTCAGCCATGGGACAACACATATCAGACTCTTTAAAAAAAATAAAAAATATAACTGACTTTCATTTTATCAAAGCACACTTTTGACTTTGCATCAGAAGTTGAGTTAAATGGGCCTTTAAGTACCTTCTCATCCTAATCTCATGTGAAGAAAGATGGCAAGAACTTTTACTTCCAATATTGGTACTGAAATTTAGTAGGTACATATTCTTGTTGAATCTCAAAGACTCATGGTATAATATAGGAAGACATGCTAATGTAAACCACAGAATTAGAGAATATCCCAAGTTGGAAAGGACCCATTAGGATTATTGAATCCAACTCCCTGCTCCTTGCAAGACTATCTACAACTAAACCATATGATTAAGTGTTTCCCAGATGGTCCTTGAACTCTGGCAGGCTTGGTGCCATGACCACTTCCCTGGAAAGCCTGTTCCAGTAACACACCATCCTCTCAGTTAAGAGCCTTTTCCTGCATCTGCATGATTTATAAAAACATTAAATCGCACTGGCCCTAAAATTGAGCCTGTAGAGTCCCACTGGTGACTAGCTGCCAGCCTTATGTAATCCCATGTACTGTGACTGAACCCAACTCGTCAGCCTGTTGCTCACCCAATGTATTATGGATTATCCAGGTGTTTGCTGTTTTGTCCAGAAGGATACTGTGAGAGAGAGCATCAAAATCTCTGCTAAAATCCCAAACCACCACATTTGCTGGCTTCCCTTAGTTAACTAGATGGGTGACATCATGAAAGGAAATTAAGTTTGTTAAGCAGGACTTTCCCCTCATGAACCCATGCTGGCTATGACCAGTGATCACTTTGTCTCTCAAGTCTGACAAGGCTGAAGTCGGACTTTTGTTAACAGAAATAAATTCAGCTTTAATTAGAAAACATTCCAAAGTCATAAATCCATTTCCATTTCATTTCTAAGTATATTGGAAGTCTAATTCAGAACACATGCATTAAGCATAACCCCATAAACTTTAACAACATTGTATCTAAAGAAAAAGTAAAAGGAAGCAGATTTGACAACAAGACTTGTTGTATTTAATTTACTTTATGGGGTTATTTTACAACGCTTCATGGTTTGCAGTAGAAACCACAGCCCCTCCGGAGACTGAAAACCAAAACAATTAATTCTATTGTAAACTTCCCTAAAACTGCATCAGGTTCTTATTTGTGTACAAAATACAAAAGAGAAAAGAAAGCAAGAACACAGAAAAACAGTCTTATCACCCCGTAGATCCAGCGACGTCTTCTTGATAAGCAAGCAGAAACTCCCTCAGCTAGATTCCAACATAAAGAATTACATACCACATGACTGAAGAACACCCCCTTTTTATAGGGCCAGGGTCTCTTGGCTGCTCCCACAGGTGGGACTCACCCGAAGGGACCTGGCGAGCCACGGGCCTGGTTAAGGCTGTGCCCTGATGGGCTCCGCAGTGTCTGTGCCACTGTCTCCAGGCAGTTGATTTTCGCGCTCTGAGGAAAGACACACAAGAAACCATCCCCCAACCCCACCCCCCAACTTCCTGGAGGCCATCCTTGCTCTGCCCACCTCAGGCCGTTTGCCCAAGCAGTAATGGGCATTCCTTTAATCTTTTGAGTTGTTTTGAGACAAACAAAGAAAGGGGTCTCTTGACCACACAGATACTTTAAGATTTCACAGAACACTGTTGCAGAAGATAATGAAGATTGGAACCAAGTGTGTATCTTTCTTGTGGGCTTCCGATGGATTTTCAATTCGAAGAATGCAGAATATATCCCCACCTGTGATAATTCAATTTACAGGTTAATTTATTTCAGTTACTGTAGGTAGACTGAATAATCCCTGGGTTGATGCAGTAATACTCATTGATATTCAGAAGAATTTTCATCAGCAAGAGTGGGAATGCTCCCTAACAGAAGACAGGTGGGGACTTCCCATGGGGTGTCAGGGCAGGACCTGGAAGCCAGGTCCCATCCCACCCCCCATCCAGGAGCAGGGTAGCATGGCACCCCCATCGATGGGGATCAGGCACCTTCTCTGGTTGTGCCAGGCTGAGGATTCGCCAGGTCATGATCCTGTGGGTGGGCTCAGCTTGGGGGGCTCATGGCCAGGCAGAGCAACATTTTGGAGAGCTGGAGATTGTGCCTGCTGCAGGCATCCTAGCTCTTACAAAATACTTCATTCAATTCAGTAATGAAGGAAAAGTCCTGAAAAGGCTATATCATCTCTTTCAGAAATAATAACACAAAGAATCAGTTTTAATTACCGTAGTCACCCCCAAATAATCCTACAGCATTAACAGATGCACCAAAGATCTAGAAAAAAAAATCTTTGAGTTCATCATGCATAGAATTTATCATAACCTGTTAGAAAATGTGTAACCCCTTAGAAATTTCCCTGACTCAATCAAGGACTTCTGCAATGATTATAATTGTGAACAAACAGCTTTTATGTTCAAACACCTACAGAAGAAAATTACCATGCAAGGGCAATATTTGGTGTTGTAACCCGACATCTGCTTTAGAAGTGTGCAAGTAGAAAACGATCGTGAAGAATGATTTGAAGATAAAAGAGTGAGTCTTCTGTATAACTTGTTGGTTTTCTCTTCATTGCAAAAATTCACTTGCAGCAAAATAACTGAAGCGCACTAAACACTGACTTTAAAATCTGAGGGATATAGGTCATTAAATTTTGTACTTATTTCTTCGTCTTTAGTATGAGGAACATGTTGTTAATGGCTTTTTTCTTCTTTGCCTTGTGATCTGCTAGGGTTCACTTTTAGATATTCTTTTACTACCACTTATATGATTTTTATATTCATTTGTTCCCAGTTACTCGAATTGTGTAGATAGCTGCAATTATAATATTCTATTACTTAGTGAACTGATGCAACGTTTTCTGGTTTTTGCCCCAAGTGTATCCTGAATTATAAACTGCAAATGTAACTACCTATGTCCTTAGGTCATCACAGTTGCAAAAAAGTGACCAGCTTAAGATCATTCATAAAAAGATGGAAAGAAAAGTAGTTTTTCCTGTGTTTAGTTTTAGCAAGGCTGATTTCAGATATCTAAAGAAAAAGAGGCTTTTTGTTTAACATTAAGAATAAAGCTATCTCCTGGCCTTTACTCATTATTTGCTTCAAGTTTTAAACCAGTCAAAGGCAAAGATGAATTTCCACTTTTTTTTACAGTAAAGGCAAATCACCAACAGTCTATTTCCAGGCATTGTCAATTATTATACTGCTTAGTTTGTTCCTTTATTCCACTGCAAATGTAAGTTAAGTAAATATATTTTAAAATTCCCTTAGAAGCATATCTCTAAAGATTTAATTTTGAAAGGAATGAAAAACAACTCTAAGAGGGAAAAATAAAACACTGCCAAACCTGTAATGCTTTCTTACGATTTCAGTACATATGATTTTTTTAATGGATGTTTATAGAAAGTAACAAATACATTGTTTCAGACCTTTCACTATTTTTGTTCAAGTTCTATTCCCTGAATAGCGCTTTTAGAAACCGTTGCACCTGCAGGAAAAGCTATGAAATCTGAGAAAGCCAGCTGTCAGGATTTTAATTCCTCAAGAAAATATTTTTATAAGGACCTGGCATACAAAAATATGACAAAATCAGTAACTTTCATTTAGTAGTGGAAAACAATATGTAAACACAATTTTTACATGAGAAAAAAGTTGTGGGTGTGGGTTGGTTTGTTTTTTGGGTTTGGTTTTTTTTTGTTTATTTTTGTTGTGTTGTTTTTTTTTATTTAGGTTTAAAAAACAATTTGGCAGCTCATTTTTGAAAATTATGTGCTTGTATGTTCACATATTTTTTCTGTTCTTCTTTCTATATGAAGATCCCTGCCATCAGGCAGTAAAAAAGCCTTAGTTTTATGTGGTGCAATGAAATTAGAAGTGAAATTTTCAGAGTATTACATTGTCAAACAATCTTACTTTTAATCTTTACTTTTTAAGTAAAAAATCAATCACAAAATTTAGAAACTGTTTTCAAAATTTTCCATCTTTAAAAGCCATGCTCGCCGGAGGAAGTCATAAATTTAACTACCACAAATTTATCTACTCCAAATCTAAACGGCATATTCCACATCTGAAGTGCAAAGATACGGGATGAGTTTCAAGAAAGGACTGGAGAGAGTTTATTTTCTTTAGAGCAACCAGATTTGCCTGGAAAACGTGAAAAAGCCCACAACCCTTCCACCCCCTTTTTTTAATTATTATTGTTACTGCAAAAGCAGCGAAAAGTTATTTCTGAACACAGGAAGTTTGTTGTTGTAGAAATACATCTTCCAAAAGAGCATAAAGTTTCTTTGCAGTAATGACTGCAAAAAGGAATAGGTGTAAATCCGGGCAGCTGGAGGCTCTTGAACTACACTTGTTAAAAGATTTCAAAAAAAATTTGAAAACATTTCATGACCTGCTCTTATCAGTCCAGTTTTATTAGCCAAATTTATGAACATACAATGGATTTCTACAATAAGATCATTTTCTTTTCTAATGAAATATATATACAGAAAAGTTGTGTCCTGACTTCAGAAATAGCAGTCATTTTTCTCCTTCTTAGAGCTGGGGCAGTCCTGTGGTTTTGTCTTTCACCCTGGAACAGCACTGATAACACCGATGTTTTTAGTTGCTGCTCAGTAATGTTTACTCTGACCAAGGACATTGTGAATCTCATGCTCTGCCAGAGAGGAGGGAAAGATGGGAGGAAGCAGAGACAGGACACCTGACCCAAACTAACCAAAGAGGTATTCCATACCACAGCATATCATGCCCAGTTTGTAAACTGGGGGAAGTTACTCAGAAGGGATAGATCACTGCTTGAATCAGACTGGGTATCAGTCGGCAGGTGGTGAGCAGTTGTATTCTCTTCCCTTGTAATTTCCCTTATAATTCTTATTATTGGTGGTAGCTGTAGTGGTTTTACGTTATACCTTATTTACCAGGCTGCTCTTAGCCCGGAGGAGTTACATTCTTTCGATTCTCCTCCCCATCCCTCTGTGACCAGGGGGATGAAGGCAGGGGAGTGAGCAACCAGCTGCGTGGTTCTGGGTTGACAGCTGGGCTTAAACCACAGCAGTTCTTTTGGCACCCAGCATGGGCACGATGGGTTGAGATAACAACAGATCTGAACAGAGTGTATCTAATTGTATTTGTGATAAGAATTCATTGTTTCAGATTAATAGTCACTCATCACAATGCTGATTTATTGGCTCTCAAGGGTGTTCTTGAACTCGGAGTTTCAGCATGTCATACCTTACTTACAGCCCGTATTTGCTGTGCTAGTGTTCATCATCTGGGGGCCTTGGGCTAAGGCTCTTGTTTCATTGTACTTTATGGTAATGACTTGTAATACAATACTCATTGATCATGAAATTGATCTGGCTTGCGTTCCCAGTGTGGTCACCACCTCTATACTTTGGGAGGTGTATAATAGAAGTGTTTTGCAATTACATATATTTTTCCCCTCCTTTCTTTTTTTCCCCAGCATGTAAAAATAGTTACATTAACTCTTGGCTTTTGTTGACCTCTGGTCTTCCAATGATCTATTTTTTTTCCAAGCTAATGTTTCTCAGCCGTAGACAATAACCTCACTTACTTGTTTGGGTTTTTTTTTTCTCTTTTGTTTTGTTCTGGGTTTTAGTATCAACACGTTGATGCTGTTATTATTATTATTGTTATTGTTGTTGTTGATGTTATTTCAGTGATACAGTCAGACTGATACTAGAGCAAATGACATCAAAAAAACTTTACAGGCCATATCCAAAAGGTATCAACATTTTAACAGGAAATCAGTCTGAAACAAAAAGACATGATAAATGGATTTTCTTAGCCCATCTACAAAAGATATTTCCTATTGTGAAAGTGAAAGGAGCACATCTCCTATGAAGACAGGCTGAGAGAGCTTGGACTGCACATCCTGGAGAAGAAAAGGCACCAGGAAGACCTAATAGAAGCCTTTCGTACCTACAGGGGGGCTACTAGGGAGCTGGAGAGGAACTTTTTACAAAGGCCTCTTGTGGTAGGACACAGGGGAATGGTTTTAAACTTGAAGAGCGTAGATTTAAGATTAAGTATTGGGAAGAAATTCTTTACTATGTGGGCAGTGAGACACTGGAACAATTTGCCTAAAGAAGTTGTGGATGCCCCATCCCTGGCAGTGTTCAAGGACAGGCTGGACAGGCATTTGAGCAACCTGGTCCCATGGCAGGGCGTTAGAACTATATGGGAACTATATGATCTTCAAGGTCCTTTCCAACACAAACCAATTCTATGTTTCTGTGAATTTAGTTATTGTTAATAAATAAGAACTGACAAAAATAATACAGTAGTTTGTTTGAAGTAGTTGTTTGCCCAGGGAATTTATTCATTACAGGTTTGGGTAAATACTATAACTCCAGGAGCTTATCCAGTCTTTTAAAGTAGTGTTTCAGAGGAATGTACTAGTAGGTCATTGAGCTAATACTTCAGAGAAAAGTATGCCACAATAGGTACATGTACACCTACTTTTTTCTGCATGAGTGTTGTATGTTCATTGTGTATACATTCGACGAGAAAACATGGCTGTGATCAATGTAATAAAAGATTTTTCCTCTTGGAAATATTTGCATGACTATATACATGACATTTTTTAAAGTAGACTTTTATTTTGCTTTACGTAGTTTAGTAACCAAGTTATGCTATCTCAAGGTTTCAATAAGAGTTTTATTGGAATACTGTGGGAGAAGATTTCTTTAAAAGATTTGGTTTTTTTTCACTTGCTTTCAAACATCTGCCTGTGGTTAAATTTAGGACAGTGACTCTATACGCAGACAAAATTGTGGAGCTTTTTTATGAGTTACAGATATACTGAATTTTACAGCATTATCTGCAAAACTTTAGAATTAGAAACATTAGCAATCATTTCTAAAACTGAAAACTTCTGTACATCAACTGTAAAAGAAATAACTGTAGAGGCAAGACGTAGCTGAAAGCACTTAAGCATGGAGTATAGAAAGAGCAGCCTTTTTGCTTTTTGCAGCAATTGTACTTGGCTATCCTGGTGTTATTACGTTACAATGTCTTTTAGGCACTGTGTTTAGTTAACATATGAAAAAAAAGTTAAATACTTAAGTTTCCTTTCCTAAAATGCCTGATCTCAGATTTTGTAATGTTTTATACTTCCTAAAGAAGAAAAGTTAATTGTACCCATGTGAATTTTCCTGTGGAAATACAGATACTAACAAAAACCAGACTGAATGTCCCATTACAGGAGCCTCTATGTGTTAGATTACAGGTGTTTCTGTGTTTAAACTCGGAGCTAACAATAACTGTTTAGTAAGAAACTAAAGATATTTTTTTTCCCTTCTCTTCCCTCTTGTCTCTATGTCCTGGGTTCAGCAGTAGCAGTCATTTTTCTCCTTCGTAGTAGCTGGTGCAGTGCTGTGTTTTTAACTTTCAGCCTGGGAACAGCGCTGATAACACCGATGTTTTTAGTTGCTGCTCAGTAATGTTTACTCTGACCAAGGTCTTTCTGAGTCTTATGCTCTGCCAGGGAGGAAAGGAAGCCAGGAGGAAGCAGAAACAGGACTCCTGACTCAAACTAACCAAAGAGGTATTCCATACCACAGCATGTCATGCCCAGTATGTAAACTGGGAGCAGTTACCCATAAGGGCTATATCACTGCTTGAGTCAGATTTGGGTATCGATCACTGGGTGGTGAGCAATTATATTCTGCATCACTGCTCTTTATTGTTTTCTTTCCTTTCCCCTTTTATTTTCCTATACTTTCCCCTTGTTATTTCCATTATCATCATTATTATTTGTGGTAGCAGGAGTGGTTTTCTGTTATATGTAGTTACCGGGCTGTTCTTATCTCAGCCTGTGGGAGTTAGATTTTGGAACAAGTCCAGAGGAAGGCCATGAGGATGATCAGGGGGCTGGAGCACCTCCTGTATGAAGACAGGCTGATAAAGTTGGGGCTGTTCAGCCTGGAGAAGAGAAGGCTGTGTGAAGACCTCATAGCAGCCTTCCAGTATCTGAAGGGGGCCTAGAAGGATTCTGGGGAGGGAGTCTTCATTAGGGACTGTAGTGACAGGACAAGGGGAAATGGGTTCAAACTTAAACAGGGGATTTTGGGATTTAATTTAAGGAAGAAGTTCTTTACTGGGAGGTAAGAATGGAGGGAGCAAGTGAGTGGCTGTGTTGCTCTGAGTTACTGGCTGGGCTTAAACTACAATACACACAGACAGGATTCTATGGGCAATTAGAAGAAACCTCTGGGTAGGTAGCTCTTGTCCTTCTGGGAGATTTCCATTTCTCACACCTCATCTGGCAATACTATACCATCACTGCTGGGACAAATGAGGCTGCGGAATTTCTGATGTTTGCTGAAGGCAGCTTCTTTTCACAAGTACTCAGTGGGCCAACTAGGAAAGGTGCCCTCCTAGACTTGCTCTTTGTGAATCAAGAGGGATGCATGTGAGGTGTGATGGTAAGAGGCTGTCTTGGCCACCCTAATCCCAAAGACCTTGAGCTCAAACTTTTGGGTGTCATGAAGGAAAAGTTCAGCAGAGTTGCTACACTGGGTATGAGGAGAGCAAAACTAAAGCTGCAGAGGAACCTACTTGGCAGGGACTCCTGGGCATGAGCTTTTGAGGACTTCAGAGACCATGAGAGCTGCTTGCTTTTGAAGAACCAGCTTTTGAAAGTGCAGGAATTCCATTGTGTCAATGGAAGTCAAGCAGGTGCAGCAGAAGAGCAGCTTGGAACTCCTCCTGGAACTGGTGTGGGAACAGAAATTGTGTGCTTTCTAGAAGCAAGGTTGAGCTTTTCAAGAGCAGGGTAACCCTAGATTACATCACACAAGAACTTGTTCAAGGGGACCTTGAATATCTCCAACGTAGGAGACTCCACACCCCCCCTGGGCAACCTGTTCCAGTGCTCTGTCACTCTCACAGTAAAGAAGTTTTTTCTGATGTTCACATGGAACCTCCTATGTTCCAGTTTACACCCATTGCCCCTTGTCCTATCACTGGACATCACTGAAAAAATCCTATCTCCATCATCCTGACACTCACCCTTTACATATTTGTAAACATTGATGAGATCACCCCTCAGTCTCATACACTCCCAGGTCACTACACCTGCTGTCTGTCTGGTTCAACCTCATCTTCATTCATGATTGCACACTCACTCACACATGTGCGCTCATTCTGCTTGCTGGCGATAGACTCCTGAACACACATGCACATGGATGAGAGCAACCCTGGAAAATAGCTAAATGTGGAGTTCAAATAGGCTAAACCATCCTCCATACCGTGGTCTGACTTACTTACACTCCCATAGACACAGGACAGAGAGCGCACGCCCAGGGAAGAGAGAAAGGAGTTTAACATGAAGACAGGACAGATGGCAGTGGTCAGGCACAAGGCACAGCCAGACAACCACACTGACCAGCTCCTGCTTACATATGTACTAACCCATTTATTCCCTTATCCCTCTATTTCCCACAACTGTTACTCTTCAAATCATCTACCCTCCCTCCCCCTTTTTCCTGCCTTTGGTACCTCCCATAAGTATCCCATAATGAGTCCTGTACAATCTCAAAATTTTTCTCTGCATCTTATAATAGGTCCCACAACCCTAGGGAGCAATCCTCATTAATATGAAAGGTGTTTTGAAGAACCTCTCCCTTAGACTCTTCCTGATGGGTTTCACACTTGGACACTGGGGCTGAATATCACCTGGGACAGCCATGGGAGGGGACTGGACAGGGTGTCCCTATCTCTGAGTCCGCAGTTTGGGTTCCTTCTCACCACTGTTCCTCCCTGTGCTCCTCTCCACTTGTGAAGATGTGCCTTTGATGGGCTGATGGCCCCTGTGATAGGCCTGGGAGTAGCCAGGAAGAGTTATTTTGGGGGCTCCTCATCTGCCATGGTCTGTGTTTGTTTGTGGGTGTGAAGACAAGGTTACTTTTTTATCCTATAATCTACCAAATATGGTTCTGGAAAAACAGCTTTTCCAATTTCACTTTAAATAAAAAAAAGAAAGTTTCTTCTAGAAAATCCCAGTCTTTTTTCTTCCAGAAAATCCCCATCTGAATATGGATGATAATTTTGTGATATAATATAGAAGCTGAATTAATTCTGAAGATTTCTTTGGGCACTGAAGTGAATGACAGGAGAGGCAGTAATTAGTAGATAGTATACCACCACTATTGACAGTCTGAAGCATGACTCAAGCATTGTCAGAATCCTCAAGGACTGGGAGAAATAAATCATAACAAATAAAAGTCAGTCAGGATAGCATCTGTGGAAAAAAGAATATAAAGGCTTATTTCAATTAGAGTCACACAGATGAAAGTGAGAAATGTTGGATGTCATGCCATTCAATAAGGTATGAACTTCAACAACTTCGGTCGCCTGTGAAGCACTAAAAGACAACTGAAAAGCAAATTTCCAAGAGAAACATCTGTAGTAGAACCTCCATGGAATCAATTTCAAGACTTCAGACTGTATTTCTAAAAGGAAAGTAAAATGAATATAACCTTAAAAAATAAACAGAGGTTAAAACTGAATAGGAAATATGCAGATTGACAGGGATAGAACTGATGGGTGAGTGATGCCTGTAGTTCTAGCTTGATGCGTTCATTGAAAAGTAATTACATCAGAGCTGGGTGTCAAACAGAAGATTTTATCTGATGCATTTTTCAGACCTACATCAATAATATTTTACCAAGTCACATTTGAAAAATTAATGATGTCAATACAAAACTGTAGTTAGAAGAAAGCTGGGATCAAAATGTTCAAACAAGTCAAGTACATTTTATGATCATGAACAGAAAGCACTCTTTTTTTAGCATGTGATTAATTAAACACTTACATATTATGTCACAATGATGAACAGGTTTTGAACTTACACTCTGTTCTACTCCACACGAAAGAAATCCCATCCAGTGCTACGGCCCTAGCAACCAAAAGTTTGTTTCTGCTTATGGCATGATTACTTATCTACTCATTGAAGGAAGCCTTTTAAGCCTGAGAGCTTCTTTTTTAAATAAACGTTAAAGGAAAAAAGAAATGTTAAAGAAAAAAAAGAAGTCTTTCCAAAGGCAGTAGAAATGCAGATATGCATACATTTACATGAAGGATGTTGAAGAAAAATAATTGTGTTAAATTGTTGTGAGACAGTATTAAATTTTGGTAGCTAGCAATTTAATCTGGTATATTCCTGTGTAACCTGCTGTAGGTGGCCCTGCCTTGGCAAGCGGGTTGGACTAGATGATCTCCAGAGGTCCCTTCCGGCCCTAACAATTATGTAATTCTGTGATTTCAAAAATACATATCACTATTTAGTTAATTCTTGAAGAGAAATTAAACATTATGTAGATGATGTTATTTACACAAGAGGAAATAGATCCTATTTGTAGTTGCCTTAGTCCAGTATTGATGCCACACATTATGTCTAACTGCTTGACTGTGCAGAGAACACACTGGCCATGGGAAAACTCAAGAGAGGGAGTGAAGGAGGTCCTGTGTGCAAACAGACCATGAAATTGACTGTACTATTGTTGATTTGTGATTTAAAATGTGCACTTAAAGAAATCTTCTCTAGAAAATGCTGCCTAGAAGTCAGATCAGAAAGTTACTAATCTGCACTTCCAGCTGTTAGTCATAGTTTTCAGCTGAGACTTAGTGATTGGCCATGTCAGTACTTCAATCTATTTCAAATAAAATCAGATTCCTTTAAACTAGCATAGAAATGAGTTGCAGTTCTGCCTGAGGGAGTACAAATTTGTATGTGTATATGCCCTCTATGCCAAGTATCAGGTGAGACATTGATGGAAAAGATTCTCCTTTAATGTTCCCCTTGTCCTATCTTACTTGTCTGGTCCTGAAGACACTCATTACAGGGAAGGGGAATCTTTGGAGCGAGTATGTGCATTTCATTCTGTATCTGTCAAAAATATAAACAAAGAACAAAACTGGTAAAAAACAAAATAAATAAAGTCTATTGTTTTTTTAAGAATAGTTCAGGAAGTCAGACTTGTTTGTCCAAGCAAATATCCTGAACATAAGGTTGAAGAGTCTCACTTTCTTTCCAAGGAGTTATTTAGACATTTGCCATAGGTGTGAAGTACTGTCACTTCAACGGAAGAGGCTGAAGCTTTCCATCATGTCTTCCTTTATTTAGAGTTGTCTGTGGACTAGTCTTTAAAGTATGTTGTTATGAAGGGGGAGCTTTAAGATGATAAAAGATTTAACAGATCTCTTCTATTTTGACTTAGAAAATGTAAATGTATTCCCTTTGAAACAAGGGACCTCAGAAGAAAATTCAAAATGGGTGTTAGATACAAACTGGTCAGACTTATAAGGACAGCTATAAACTAGATTTAGGAGCGGGAGGGGATGGAGGTTTGGGTAACAGAGAAAAGCCAGGGGCTGCTGGTGTTAGGAATCAGCAAAGGAAAACAATTGTGGAACACCACAAAGGAATTGGAGCACTTTCCTCTAAAAAGGTGACACAGCCTAATTAAAATACCTCTGTAGCAATGCACACGGTATGGATAACAAATAGGAAGAGCTAGAAGCCACTGTGCAGCTAGAAACCCATGATCTAGTTGGTATCATTGAAATATGATGGCATGAGTCGCATGATTGAGGTATTGCAAATGACAACTCTAATCTGTTTAGAAGGAAAGGGGAGGGTGGGGGTTGCCCTCTGTGTAAAATAAATGGACTGACTGCAAATAATGATATTTGAAAAACAGTGATGAAAAGGTTGAGAATTTATGGGTGATTAGGGTCCACATAAACAAAGGAAATCTTGTATTCTGTGTTTACTTCAGTCCACTCAACCAAGGTGAGCTCACAGATGAAACGTTCTTACTTCAGCTACAAGCAACATCACTGTCAGAGGCTCTGATCCTCCCAGGAGACTTCAGTCATCCTGACATTTTCTGGAAAGCAGCACAACAAGCTTTAAGCAGCCCAACAGACTCTTAGAGTACATTATGGACCATAACTTCTTAAGATGGAGAGGAGCATTCAAGAAGTGCAGGATGTTTTACTCCTTCATTCCCATATACTGAGGGGATTGGTGAGCATTTGGGATTATATGTCCAGATCTAGAGCATCATTATCTCACTACAGGGAATATCAGGAATCAAACAGTTCCCAGTAGCTAATGAAAAACAGTAACATTAAAAGCTGTCCTGGCTTCAGCAGTAGCAGTCATTTTTTTCTCCTTCTTAGTAGCTGGTGCAACAATGTGTTTTTACTTTCAGCCTGGGAACGGTGCTGATAGCACCGATGTTTTTAGTTCCTGCTCAAATGTTTGGTTTGGCCAAGGACTTTGTGAGCTTCATGCTCTGCCAGGGAGGAGGGAAGCTGGGAGGAAGCAGAGACAGGACACCTGACCCAAACTGACCAAAGAGGTATTCCATACCACAGCACGTCATGCCCAGGATGTAACTGAGAGTCACCCGGAAGTACTAGGGCACTGTGGAGTTGGAGGAGGTATCGGTTGGTGCTCAGTCGGGTGGGATGGAGCGAGTTATCTTTCAGTGGGTGGTGAGGTGGTGTATTTTCTTCCCTTGTTATTTCTTTTATCATTATTATTATTGGTGGTAGCAGTAGTGATTTGTGTTATACCTTAGTTACTGGACTGTTCTTATCTCAACCCATGGGAGTTGCATTCTTTTGATTCTCCTCCCCATCACCCTGGGAGCAGGGGGAGGGCAAAAAGGGGGGGATTGAGAGAGCAGTTGTGTGATTTATGGCTGACTTTGTTTACGACAAAATCTAAGAGTCATTATCCTTTACTTATACATCTGATATAGAGGAAGTAAAATTAACTTGATATGCATTTACTGTTCTACTACACTAACTTCATACCAAGTTTATTGTACTAATACAAAACAATTACATTACATTCTTTGTGCTAATTATTAGTGTGTTACCAAAAAGCAGATTGTCAGTAACTGTCAATATAACATCAAGTATATGAATCATAGAATAGTTAGGGCTGGAAAGCACCTTAAGATCATTTAGGTCCAATCCCCCTGCCATGGGCAGGGACACCTCACCTTAAACCATATCACCCAAGGCCTCATCCAACCTGACCTTGAACACTGCCAGGGATGGAACATTCACAGCCTCCCTGGGCAACCTATTCCAGTGCCTCACCACTCTAACAGGAAAGATTTTCTTCCTTATATCCAATCTAAACTTCCCCTGTTTAAGTTTTAACCCATTGCCCCTTGTCCTGTCACTACAGTCCCTAATGAATAGTCCATCCCCAGCATCCCTATAGCCTCCCTTCATATACTGGGAGGCTGCTAGGAGGTCTCCACGCAGCCTTCTCTTCTCCAGGCTGAACAGCCCCAACTTTCTCAGCCTCTCTTCATATGGGAGGTGCTCCTGTCCCCTGGTCATACTTGTGGCCCTCCTCTGAACTCGTTCCACAGTTCCATGTCCTTTTTATGTTGAGGACACCAGAACTGCACACAATACTCCAAGTGAGGTCTCACAAAAGCAGAGTAGAGGGACAATATCACCTCCTTTGACCTGCTGGTCACACTCCTTTTGATGCAGCCCAGGATACGGTTGGCTTTCTGGTCTGCAAGGGCACACTGCCGGCTCATGTTCATTTTCATGGTCTTAAAGATAAATGAAAGTTATATGTTTAGTGCTGCATCCCTAGCTTTTATAACACCAGCTGATGTTCCTAGACCTGCCATTCATCCTAAGTATACATAGAGATTTTGTAGAAGTAAAAGAGCAAACTTGTAAGAAAACATGGCTTAGATAAAAGTGAAGTATGCATAGAACACTTCAATTCTCCGTGTTTTGAACAAAAGTAGAATTTTTAAGGGAAAAGCATATGAGCTATTAGCCTTCACTTTAAATAGAGCTACCCATAATATTTATTTTTAAATTGACAAATTTTTAATTAGTAACGTAATGGCAACATGAGAACAACCATATCTGACACATAATAACAGATCTTCCATGTAGAAGCTAGTTCTGATGCTTGCAGTAGTAATCTTTTTTAATGATTGATTTTATTCTGCTTCTTTTTGGCAAAAGTCTAAAAGTCCTTCACAGTGCAGAACTGGTCAGAAGAGAACATCTGGGAAAAGATCCAGTGTTCCTACTTTTTCGGATATCTATATCAAAGATAAGTACAGGTGTCAAGTGAGACAATCTTCCAAAATTCATAAATGCCATTCATAGTCAGTGAAGAGAGCTTAATGCCTCCATCATACTTCTAATAGAACAAACAACATTTCCTTCTGGAGATCTTGAAAATCTGTTTACCTCTACTAAATATATAAACATTTAACATTACAATAGCCTTACAAGCTGCTGGTGCCTACAATACACTATGGTGCCTTTTGGAGTTGTCACCTATTATTCAAATTAGTTTCTGTCCAGACCACACCACAGTTTTCATCTAAATGGAAAAAAATCCTAAACATTTTATTTGGATAATGCGTGAGGGACATACAAATCAGATTGCCTGATACCATCCTTCATATGTATTCACCAGACAGCATTTTTACAGGTGCGAGACTTGAAAATGGCATTATGGGGTTTTACAGAATTAGGAAGGAATGATATATGTCAGCAAAATTATATGATAGCAAAAAGTTGCAGGTTTTGTAATGTCATGTCTTCTTATTCTTTCTTTAGCACTAAGGGAAATAAATCAGTATAGGGCATGGTATTCCTAATTAGGCAGACTGAGGATCTCATGAGGGCAGGGTAAAAATGGGCATTAAATACATAGTAGAAAAATAGTTTATGGTGACCTATATGCAGATACATCTCTTGAGGGAAAGCCCTTATTTCTTAACGATTTTCTCCTTCCTTTGATATAGTAGTGGCAGTAAATAGAAATTTGAGTTCTATGACATTTTAGGGTTGTGTGGTCTTTCGCCTGTTTTTTTGCTGTTTGTTTTTGTTGGTCTTGTTGTGTTGTTTTTTTTTTTTTCCCTGAGGATCATCTGGACTTCATTCTATGAGGAACAGGAAAAAGATTTAAATGCATGTTATAATGCAGTGTCATGCAGCAGTACAAAAAATATTTCAAAAACAGGGTGGAATCATGACAAAAATGCTTAACACAACTTGGCTTTCAATACAATTCATCAGGAGTACCTGATTTTAAAACAACACATGAAACACTGTCAATGGCATATAAAAAGAGGACACAACAAGCAGGAAAATATCTTGATACAGTTTGAATTACTACATTAGTCTATCTGGGAATAATTGAATACGTGTTTATCACAAATGCACTTTCTTAATTTTCTTTGGAAAAAATACATCTAGACTTACACTGTGCAACTGATAGCAATTTCAAGAGGAAAATGTATTCATTCAGCTGTAGTATTCATGTCAATATCTGCAAAACTAACACTTCTGTTCATTTCCACAGAATAAGCACCTACAGTGTGGGTGTAAATACTAGCATCATGCGCTGCATGTTGAGTATATGCCTCTAGCCAGCCTGTACATCTGTAACTGAACAAGAAAGGTTTTGCTGAAAAAAAACCTTATTTGTCAGTATCATTCAACTTACTCAGAACGAACATCATTAATTTTTCATTTCATGTTTTATGTGCTATTTTTTTTGTCTGTTATTTCTATATTATACATTTTGGGTCTGTGTATTCAAGCTATTTTAATTGTCCATGTGTTTGGTATCTTAAATATCTGTTCTATGGGAAATATGCAGTATTTCTTCATTAATTTCAAGCTGAGAAATCATTCTCTGCAGTCAGCTGAATGCCTACTGAATGGTGAAGTGGACATTAAACTTGCTTGAAATGCTGAATTTCTCAAGGCTATATCCTACATTTTTCACTTGTAACAGATATCCCTACTTCTTGTAGTAGCTAAACAATACTAATCCATTAATTTAACTACTGATAAATTTTTTTCCCTTCTGTAATAAAAATGGGTTATTACCATTTTATTTCATTGTATGGCAAGGAGTAATAGTTTTCAACTGAGAGAGGGTAGGCTTAGGTTAGATATAAAGAAAAAAATCTTTACTGTGATTGTGATGAGGCACTGGAACAGGTTGCCCAGAGAAGTTCTGGCTGCCCCATGCCTGAAAGCATTCAAGGCCAGGTTGCATGGGGCTTTGAGCAACCTGGTCTAGTGGAAGGTGTCCCTGACCATGGCAGGCATTTTGGAACTGAATGATCTGTAAGGTCTCTTCCAACTCAAGCAATTCTATGGTAACAGGATGCTTGAGGAGAAGTTTAGAATACAGAACATTATATTGATTTCTGGCTCAGAATACAAAAGATACTTTCAAAGTACATCCCTTATAAATACTAGTTTGCAATAAGACTTAATTCTTTTTCCTCTCAGGCCTGTTTGAATACCATTTTCATCCCAGTTCCAGTTTCTTTATATTCAGACCTAAGCACCATCTCTTAACACAAGAAAGCAAACTTTCTCAGTACTTTCCTGCCAGTCAGAACTGTCAGAACAGATTTCTGAACCTGTTCCTGATTCCCATAAATATGGGTAACTAAGGAAAGGCTGAAAGTTAATTTTGATGCATCCTACATTTTGTGGCAAGAGGACAAAGAAAAAATAGCTGATCTGGAAATTATTTTTTATAACATTGTGTACTTTGTTTTAAACGTTGGTCTTATGTTACTAAGCAGCTAAGCTGAGCTAAAGAAAATAAAGAAAACAGGGTTTCACGTTCATAGAACTCTTTAATAATGTTTTTTCAGTCCAAAGCAAACTGCTCTTCAGAGCACTGATCTGTTTTCTTACTTCAAAAATAAGTCAATAAATCTTGTAATGATGATACTGAGAAGAAAACATACAGCCTAGGAGAATATCAGATTGCACCATGAACCACAGTGCCATGGGATTCTTCTGTAAGTGCAAATATTTCAATCCTCATAAAATTCCAGTCCTTTTCTACAGCAATAGCTAAAGTTTGGATTTGTAAAATATATATATATATATACAGGACTAAAGAATCTCAGTTCTGAAACTTCAAAGATTTTACAAGAATGAGCCAGAATTTAAATGTTTCATTAATATAATGTACTGAGGAGTGAGTTATACAGTACCAACACATTCTTTTTTGCTGTGCATGCTTTTATAGCTGTAGTTCCAATTGAATCTTAGAAGAAAATTGACTGCACTTGAGATGTGTCTGTGAACACAGATCACCAAGATTTTTTTTGAAACAACTGACACCGTAAAATACCTGGATGTACTATAGATGTAATTTTCAATGTATAGTTCTGAAGTTCAAATCAAAGTCAAGTAAAAAGATCATTGAGACATAATTTTTTTTTATCTTGGAATCAAACTGTTGTTCGGGATTGATATTTTATCTAACATTCAGAAAAAGCATACTGAATATTGTTTTATGTAATAAAATATATACTAGACTTAAAAAATGACAAGAATGTACTTTTTTTGAAATTTAAACAATGTCATGTTTGTGTGAAAACAGTACCAAACTTGTTTTTGTTAGCATACTCCTCATTTTAATGTATTTTTATACCATTCATTAGTGGTGTCCCTCAGAGCTTGGTATTAGGGCCAATGTCTTCAGTGATCATCTGGATGAGGGGATTGAGTGCACACTCAGGAAATCTGCAGATGACATCAAGTTGGGTGGAAGTATTGGTCTGATGGAGGATAAGAAGGCTCTACAGAGGGATCTGGACAGGCTGCATCAATGGGCTGTGGCCAGGGGTATGAGGTTTAACAAGGGAAAGTGCTGAGTCCTGCCTTTGGGTCACAACAACTTCATGCAATGCTACAGGCTTGGGGAATAGTGTCTGGGAAGCTGCTCAGCAGAAAAGGACCTGTAATGCTGACTGACAGCTGCTGGACATGAGCCAGCTTGTGCCCAGGCAGCCAAGAAGGCCAACAGCATCCTGGCTTATATCAGAAATAGTGTGGCCACCAGAACGTGGGCCGTGATCATCCCCCTGTACTTGGCACTGGTGAGGCTGCACCTTGAATACTGTGTTCAGTTCTGTGCCCCTCACTACAAGAAGCAATTTGAGGTGCTGGAGCAGCTCCCGAAAAGGGCAACAAAATTGGTGAAAGGTCTGGAGCACAAGTATGTGGAATGGCTGAGGGAGCTGGGGTTGTTTAGTCTGGAGAAGAGAAGGCTCAGGGGGGACCTTATCACTCTCAGCACCTGACTGAAAGCAAGTCATAGTGCTGTGGGGGACGATCTCTTCTCCCAAGTAACAAGTGATAGGACAAGAAGTAATGGCCTCCAGCTGCTCCAGGGGAGGTTTAGAGTGGATATTTCTTCACAGAAAGAGTGCTCAGGCATTGGAACAGGCTGCAAAGGGAAGTGGTGGAATCATCATCCCTGGAAGTGTTGAAAAACTGTGTGGATGAAATCCTCAGCGATATGGCTTATTGGTTGATTTGTCAGTGCTGAAGTAATTGTTGGACTTGATGATCTTAAAGGTCTTTTCCAACCTAGCTGATTCTATGATGCATATTAAAACACCCAAGTACATTTTACATGTTTCATTGCTTACCATAGTCCTATATACTTAGAATCTGATATTAATTTGAATGCAAATATTATCATGCTTTATGATTTTTTCCCTTTTATTTCTTTACATTATGAATGTTATTAGTCTAGGTTTTATTCAAAAAACTATCAACAATAAATCTCAGACAATAACTGCTTAATAGCTCCCACTGTGTGAATGCTTAGACCCAAAGTCATAATTCTATATCTCATCCTGTTGAATACTATTTATATAAGTACTGCCTCTTCAGAAGTTATTTTTGGAGCCTAATTATTGCAATTTATCACAGGAAAAGTTCATCTGCTAATGTAGTTTCTCAAACTGACTTTCAAATCAGAGGCTGTCATACATGTAAAATCTCATTTCCACCTTTAATTTGGAGTTCATAAGTCCATATTTTTCTTGTTTGCAGAAAAATAATATTTATATTGTCTTTCATTTTCCAAGTTTCCTTGCAAATATATTTCAAGATTTTTGTTCATGCTATAAATAACAGTTCTACTGCTGTTCTACAAAAAGACCTCTCAAAAATGTATGCTTTTGTACTCACTTCTAGGCCTCTGGTTCCATTTGGTCCTTACAATACAGAGCTAAGATATACATGTAAAAGAGTTATTTTTTATTTTTTTTTTTTAATCTTTTGGTAACTTTTGTTCTGCTCATAAGTACCTATATCACTAGTCAAACACTTATCAAACCGTTAGCATTACTAGCTTCCTCTAAGATTGTATCTCAGAAAAGTTATAATGAGCAGGACTAATTTCTTAGTAAGTAAATTAAAGATAACCTAGTTTTGTTTTGCTTTTTTTACATTTTCCAAACAACATACTTACTGAAAATATATTTTTTCAAAATTCTCTATTCAGTTTGCTTTATTAAATTTAATAAAATTTTAATATCAATATTACAGCTTCTCAGTAAGAAAGAAAGAGAAATATTCTGATAGAAATCAGAATATTTTGAACCATTAGCAGAAGTTTTTAAGGTATTTCTTATTCTTTCTTTACTAATGTTTGAAAAACTTCCATGATGTTACAATGTTTGCACCTGAGCTTTTCAGATATTGAAAAGTTTTCAAAGTTTTTCAGCTTCTCTATGATATCTGGAAATTCATATATGCTCTTCAAGCTTCCTTTTTTTGAACAAAATCCTTACTTATATTTGAAAATACTTGGTTTAGTTCTGTCTACTTAATAAGCTGAGCCTTCCTATATGCAGAAGATAACTCACAGAAGGCAATGGACTTGGAGCCTGAAAAAATCATTACCTATTTCTTTAGATTTTGTAAATAAATTCAGCTAAAAACACATTATACTCAAGGCAACCAAGTATTTTTATGGATTTGAAAATATAAATTTTGTGTTTTCAATATGTGCAGTGTACTACCTGACTATGATTTTAAATTTCATTTTAAGATTCAAATATTTACACCTATTGGGTTTACATTATAAAATCCAATTGAAAATTTGCAGTTACAGAAGTAAATTACATAGTTGCTAATAATTAGTAAGAAGATTAAATTAAGATTATATGTCTGCTATTCAGTCTTTTTTTCTTCATTTTGATTATGAGGAGAATTACATAATCTTAGTGCACCAAACTTGTCAAAAGAATAACCTGAGAAACCAAATCTTCCAACTGAATGTGCATTTAAACACTAAACCCTTAGAAAGTAGTATGATAGATAGTACAATACGTCTTTATATAATACTACAGGACAGGATTGTGCCAAAATAGAAAAAATTTACAGCCACAATAATGAGATACCAATATGTTTGTCAAGATTCCTGACTAATATGAAAATCCTGTTTTTAAGACACCTGAAAGAATGACTTTCACAAAAAAGGAAAAAAAAAAAAAGTAGGTTTAACAAAGAATTACCCTTAAAATAATAAAATTAAAAAAATGGTTGGAGACAGGGATTTCTGTTTTGTTTGGGTTTTCTTTTTTGGTTTTCTTTTTTTCCAAAGTCTTTCACATGTCCAGAGTGTGGAGACGAATTGGTCTAACTGTCTGTAATGTAGAGATCTCCTTTACAGATCGATATCTAGTCCTTAGTTAGAATCAAAAGAGAACAAATATGTATTTTTAGGGCACATTTAATCTTTAATCTGTAAAATAAGTCAGATGACTCATGGTCTAAATTGCCTATTTTTCTGTTGACTAGAAAGAAAGCCTAATTGCAGATATATTCAACATAGAACTGAAAAAATTGGATGCAACTATTTCACTCAAAAAACCTTTCAGAAAGGAGTAAATAAACCCTTTCTACTGTGTAAAGAATATAGAATCATAACTGTGGGAGCAGACTGTTATTGCAAGGGAAATATTGGTTTTTGTCTGGAAAAAGTAATCCTTCTAAACTAAATATTGCAATAGAATATTTCCTGTCCTTGGAGTTCAGCTATTTATACTGCAAAACCGTTCACATCATTCCAAGTAACAGTTGTGGACCATGCCAAAAAGCATTATCCTGAACAATTCCTGCACATAGTATGGTAAAATATTGGCCACAGACAGTTTACAGTTTGAAGTAGGATGGGACCACCCAGTTTTGAAGACTAAGACAGATTAATGAAGTGCACACAGTGTGTCACAGTGCCAGAAAACTAACAAATTACATACAGCAAATACATAGGCAGGAGTAGTCCCTAATTTGCCAAGCTTACGGGTACACAGGTACAAGCTTTTCTGCTAAGAACATTTCTATTTTAGCACACCATGTAAAGAACTGCACACCAATAATTCTTTAGAAGAATCAAGATTAACTATTTTATCATGTTATTATTATTTCACATATGGTCACCCTTTTTCAGAACATTCATATGACATCTCTACTACTTTTGTCCTGGGAGAACCCGTATTTTGTCTGTGTGTATGGTCTGAGGTTTATGGATGATCAAAATACTTAATGTAATTTAATTTTATATAGTACATAAATGTTCATCTTGGTCAGAACAATTTCATGATGAACTCCTAATTATAAATGAACCAGTGCATTTATGAAGCTTATATAAATGTAGGACACAAACAAAATGATTGTGTAATAAAAAGGATGCATTGAAATGAAACATTCTGAAATACATAGTAATGGCATAGTTATGCATTTTCTTTGCATCAGCTGTTAAAATGCTCCTGTCTTAGAAACCCAACTTTGTGGAGGGTTAACAAAAAAAAAAAAAAGTTCAACTTTGTCAGGAAAACCAACAGCTGCCTTGCACATTCTACAGTAGCTCTGCATTTTGTGTGACATGAAATCGTACCATATTCCCTGTTAGAGAAGTGTGTGGAAATACTGTGAGATCTCTCCTCATAAAGGCATAAATATGTAACTGACTTTTCTCCCCTTTAGCAAGCTCAAAGCTTAAATTTCTTAGATTACAGGTATTTGTATCTTCAGTGATAGTTTTAATGTTTTAGGTAGTGCATCTGTACTGGTACCTTAATGTTTTTCCACTACTATTGGACATAAAGCCCAATCAAGCATGCATTATAATAATATAACCTAACATAATAAAAAATAGGTAACAGGCAAACTGTAAACTGAAGTCAGTAATAACAAAGAAGTCTGAGATGCTAATATAACATTTCTTTCTTATGCTCTATTTAGGGCTTGCTGTAATGAAATACATAAAATATTTTCTATAATATTGGAGGTTGTGAAAATAATGAACTGCATGTAACCAGAAAGGTTAGTAGAAAAGATAGGGAAAATGACAAAGACCTTGTCTCAAGGGCTGTTTTGGTTTTTTTTTTGGTATTTTTTTTAAATGAAAATGGAAAAATCTGAATATGTGCCTTTTAGCACTACAACAAAATATTTAAGTATACACTTAAACCCTAATGATTCCAAGTTGGAGTTAAGAGTCCAAAAGTAAGATCACTCTCAGAGGGTATTTTAAATGTAATCCAAAGTATATAAACAGTATTTGTGCTTTTAAACACTTAGGGTTCTGAAATACAGGTAGATAAATCAATAAGGAAGGAAACAAATTCTTTTTCTCGTGTAATTAGAATATACAGAAAATAATGGAACTGGAAAGCTCTTAGCATCAATTACTGCTCATGGATCACTTCCATGAAGAGGTTTCCTGGATTTTTTTTTTTTTCTTTAAAGTTTTGACAGCATGTTCTTAGAGGAAAACAACTCTATTCATCATTTGTACTGTCAAGCACAAGGATGTTCATATAAGAGCATGCTGCTTTACATTAACATAAAAACATGCAGGTGGTGTAATGTCATTGCCAAGTGGGAGCTGCCTACAGGTCCGTCTGTTACAATTAGCCATCTAAGTTTATCCAGCAGCCAAGATGTACGTTCAGCACAAAACAGGCCTGAAGGCAGTGTGATATTCACAGGCCTACAAGTACTCATGTTAATTGTTGGGTGTATCACTACCTTCTTGATATGCAACGGTCTTCTCATTTAGAATCATTACTGACCATTTGTGTTTTTGCAAGGGTATGTAAGCCTTTTCAAGAAAATTAAGCTAAAAACACAATACAATACTTTGGGACAACACATCTGGGGGGGAAAAATAAAGAAAAAAAGGTTTAATTCCTGAATATTAATATCTTTTAAATTAAGTAGGATTTGTAGTTCCTTCCTCCCTTCCTCCCTTCCTCTCTTCCTCTCTTCCTCTCTTCCTCTCTTCCTCCCTTCCCTACCTCCCTTCCCTTCCTTCCCTCTCTTCCCTCCCTTCCCTCCCTCCCTTCCCTTTGCTGTGTGTCTTTGGAAATCTTCTCTGAGAAGTTTATTGTAAGGGTTACAAAAGGGGAAAATAATTGACTTGCAGAAACAGTTAAAGTGCCACCAGTTTAATTTTTACTTCTGTATGGTACTTCCTGAATCTGTGCAACAGATGTACCCCTGTTATCAACTAAAAATAAAACACAGAAGTAACAAATTCCCCTGAAGGATGAAGTGAAAAACATTTCCTTATGCTCATTGTGAATCAATTTTTTGGTTAGCCTGAAAAATCAAAACCAACACAGATTAACAATATTCGTAAGTTTCTGTTTACCCTCCCTGATATACTTGTTCTGGTAAAAAGCAATGTGTCACTAGCTTAGGTATACAGCAGACTTTAAGTTAAGCAGTTATTCATCCAGCTTTGTTGACAGGGTCTAGTAAATTGACGATTGAAATATATTTTAAAACATACTCTTGATTCACTCGCATTACTCTAACTTATATACCAACACATGTCTCTGAAATCAGTGTGGGACCTTGAATATGAGTCATTGTTCCAAGCTGCTGACATGGCTTCCTTCCAGGATTTTAATTAATCCAATTGTAGTATTTTCTTTATGCAGCCACTGAAGTTCCCGTCTACCTTTCAAGAGCATACAAACTCTTTTTCCCTAAAAAAATTGTGAATGACAACTTTGTTCCCACCTGGAAATACCTAATTTGTGTCAGTAAAGATCATAACACAGATGTCATAGCTCACAACCAATACTGCTATTTATCTATCTACACTTGTCCTTACAATTGTTTTGTTTTTAGTTTCTGTGAAACACAAAAGCTGTTAAACTTCACTTGTTTTTATAACAATAGGAAAAAAACAACAACTAAAAAACATGCCACTATTTCTAATATGAAAATGAAGTTTTCTGGTAACAATTTGTAGGAGATAAAAAGAGGTTACTCTACAACAACAAAAAAAATCTTTACTGGAGTAACTTTTCTATAGGTTATCATGAACCACAGATTTTTAGTTTTTGTTTGTTTGTTTGTTTGTTTGTTTTTAGAGGTTGTGAACATTTTCATTAGATGTAATATGTCATGTTGTGAGGAGAAAAGACAAAATTTAGGGGTAAAGTAACACACTGGCTATGATCTGGGCTTGTTTTCCATCATTGACCTGTTAAGTTTTTCAAAGTGAGGCTTTTATGGCAATGTATAAGCATTAGTACTGATGTAATGAATACTGATGTAAATTATTTCCTTTTAAATTGAGGAACAGTATAGTATCACAGGCACTGGAATGTAAACAAGTAAACTTACCATAAGACTGTTTAGATCTCCAGATTCCATCAACCATATTGAACAGGGGTTAAACATAACTACTGAATATATGCCTAGTGGCTAGATATCTACAGCACTCTCATAAAATGAAAAGTCTGATACAGATCTTAAGGGAGACTAGTAGCTTTCTGGATCATCTGCTTACAGCCAAGTGGTATACTCTGATGAGCCTCAAGCTGCATGAGATTCCTATGATGAGACCAAAGAATTGTGGTTTTGTTTTTCTTTAAGTATTCCAGCAGCTGAAACTCATAAAGAACAGGAACCACATCCAGATACTTTAAGTTAGGGGTATACAATGTGGAGTTTAATTCCATTTCTGCAATCTTACTCTATTTTTTATCAAACACTATCCATCCTTGTGTGTTCAGAAGTATTTTACATTACTCATTTACTTGTACCCAAAGTAACCCCCATCGGATGTTCTGATTAGCTTGCCTAATGTCATTGGGTTTTCACAATTAGATATATGACCAACTCTCAGGATTAATGTAGAGCTTCAGGTGAGTACTTCTAAAAATTAAATTGGCCGGTAGTCTCTGTCTTAGCCTGACCCTGTATGTCAGCCTGACCTGCCCACACTGATGTGGCACTTAGAAGTAATAATCACATCCATGAAATAAATCACATCCACAAAGTAATCCCAGCTCTTCTAGCTCCCTAACATAAGCAGAATTATCAACTAAAGCAAACAATAGTTTACTTTCATGCAAACAAGCTTTTAAAAAACAGTTTCATCTAAATGCTTTGATAAAATGCCTTTCCCTGGGATACCCAGACCCTAATCTACCACAACAAAGCATTTCCTGGAGACTTTTTAGTGAAGTTTCATAAGCTTTCATCACTTTGATCCTAAAGAAACTTTGGGACATGAGAGAAAATAACATAGTTTAAAATGTGTCAAAACTGTATAATCAGTCCTTGTTTGTTTCATTGAAATGGCAAATAATATAATTAAATGTGCTCTGCCTTGTTGGCACTTGAACACACTCCTTTTATCTGGAACTGCACCTGTGATTTAAAGTTAACCATAATATTCTTCCCTTTCTTCTCTAACTGCCAACTTATTAGTTAAAAGCCTGCTGCCATATGGTGAAGCAGTACCGTCTGAGGAAAAAAAAAAAAAAAATCAATTAAAGTAAGCTTCTAAAGAAAGTTCTTTCAGAAGGAAAGTTTATGTGATTACTCAGTCAGAAATACTGGCATTTCAGTTTGGCATTTAACCCCCCCAAAAAACCCCAAACATTATTATATGTAAGACAAAATGAATAAACAAACAAAAGCAAGGAATAAGCATGCCCTTTTCATTATTCTTCAAAAGTTGCAGGATACAGAGAAAACCATTTTCCCTTATAGTAAATTACAGAAAGTTTGTATTAGTGCAAGGTAAAACAGCTGACTTGACTAGTCTGCCCAACTTCAGGAAGCCATTACGGTAACTTGCAAATTAATCTCTACTCTGGTGTCATGGCTTAAATTGAAAATGCTTGCAGCTGTGTTGTGAAAGAATTAATCACTGGAAATTATTTTACTTGACTGGAGTCATAAATATATTTAGTCATTAGTTCACTTCCACCTGTACAGAGATTTTTCATGATGCCTACCCCTTTAAACTAAATCTAGTGAAAAATTTAGGACTGAACTACCTATGTGGTTACCAACTTTCATTCAAGGCAATTATCTGCCCTGTATTGACAATAATATATGCTAAAGTGCTTCTTAGTTTGAAAATAGCTAGTTGCCTATTTCAAAATGAATAGTTGGAATGATCACATACTTGCCCACTAGGTTCAATTTTGTCATCTGTTAAGTTTCTCTTGTACTGGGGAGCTTAGAACTGGACACAGATATGGCTTCTCCAGTGCTGAATAAAGGGGAAAGAAGAAGGATCACTTCCCTTGATTTGCTGGCATTGCTTTGTCTAATGCAGCCCAGGATACTATTACCCTTTTTACTATCAGGGAACATTTCTGGCTCACATTCAACTTGGAAGGAACCAGGATCCTCAGGTTCTTTTCTGCCAAGCTGTTTTCCAGCTTGGTGCCCCCCAGTATATATTGGGGCATGGGGTTGTTCCTGCCCAGGTGTGGGACTTTGTGCTTCCCTTTACTGAACATCATGAAGTTCCTGTCAGCCCAATTCTGCAGCCATTTGAGGTCATTCTGGCATGACAGCACAATCCTCTGCCATATCACCTACTCCTTTCAGTTTGGTGTTGCAGCTACTCAGTTTGTCAGCAAGCTTGCTGAGGGTACACCCTCCCCCAACATCCAGATCATTAATGAAGATGTTGAACAGGGCTGACCTCTCAGGTTCACTGCTGGTTACTGGCCTAGGCTCTGTGTTGCTAATCGTCACCCTCAGGCCTGGCCATGCAAACAGTTTTCAATCTCCCTCATAGTCTGCTCATCCAGCCTGTACAGCTTGTCTATGAGAATCTTAGAGGAAACAGTGTCAAAGGCCTTACTGAAGTCTGGTCAGACAGTATCCACTGCTCCCCTCTCATCCGCCAGGCCAGTTATTTCAACATAGAAGTTTATCAAGTTGGTGAAGCATGACTTCCCCTGCTGTAGACATGCTGACTACTCCTAATAGTTTTCTTGTCATTCATGTGCCTGGAAATGGTTTCCAGGATGAGCTGCTCCATTGGCTCCCCAGGGTTCTAGGTGAGGCTAACTGACCTGTATTTCTCTGGGTCCTCTTTCTTCCCCTCATTGAAGATGGGAGTGACATTTTCTTTCCTTCAGTCCTCAGGCACATCTCCCTGTTACTGTGATCGATAAAATAGTGGTGTTGCAATGACATCAGCCATCTTGCTCTGCACTCATGAGTGCTTCTCATTATGGCCTATAGACTTATGCATGTCCAATGTGCTTAGGTTAACCTAATATTCCATTTTAAATGTGAATTCACTTTAATTTTTCAGTCTGAAATGATTGTCACAGAAGAAATAAAGGAATTTTATTAAGCCATTAAAGTCCTCTTTCTGAGGCAGGAGGGTTTAGAAAACATTTTTTTTAACAAAGGATTAGCTTGCTAGATAATCTGTAAATTAACACATTGACTCTCTCAATGATACCTAATTATGTTATCTTGCCTATCATGGGGAGCATTCATAAGTTATAAAAATAATGTTATCTAAGCTGTAATATTAGAAAGGGAGACGTACAGAGCAGTAGAAAATTAGTTTTAGGATCAAGTATCTACTTTACATTTCTCTAGCTATATACTGTAAAAAAACCCTCAGAAAGTTCCGAAGAGAGTGATGAAAGAAGTATCTCAGATTCTTTCTGATCTGAATGAAATGAAAGCAATACAGGGTTGAGGGAAGGAACTATTTACCAGTTCTGGATGTGTCAGCTGTTCTCTCCTGGATCTTTAGCTGACTGTAACTAATAGTGGAAACAAGAAAATATTTTAAGTGATCTAACCTACTTTTAGATATGTTCGTCAAGATGACATAAATCATGACCTTGAAGCCCCTTATGGTCATAAGTGGTTATAAAAATATCTAAGGTTGAGTAGTTTAGATCTGAACACCTTTTTCTCATAGTTTTTAAGTAGGCAACTAATCTCGTCTGTTGTTTTGTTGTGGGCTTTTTTTTTTTCTTTCTCTTGCAATGTATTTTAGATACTTTAAATATCATTATTGTGGTTTAACCCCAGCCAGCAACTAAGCACCAAGCATCCACTTACTCCCCTCCAGTGGGATGGGGAATTGAATGGGAAAGGTAAAAGTGAAAAAACTTGTGGGCTGAGTTAAGACAGTTTAATAATTAAAACAAAACTTGCTCACACAAGCAAAGAAAAATGAGGACTTCATTTAACACCTCCCAGCAGCAAGCAGGAGTTCTGCAGGGCTACATCACATGTGATGGTTACTTGGAAAGACAGATGCCATCGCTTCAAACATCTCCCCTTTCTCCTTCTTTTATTGCTGAGCATGATGCCATATGGAATAGAATATGCCTTTGGTCATTTGGGGTCAACTGTCCTGTTTGTATCCCCTACCCTCCCAAATTGTGCACCCCCAGCCTACTCACTGGTGGGATGAAAAGCAGAAAAGGCCTTGGCTCTGTGTAAGCTGCTCAGCGGTAACTAAAACGTCTCTGTGTTATCAACACTGTTTTCAGCACAAATCCAAACACAGCCCCATAGTAGATGCTACAAAGAAAATTAGCACATGACAGCACAGTCATGTATTTAAAGCAAACCCAAACAAAACAAACAAAACAGAGGATGTGTAAGATAACGGAGCATGTATTCTCCAGCAAGCAGTTGTTTAGCAAGCCTTTTCTTACTTCTCTTTTGGAAAACAGAGGTTCCCTGACATGAATGCACTGATTTGAACTTAAACCCACTAATGGAAAACATTGGACAGGGGGACAGGTTTGAGTACTGTCATCTCTCCTAGACTACTTCCATAAATTACACCTGCGAATAAGCACAGGTGCTAACCTGAAATTCATTATTTGAGACTTTAGTTCAGATACAGTGAAACCAGACTGTTGCTGCCTTATTGTATATTTTATTTTTCATTCTTGCCTCCAAAATGTTTAAGTAGTCTCATTTTCAGAAAAAAAGTCACTCTTCCTTTAAATTCTTCTGTTCAGACAATGAATGAAGGACTGTATCTCCTTTATAAAAAAAACCACAAATTTATATTTCACTCAGATATAGTTACTTTCAGAATTCTAATTTTAGGGTCCTGTGGTCTGGAAATCCGAATCTTCCTCCAAATAGAAAGGGAATATCTCATTTAGTTGAATCCTAACTCATATTTTGAGATAGAATTAACTGTTTTATCTTTCTGTGAACTGAAGAGAATTAGAGAATTATTTTAAACTAGAAATGTGACCTCCAGGCAACTGAGCTTGTATAAAGTGAACCTAACTGCAAGTTGCAGAGTTTTCACTAGAAAAGTTAGTTTGTCTCTCAAACTCATGCACTGGACCCTTATTTATTATCTATCCTATTTACCTCTAAATTCATTCCCTGCTTGTGTTTTCTACCTCATGAACTACCTTTTTCCAAAGGGGATGCACTAAAAAGGGACTAGCTGTGCCCAATACATGTAAAAGCTGTTCAGTGCTTCTCGGCATCACATTACAAGTTGGTGCCTTTTCAGTATTTATATACAGATATAGATGATTCACAAATACTTTAAGACAGGACTTTCTAATTTTGATGTCTTGACTTTATGTACTCATTTCACCCAAGCTGAACTTAATGCACTGAAATGTTCCTTTGTATTAAGTCCAGATGGTCTAAAATAAGGCCTTTTCTGAAAGAGCTGACCAAAAGTGTTATTTTAGGTCTAGCCCTAAAAGTCTTAGCAGAGGACAGTAGATGGGCTGGGGCCATCAGAAGAGTTAATCAGGTGTGCTGAGCTGCTGGCTAGTATCCTAACCAGGGGGTTAGACCAGATGAGCTCCAAAGGTCCCTTCCAACCCTAATGATCGCGTCACTTAGCCTACTTGCTGGCAGGGCTGACTGAGAAACAGATAAGACCTTGACACCATGTAACCACTGCTCATCAATAGCTGAAACATCAGTGTGCTATCATTAAAATCCAAACCATAACGCTATATGAGCTACTAAGAAGAAAAGAAACTCTATTGCAGCCATATCTAGTACATGTTGGCTTTCCCCACACAACTCACTCCACTCACCCCCCAGTTCAAAAGAAAATGTAAGAATACAAAAAATGATTTCCATTTACAAGGATATACATTATTATAATTTAAACCTCTTAATATTCTCTGTTGTAACACAGGATAACATACTCTGTTTTATCAGAAGCAAGGTAAATAATGTACACACATGCTATTTTAGTAACATTGAGGAAAAAAATATATTTTCCTCCTGTTCCTCTCAGTTGTTTTCTTATTGTGCCTCTTCTCAGGAGAGAAACTTTTATGAGATCAAATGTAATAGGTACTGTTCTTGTTTTAAAACATAATGAACAGAAAAAAAAAGAAAGCTGAGTAAATGCAAGTGTGAGTGAAGTCCTGTCACAGAGAAATAATTTAGTTACATGGCCAATATCAATGATTTTTCTGCAGAAGATAACTTTTTCAAGAAAAAACATTCATGATGATGGATGGAAAAATATATTGGAAACATTTATTTTTTAACTCTTTCCTGGGCTATTTTTTGGTTTGGACATAAAAGTAGCAACAGCCTCAGTTACTGAAAAGCTTCATCAATCTTCATAAGATACACAAGTTGAGCTGTCTTAAATAATGAAAACAGCAAGAATCAGTATTGTTTGATAGAAGATTTTGAGTTTTAAAATATTCTTACAATTGCATATTCGAAGTTGCATTGGTTCTCCTTTTGTTTCTTTTAGCTTTCATTTACTTTAGAAAGAAATCAAGAAGGTTGAAGTATTGATCGTCTTTTTAACAAGCTTTCGAATTATAAAGAAAAAAAAGAGGAAAGTGTTCATCTCATGAAATATATTGATCATCTTTTTAACAAGCTTTTGAATTATAAAGAAAAAAACAGGAAAGTGTTCATCTCATGAAATATATATATATTCTAGCTGACTAAATAATTCTAGATTCCCTCTCCTTTATTGCTGAGCATGACATCATAAGGTATGTAGTATCTGTTTTGTTAGCCTGGGACAGCTGTTCCAAAGTGACACCCCTACCAGAGTCCTCTCACAGCATCCACCTCCGATATCTTTGCCAACCCCAGCCTACTGGCCTTTGGAGGTGGCAGGGAGCTGGAGAGACAGCCAAGAGAAGAAAAAACATTAAGTGTGTTATCAATACTGTTCTAGCTACAAATACAAAGGACAGTACTAGGAGGACTGCTATGGGGAAAGTTAACTCGTTCCCAGACAGACCCAATACAAATAGGATATAAAAAAAGAGGAAATCAGTAATGTCCTGCAGACACCTATTTCTACTTTTATCTATTCCTACCTTGGACATGTAAAACAACTGAGAGGAACCCCCCTATCCTAAATGTTGTCATCAGACCAGTTTTACTCCTTTCAAAAATTAAGATCTTGATGCTTATCTGAATTAAGAACACACAGGTCATATAAATCTTGTCTCAGTTAGATTTACATTTTTCTGCAGATGGATAGGTGCTTAGAGGAAGTAACAGCACTGCAAACTGTTACATCACAGTTGTGTGACTACAGTCCTTGAGCAAAAAATATGGATTCTCTGGTTCTTCTGAAGGCCAAGGTTTAATTTCACCACTTCCTCAGGGCAGTAGCTGAGGATGATCATGCTGCACAGCCATTCCTTTGAAGTTTGACAACTGTTCCTTGAAGTAGATTCAGGCTTACAGCCAGAAGAAAGCATAACTCATTCCAAGGGTAAGGAAACTTAATCTGGAAGAATATCTCGCTGTTAATAGAGAAATCTGGGCTGTGGTCCTGATCTCTAGATTAATTTTTCTAAACCAGTGTTAAAAGAGGAGTTTTAAATTCTCTAAAAGAGAGAAAGTAATTGCAGATCAACAATACCCTTTGTGTTCAGTCACTGTGTATATTCAGTTCAGTTACCTGTAAAATAAAATCTTTAAAAACGTGAGGTCTACTTTTAGGCCCAAAACAGAAAAAAAAGCCTTTCTGCAGTTCTGGATGAAGTGCTCAAGAAGCATAACATACATTTTGTCCTTTTCCTTAGCACTTTCTAATTAGTGTCTTCATGCAGCCATGCACTAAATTTACTGGCTGACCACTGCATTGTTGACTGCACTGAACTGCATTTGGGATGTCAAATCCTGCAATGCAAACTGTGGTTAACCCAAGTCTTTTTGTCTGTATTCTCAGCTCCAAAGTTTAAGTAGCTTAATTATACTTAATTCCCTAATTTTTGCTTAACTAAATGTGTATAGACTTATCATCTCAGGATACACTATATTTTCTGTTAAGATGTGTCCCATGGTATTTTACATCTATGCTATTTGGACATAGGCTACCAGGAAATGTACGAGGACCGGAATTTTGTTTTGTTTGTGTATTCTGCATAGTGACTTACATTTTCCTTGGTGTCATTCTAAGTGGAGTATAATCTAACATATGTTTATTTCTGCTTTCCTTTATTTTTTTTTTTTTAATAGACCTACGAATTTTAAAGTTAATTGATTTTTTCCCCTATCTAGAGCCTAGGTTTAATTTTGAGTCTATTAATGTATACTTTGTTGAAGGTTGGTGACGGTTTATACTCTGATGACAGTTTATAACTAATGTGTTGCTGCACACAGTAATAAAAAAGGCTTAGAAATCTAAATTCATAATGAAAATTAAAAAAAAAAATCCATCTGCTTGACTGGTACAGTATTTTCTACAGGAATAATTGGAATAATGTAAAAGATATTTGACTATTATTAGGGCATCCTTTACTGCAGTTAGAAGAAGCAATAAAATAGCTTCATTTAAGTTTCTAGAATCTCCATTTATCTGTCTGTATTATAAGGGGAAAAGGAAAAAGAAAATAAAAAGAAAATATGGGAATAGCAGATAATACGACACCTTTACTCTTGTACATTTTCTTCCCTGGGGACAAATGTAATGGATGTGTGCCTAAACACTGCCATTCAAAACCCACAGTTATGCACTTTCATGCCTTGAAAGTTAAACGATATTTTCACTTCTGACCATTTCTAAGCTATCTAATGCTGGGTAATAGGTAATAATCAGAGGGGGAAACAACAGCTGAAAAATATTCAGGAGGTTCATTTTAGCCAAGATGCCCTGAAGAATGAAAGGATACAAAGAATGTATTCAAATTTGAATTTCTGGCAATGTGAAAATGTGTTATGCTATCTTTAGGAACTGTGTTTCAAGGCAAAGAGAAACCTCATGTACTTTGTGTTCTTAAAAATGTCTAGTGCAGAACCAACAACCTTAAAACCTTTTGGAAGTTAATATTCTATTTTATTGGAACCTGTTAAAAGGGAACAAAAGGGAACATTTGTTGTGCCTTGAGCTCTAGTAAAAAAGGAAACATTAGCATAAGCCATCAAGTTGTACTGCATTGTTATTTACAGCTTTTCTAATTACATTCTTCCGTATTATTGAATGCTTCATATCATATCAAACACCACCCAATAGATTGTGTATTGTCTTTGTACGGCTTTTTCTCACTGAATTTTTGTGTTTATAGGTGAAATGTTTTATGCTTACATTTTGTCTGCTGTTGTTTGTCTCCCTCCCGCATTTGGAGAATGAATAAAAATATATCTAGACCAAATTTGAAAATATCTGACAAATAAAGATATTGAAAAAATACAAGGAAACACCTAATATTATGAGGAAAGAAACATTTCTTCTTAACAGAGCTGAATCTCTAACCAGTAACTTGTACCTTCTTACTTTACATCACACTACTTAGAATGAATCAAAGCTGGATTCAAAGAGAATTCATCTTGAACTTTGTGTTTGTATCTCAGCTCTGTCATTTGAGTTGGATTTCAACATCTACTGTTTAGACTTTGCAATGGAAATCACTTGCTGTGTTACTGGGAGAGAGAGAGAAGAGGAAAGAGAAGCATAAGAAATTGAAAATTTTGCCTTTAGTGAGCAGTAGGCAGATATATTCTTACAGAAGAGAATTCACATATTCTTTATGTTTGATCACTTTGAGATTCTATGAATGGACACTGAATTTATAAAAAAATAAACTATGTTTTTGTACTCTGTGAAACAGCATTCTCTCTAAAAGTGAAAGAATTATTATAAAAAAAACCCAAAACAACAGTACCATAAGATTAGGACCAGGCCTCACATTTCTACACACCTTAAAACACTGTTGGTAACCTTTTATCCTCTAACTAATATCAGATTGTTCATCCCTCCTCTTTGTGCTCTGCTACTCCATGGGTATCAATTATCTACCCTGACGATTTCAGACGGTGTAGCCTGGTATTTTTCTCCTATATATAACTTTTTTTTACCTTTAATTTAGTAATGAGGAAAGAGTTAATAACAAAAAAGCAACACAGAGTGCATTTCATAGGTGATTAATTGTATAAAATCTATTTACTGTGTACATTTGAATTTATAATAATTATAATCATGTATAAGTGGGTGAAGAAATAACACTGCCACAGTGTACTGTATTATTTAGTCCAAAAGCACTGGATACTCTTCATCAGACAACTAACATAATAATATGCTCAGTTATATAAATTTTTAATTTTGTTTATTTAAGTATAATTTTAAATACAATATGTAGACAATATGTATTCTGTGATTATTTGATTCTAGTTAAATCTACACAGATCAGCTAGTTTTATTTATCTCTATACTTACTACTGTATACTGGGTTGAAAATATAATCTACTGTCTTTCATATTGTCAGTTTATTCTTCAATATTCTCTGTACAGCTGAGCACCTTTGGACTCCAAACCAAATAGCTAGCCATCCTTAGTGTTGATTTTTTTCAGTAAGAATGAATCTTTGTCTCAAAAAATATGAGGTCAGCTTTATGGAGTAACTTGATTTTCATATTAGTGACAGTAACATTATAACGTTGCCCTTTAAAATTCAGTTTCTATCAGCTTCTAGAAGATTTTGGGAAAAACACTCATGTTTCTTAAAATATTTTGGGAATGGAAAGAAGATTTTTTTTTTTTTCCCAAGTTTGTCTGATGATTTTTATACAGTTATCACTTTTTATCATGAAATTTTTTTTTCTAGGATAGACCTGTGTTATTGAATATGAAGAGGGAAAAGGTAGTAGGTGGAAGGAACTGGAGCTGAAAGGTGAGAAAGGAAAGTTAACCTGGAAGGATAAATTGAGTGGAAAGAAAAGATAATAAAACAGAAGAGTAAAAATAGAAAGAAGGGTGTGGCAGCATTAAGCTATTATAGCAGTTTTCTCTCTGTAGACATATACAAACGTATGTACAGACAGAGCCTTTGAGAATTCCATAAAACTTCTTAGTGATTTCTGTCTTGGGGACAGTTTGTTTTCACCATCAATCTGATGATGTAGAACATTAATGCCTCAACACAGCGGCAGCACTATGATGATATACTAGAGTAATACATCATCATAATAACTGTGATAAGAACTGTCATGCTGGTGATACATTAGTCTGGTCCATCATAAAAGAAACTTTTATGCTGAAGAAATGTATTATGGATAACACTAAATTTTTGTGGCCATTCCTTATTTATTCATTCACTTTTGTAGAAGACAATATCAAAAGCAGAATGCTTTTTAAATTACATTAAGTTAAAAACAATAAAATAATGTTAAATAAAAGAAGGAATATTTGGATTCATAAAATGAGCAAGGAAGTAGGAACTCAACCATTGACTATAAAACTTCAAAATAGCACATGCTACCACATTTCTTAAAAACAGATCTAAAACTAGCACTAAACTAATCTAAAACTGGGAGTTTGTTTGAATGGAGATATCAGCATAGATAGGCTGTAGTGCTTCTGTTTGGGTTTCAGCCTCAACCAGCCTTGCCATTGCAGCATCTCATGTCACCTTGTAGTTTTTTTAGAATGATAACTCTTTTGGAGGATGTCATCCTTCTAATTCCTGGAGACTTCAAGTTTCCAGGTAGGCTTGCACAGCCACCAGCTAACTGGGGTGACTGTCATGATTGAAGACTAAGCCTACAGGTGAGCAGGGCAAGCAGCAGCCTGACAATGAGTAAAATGTACCACACTGCACGTGCAAACTGTCAATGCGCACCCTAATCAACTGGCTCTCCGTAGGGACCAGTTATATGTGGCCACTTGTGGTTTGAACTGACTGCAGAGACCACAAGCACTGCTGCACTCTTGCCTGCCCCTGTCATGAGTCCTGTCACCAGGCAGCTAGTCCCTGCCTTTATCAGTGCGTTAAGTCATACATTTGGTAGACATGTTGAGACAATATTTTGTATAATGTCCTATTAAACTGCATTGGGATAATTTAGTTTAAAAATATCAAAATCACATGGAAACATAGTTTTTCTTCTGCTGACTAGCATCTCTTTCTGATAAGTTTTTATGGTGACTTGAGTATTACTACTTGGTATTTTTCCTACTCAGCACTCTTTGAGATCTTAAAGCATGAATTGAATATATTTTAGCAAGCATCTCTCTGTCAATCTGCTAGCAATTAATTAATAGACAGAAACCTTGGAACACTACATATTTAGTTTATTGATTTTAGTACAATATTGTATGTTATAGCTCACTATACAGCCTTCCAGCTGTCATACATAAAAACTGCTGTCAGTCCTGCTTCTGATAGTAAAGAATACTTAAAGAATGGAACAATGAAATTGGATGAGTAGAGATTAGAGCAAAGAGGATTTGAGGGAGAAAAAAAAAAGGTAAAAGTATTCATTATTAGAAGAGATCCAGTATCATGTGTCACTATTTTGATACAAATATCAGCGTCAGCAGAACCTTGTTTGATGTGGGAGCTAAAAAAGCTTTCTCTTTTTCTTTTACTGGTGCCTACTAATTCAAAATAAAATCCTACAATGTAAAGATGATACTAACATTTATAGGCTCAGCAAAAGCACTGATTTTATTACAGATAATATGTCTTGCCCCAGGGAGCTACTTTTTTCCACAGGTGATCTTCATCTGCCTTTCCCTCTGTCTACAAAGGCTAATGGATTCATTACCTTTCCTGTTGCTGACATCTCTTTCTGCCAACAAACCTTTTGCCAAATTATGTAGCTGATTAACATAACTAATTTAAACCCCAATAAATTGTATACTTAACTAGATGTTTGCAGCTTTTGAAGAAGTGCTTGCATTTGCTCTTCACACGAGTGTGTTTCTTGCCAGTAACCTCACAGTTCTTGAATTACTGAGATCATAGTAATGGTGACATACTGGTGAGTGTAAAGGGAAAAATGAAGAGAAACATTGGTGAATTCACACAGACGATAAGAAGGAAACAACAAAAATGAAACAAAATTTTTTTATGTTTTTACTAAAATTTCAGTCCCACCCTTGAGGCAAATCAAAAGGATTAAATGGGGGAGGAAAGTTGTACTGGCTGTAGGTGATGAGGTGGTGTCAGTGGGGGCTGCAAGAATGACCTCTGGAAGGAGTCAGCAGGACCTGCACGACTAGGACATGCTGGACACAGCTGATTCCAGTCAGCTTCAACAGACCCACCACAGGGCATGGCTGAGCCCAGCAGCCAAGATGGTGGTGCCTCAGGGAAAGCACATTTAAGAAAGGGCAAAAATGTTGCCTGTCAGTGTGAGGTGTGAGGGGAAAAAGCATGTGAGAAAGAGTCTTATGAACACAAAGGTAAATGAAGAAGGTCAGGGAGGAGGTGCTCCAGGCACTGAGACAGTGATTCCCCTGCAGCCTTAGGAGGACTCGCAACAGAAGATATCCACACTGCAGCCCATGCTCCAGCCCATGCTGGAGCAGACTCCTGGCAGTAACTGTGGCTCATGGACAGAAGCCCATACAGGAGCAGATTTTCTAGTAGGAACTGTGGACTGTGAAGTAGCTACACTGGAGCAGTCGGTTCCTGAAGAACATGGAGAAGATCCATGCGGAAGGAGGGGAAAAGAATGAAGAATGGGAGGGAGAGAGGAACTGTTATGAAGAGATTCTGTGTGAGCCAAAGTATGAGGGGGACCTGATGCCAGATATCAGAGCTTAGTCTTCCTGCACTACCAGTGGAGAGGACAGATCTGTGAACAGTTCTAAGAAGCAGCGCTAGAAGTTCTGCAGTGATATCATGAGAACTGAAAGTATCTGCCCTCCCATGTCTCCCTGGAACTTTGAAGATGAAGCCTAAGTAACCTGATGCTAATAGGTATATATGATAACATTTTCTTACAAAATGCCTTACAGATTTATGAACTGACCAAGGAAATCCAAGATCAAGGTGAGACAGCTTAAACTGAAAGACATCAAAACTCATGTCTTCCTTTTCTGTCCCAGTAAGTACATCCTCCTAAGCAGTTCTTTCAAGCACAATACACTTGAGCTTTATGCAAGTTGTGAACAAACAAATTAAATGGGCATATACTCCTCACAGAGTTATATAATGAAGATTATATAACTAGAAAATATACTACGATTGCTCATACTGGGACTAGATGACCTTAAGGTCCTTTCCCACTCTAAACATCCCACAATTCTATGATTCTATGTAAACAGGTCATACTGCATATTTCTGAAATTAGTACTTCTGTTCCATCAGTGTCCATTAAAAACTGTATTCCTTTTTTCCATTCTGAAAAATTCCAGTATTTTAATGTTTGTAAAATTGAAGGGCTATGTTCAAATGCTGAAATTTTCCATGGTAAGTGAAACTTCAATATATAATTGTTTGGAAATACGTAAATAATTATTTTATACAATTTCAAGCACTTCAGTCTATTTTTTACACTTAGTTCTTATTTTTTCTCAGGAAGTTAACATCAGTGTATCTCTTTTGGTCTTTCATTTGTATACAAATGATTTTTTTAATGACAATCAGAATTATTATTTTTATTATTATTTTTGCTGAAACTTTTTTTTTTCATTAAAAAAAAAGTTGCAGGAAAATACCGATACCTTCACCAAAATTGCTACAGAGATTTATTCTTAGCCTAAGGAAACTTACAATACAGTTGTATCCCAAATCCTACAAAGCAGCTGTAAAAACAGATAGTTTTTCTTTTATCCTGTTCATCACCAGGGTTTCTTAGTGACTCCACTGGGGCATTTATGGCAATAAAAATTGCTCAGGCTTTACAAAATATTTATAATGTAGCTCCTGTTGGGGGTTTTCTGGTATTATAAAGTGCTTTAATTTCTAGGTTAGGTAACATGACAAACAACTTGCCAGCAGTTTGCACTGCTGAAAGAGCTCGCAGAGGCAATTTATAAAGCCAGAAAGAGAAAAGCAAAGTAACACTTATGCAATAGAATAAATATTCTTCCTTTTTTCATTCAGCTGGCTATTTCCAAATAAAGCTTTTGACCTGTCCTCTTCTTTTAGAATATATTGCAGTGTTTGTGTTATTTCAAAGTACGGCACACTAATACACAAAGAGCACAAATATATATATATATATATATATATATATATGTCTGTGTGTGTGTGCATGTATTAGAATTGTAGCAATGTGATGAATGATTGAAAAAGAATTAATCAGACTATGTCACTGGGTACAAATTGCTACACATCTGACTGTTATTATTGTTACTAACTTTTTCAAGTTTCTTGAATTATTATCAGAAAAATGTACTAGTGATAAACCAAACATCTTGTTTCCTCAAATATTTAGACTTATTTGTATCAGGCACTATTCTGAAAGTAGCCTTATAGTCTATTTTACAGAGACTCTGGAACTTTGCAACTCATGATATATTCACAGCATCTGCATAAGACATGACTCCCAGAGAGAACTTCATGTGTTACAGTAAGGATTTTTATGATGAAAAGTTTTCTGTGTGGCTCAGATATGATTCATTTTGCATATCTGCCAATCAGTTAAAGCACATAGCTATTGAAGTAAATAAAATGCATATGCAGTGTATGAACAATTACACAAACGGATACACTGCCATCATGATATATATTGAGCTTTTTTTAGTTTGTTCAAACAAACAAGACTATTTAGACATTCCACAGAGGTGTTATACAGCTTAGAGAGTGCCTTATTAAATGACTGTGACAAAAGTAGACAAAATGTATTGTTGGTGCCTAATAGATACATTTGTTTGTTGGCTTTGTGCATTGATACAATAATATAACTTTTTCAGTTCAACTTTTTTTCCTTCTCCACTTCTTAAAGCAAATTGATCTAAGTGTAGTTCTGGTTTGGGGGGCACTTGGGGCTGTGATTTTTTCAGTGAAGAACTATATCAAAACAGTTCTGAAAAACTTTATATCTTTATAGGTCTAACATTAGCCGATCTTAGGTTGTTCAGTCATGCTTTTGGCTCTTCATGAAATTAATGTCAAACTGTGCTTAAGCCTCTGAAAACTGATGATGAAGAATTAAAGAAGCAGATGTGTAAACCATGAAAAATCACCAAACATACCTTAGATCTCTAAAATTTAATTTTAACCCTATATATACCTATAAAGATATATTAAGGAGGGACCATTTGTGAAAATAAATAAAGAGCAAGGAACTGTATGCAATGAAACAGCGATATGACTGCAGAGGAACTGTAACTCAAAACTTTAATAAGGGAGAACAAGGTAATGGTGATAGAAAAAGTTTAAGACCATGCTGCTCAAGCTGTCTAAGTACCTATTCAAATAATGCAGCATAACTGGGTCTAAAATTTACATTTGCTCAAATGAATTACAGTATGTTGAATTAATTTAAAATGAGATAAACCTAATTTCTCCCATGCAGCTTGGCTTAGCTGTTAAGCACCTAGCCACAGAAAATTATTTTAATATGGCCAGCACAGCTTCATAAGCTAGCTTTACATTTATTGGAATGAGATAGATGTCTCTGAAGAGTTACGCAGGGAGCTCCCTGCCTCAAGTTGGAATATGCAGTTTTCTTAGTTGTTTTAGGAAAATGGCTGTCTAAAGAGTCCATATGATGAATGTGAATGCCAGTACAGCTTTGAGAAAACAGCTGGTTACAGTCAAGCAGCAGAAATCCCAGGTAGAAACGTTTCAAACTTCTGCCTCTTAATAATTTTTGCCCTCTGAATCAGGACCCCTCCCACATGACATTCAAAGCAGTGAACACTTCCATGAGGAGAGATACTAGGCTATTATTCTGAAGCCAGTTAATAGACCCATCTTGTTCATAATTGCCTATTGAACATTTAGACTGAGAATGGGGAGCCTGGATTATATGTCCTGTTTGGGATTTAAATCTCCATTTTTCCATTTTAGAGCAATTATAATCTGCAGGGACCTTTGAAGTTAAAATATATTACTTTTATAATAAAGCTGGGTCACAGTAATTAAACAGCAGCTACAAAGAGGACAGAGGCTCTTGCTTTGCAAGGAGCCACATAGACAAGTGTGGTGGGTTGATCATGACTGGGCACCAGGTGTCCATGAATGCTAGCCTATCACCCCCTCTCCAAGCTGGACAGGGAAGAAAAAATATGACAAAACGCTCGTGGGTTTGAGAGAAGAACAGGGATTGATCACTCATCAATTACTGTCATGAGCAAAACAGACTCAACTTGCGGAAATTAGTTTAATTTATTGCCAAAATCAGGAAAGTATAATAAGAAAAGAAACCTAAATCTTAAAACACCTTTTCCCCCATTCCTCCCTTCTTCCCCAGGCTCATTTTTCCTTCTGAATTTTCTACCTCCTCCCTGCAGTGGCACAGGAGAATGGGGAAAGGGGTTGCAGTCAGTTCATAACACGTTGTCACTACTGCAACTTCCTCCTCACACTCTGTCCTGCTCCAGCACGGGGTCCCTCTCACAGGACACAGTTCTCCATAAACTTCTCCAAAGTGAGTCCTTCCCATGGGCTGCAGCACTTCACAAACTGCTCCAGCATGGGTCGCTTCCATGGGGTGCAGTCCTTCAGGAGCAGACTGCTCCAGCGTGGGTCCCCAGTGGGGTCACAAGTCCTGCCAGCAAACCTGCTCCAGTGTGGGCTCCTCTCTCCATGGAGCCACAGGACTTGACAGGCATCTGCTCCAGCACTGGCTTTTCATGGGATCACAACCTTCTTCTGGCATCAACCTGCTTTCCATAGGGTCCTCCGCAGGTTGCAGGTGGATGTCTGCTCCATCATGGGCCTCCATGGGCTGCAGAGTCACAGCCTCAGCATGGTCTGAACCTTAGGCTGCAGGGGAATCTCTGCTCTGGCACTTCCTCCCCCTCATTTTTCAGTGATCTTGGTGGCTGTAGAGTTGCTTCTCTCACATGTTCTCAGTCTTCTTTTCAGCTGCAGTTGCGCATGGTTTTTCCTCCCCCCTTCTTAAATACATTACTAAAAAGCCACTACTATCACTGCTGATGGCCTCAGCCTCATCCAGCAGCAGATCTGTCTTGGAGCTGGCTGGAATTTGCTCTATCTGACATGGAGGAACCTTCTAGCAGCTTCCCGTGGAAGCCATCTCTGTAGCACTTTTGCTACAAAAAGCTTGCCATGCTTTTTGTAGCCTTTTTTTTTTTTTTTTTAATTTGACTAATACAAGTCAAGGGGGAACAGATACTAGTTGCCTTGGGATAGGTTTCATCTTTACATAAGAAAGAAATGTTTTTACAGTGAGAACAACCTCTCCAAGGACATAGTGGAGTCCCCATTGCTGGAGGTTTTCAAGATGCAATTACATAGGGTGCTAGATAATCTCATCTAGGCTCCCTTTCTCACAAGATTTGGACCAGATGATCTTTTAAGGTCACTTCCAGTGGGGGCTGTCCTATGATCTTATGGTTACATTTTCTCTAAGGAGAAATGAAGGCAAAATCCTAGTGAGTAAAGAATGAAAGAGCTCATACTGAGAAGGAAGGGTCTGAGGTTACAGATTTGCTTATAAATTCTGCATTTATGCTGTAACTGGAAAAAAAACGGGTGAACATCACTGGCAGCAAGGAGCCCCAGGTTCTCCTTATGTCTCTGGAAACTCTTTCCAGTCAGTGTAGCTCTCTACAACCCTATCTGTTTCTGACTCAGCTTAATGACAATAAATCCTTCACATTTGACTTCAGGAAATAAAAGCTTACTTCAGCATTAGATTCTTGATACAGTAGTGTACACTGTACAGTGGTGTACACTGCTAAACCCAGGACAAGTGGACAGTGTTTCTTAATTCAAGATACTTTATTTTGACACACAAGAAAGACTTTTTAAAATTGACACACATAAACAACTTCATTTTGATCTGGTTTAGATACAATAAATGTTTCACAAATAACCTGAAGTGCAAACAGACTTAGAAGCAACTGTCAGAAACATCAACTTTCGTTTTTCAATATCAGCCAGCCATTAATTTGCCAGGAGGTAAGGTGTTAGAAGGCTGTGGTTCTTGCTATTAGAATAACAAGGAGGTTCCATTTTTTTTCAGGTTATGTGTAGTGGGGTTTTTTTGTTTGTTTGTTTCTTTTTTTTTCTTCAGTAGCCTTTAAGATGTGGCATCCTAAGAAAATAATCTAATACTTTGTTAGCACAACATACTTACGGTTCTAGCTGGTTTAGAGTAACTGAACAGTTACAAATACAGTATCATCCTAAGGTTTATGAATAGTTCACCTAAAAAATAATGGTCTGTTACATAGATACTTGTGTATATATCCAAGTTTTTTCATAAAATCGTAGAATACTTTGGGTTGGAAGGGGCCTTAAAGATCATCTAATTCCAAGCCCCCTGCTTGGACACCTTCCACTAGACCAGATTGCTCAAAGCCCAGCTGAAAACTTTTTATTAATATGTATTCAGTTATAGTAATATCATTGGCACATATGTTTTTCCCCAGTTAAGATACAAAATTCTTCACCTCTGAGAAAAAGTAGAACTTCAGAGTTGTATTCGTTTCTCCTGGTAGTCACACTGTCTAGAGGCAATTTCAGCTGCTATCAATGTAATTTATCCTTAGAAGAAACAGGGAAATTGTTCCTACAAACAAACAAGGCATTCTCTCAGGCTATCATTCAGGTTTTGGGAGTGTTTCAATTATCATGTTTGTATATATTTCAAATGTCCATTTACAAAGCACAGGAAAGGCACTCTGTGGCATATCAGCGTATCATTAGTCAGTTTTGTGGCTTATGATATCAATTATGTTTTTCATGATGGGCCAATAGGCACAGGTTTAAAGCCTGTAAATAATTGATAGTCATATAATTTGAAGTTAATTACTGTGATATGGAGAAACCAGAATGGTTTGAAGCCTTTTCTACAAAGTTTTTCCTGCTGAAATATTTATGTCCTGACAAAGCTGCAGCAACAAGCACACACATGGTTGATTTTGAAGTTATTTTCAGTATGAAGTTTCTGAGATTCAGCACAGACTTTCTGATCAGAGAATTGCAAAGCAGAAATATGCAGGAATCTGAAACCTGGCCATTTCAATTTAGAATAAATTATTTCTGTACAAGTCTATTTTGCAAGTTTCAATGGTTTTGTTTTGCAGTCCAGAGTAAAAGCATACTTCAAAACCTCAAAACTTGCTGAAAAACTTCTGACATTCATCCTGTAAGTTGCCCCAAACCTACAGAAATTACTATAAATAATGTAAGGAGTCAAGTATAGTTTTTTAAATGACTTCTTTTCATACTTGCAATGGATTTGAGAAGAGTAAACTCTTTGTTTTTTACACTTTCTAAACAGTGTTATTCACACATGCTACAAAATATCAGTGTGTTCTGTGCTATTTAAGATAGTTATTTTAATGGGGCTTTTGCTGGGGTAGAGTTAATTTTCTTCATAGTAGCTTTGAGTCTTTTCAGTTATTCCGTTACACCGAAAAAACAGTTAGTTAAAACTTTAATGCAATTTAAACTTCAAAACTTTAAATCTCAAACTCATAATGCTATCAAATGTGTATGTCACTGGAAGGGATTCAGAATTTAATCTTAGGCTTTCTGCAATTATAATGAATTAAAATCTCTGTAGGAATGAAAGATAATTCAGAATCAAGTACAGAATATTCTAAGTGAGAATGACCAGACTTTATCTTCATTTAGCTCCTTCAATGCTCCTAAAATATTGCAAAAACCTGAATGATTAATTACATAACTTCTGGCACTAGTTTGTAACAGTTATTTTTAGTGAATGTTCATACTTATATTACTATACAGACATGTTAGATATGTTAAATGCATTCTCTTATATCAAAGTCAGTGAATATTTGTTAACTTTAGCACTGAGCATTCCTTCTCCAGCTGACTTAAATTTAAGCACTATTTTGTTGCATGTAGTCGGGATCTAGACTGACTCTCACTAACCTCAGTATCTATCAAGACATAGTTAATTAGCAAGTACTTATATAGGCTTAGTCATTTAAGTTATTTAACAGTAATACAAGACTTGGTAATTTGATCATTGAAAGTCAATACATTTTTAATGTCATAAGAATTGCATGAAGCTGATTTAATTTTTAACAGACAGACTAACCCTCTTTCCTACAGCTTGAAGAATGTTATTGGATGCAATAATCTAAACATCAAGACTGATATTTAAAATACTTTTTACTGTACTAATTCCTCTCAGTGGAATTACATAAAGTTTGGAATTCCTGGAAAGATATTTTACATAAGCCTAAAATTACAAAATGTATTGCTGCACCTTTCTTTCTGAGAGAAAAAAAAAAAAAAATCCCAAAGAAAATTCACAGCTAGTTCAACAACTATTAGTATAAACATGCAATTTTTGAAACTAATTTTGTCACCTTCAAATAATGACATTTGTCTGTCCAACTTATTCTCTAGATCTCTGAAAAATGTAAGATGCAGAATCAGACCAATTAGGGAACCTTTTGTCTTTCCAAGTTTTGAGGATTTCACTGCAAGGAAACTGAACTGATAGTTTTGGGGCTTGAGGGGGGGGGGGTGTTTCTTGTTTTCTTGGTGGGGGGTTTTTTGTTCAGGTTTTTTTTTTGGGGGGAGGATATTTTGTTTTGTGGGGGTTTTTTGTGTTTTTTTTTTTCAGGTTTGGTTTTGTTTTGTTTCATTTTACATTAATTGACATTCTTTCATAGTCTTTGAGTTTATATCTTTTAGGTGTTTGAGATGAATGGGCTCTTGCATCATATTCTGTTTAATTGCTCCTTATATTGTGAAAAACTAGGTACACTGGGCTAAATTACAGTGCTTCCTACCTCACAGAATTATTTGTAGAACCATATTAAATTAGTTATGACTGACTGAAATCATTCAGCTTCCACTTGATTTTGACAGACTTTCTAGTTGCTCAGTTTTCTATAATTTCTGTGAATTCACTAAACACAGAAATGAATATAATGCTGAACATGTCATTAAGAAAATTTACTTGTAAGTATACTCTGCTTCTATCTAGTCCTTATTTAAATTAATGGTGCAGTATTGACCTCAGTCTAATTTTTCACATTCTTTTTCATACACATTCAAGCGTGGATGCCTACACCTCTGAAAGTGTATCTAGCTGAATATGAAGTATTTAATTGAAATATTGCCTTGAACAATGATTCATTTCAACATAGTTGTGAGAAAGCAGTGAGCAACATTATAAGGGTTAATTATATAGCTATTTCTCCAAGTGAGACACATTTTAGACAGATAAGTTGCGTTAGTTCTTTCAATAAACACCCTACTGTGAAGAGCAGTTCTTGACAATAGCACAGAGCATGAATCCAACTATGTTAATGAGGACCCATTACCCTCCTTTCTAAGTAAAACTTTAGAAACAAGCATTCTTTGCAGGAAATTATCTCCAGCAAACATTACTCAATTATAAATATTAATCTGTGTCGATTTATAGGATTCTGATAGACAACTTACTGACATAAACTAGTAAAGTCTTTTAGAATTAGCAGCATACTAATAAGGTTGTTTGACTAACTGTGAGTAAAGGTTTTTATATATGTGCATGCATATGATGTATGCAAATATGTATATATAAACATGCGTATGTATACACATGCAAACACACAAGTACATATTGCTAAGGAATATGGGAGTTGAAACTTTTGTTGTTTTCTTTCACTGCTTCAATTTAAATCAAAATATGCCTTGAAATATGGAAGAATTTATGTCTGTGGCACATATCAAACATCCAGAAACTGACAAAGGAGGAGATTAACAGAAATTATTCACCATATTTATTACCGTTCAAGACTATTGCAATTTAAATAATCCCTCAATAAGCAGAAAAAATGTCTCTCAATATCAAATATTGATAGCCTCATATATAATCTTACATTTTTGCATGCAACTCCTGCTGAAAAGTATAAAAAATTTATGGTTGTTCCTCTGTGGAGAACAAGATATTTTATTACAAATTACATTCTAATTTTAAGCCAGTTGGCTAGATCTTTGTCATTGGTAACTTTTTTTAATAACGATTTTCCCTAATAGCAGCCTACACTGACTGTACTGCCAGATTTTATTTACAGTGAATTTTAATTGAGTTCAGTTCTGTCTATATTATACTTATAGCTTAATGATTCTGTACTGATTTTTTTTTTTTTCTTTCAAACTGAGGAAGTGATCATCAATGGTATAACTCTCCACTTGTTTGTGTGGCAGTTTGCTCGCTGACTTCATTGTAAACAAGATTATGCCTACCTTGCAATTAATTTGTACCTTTTAGTAGGCAGCAGAATTTGGCAGATACAATAACTACATATTTATTACTTTTATTTTATTGTGATTGTTTCTCACCACACTCACCAGCCTTCTTAGTTAAAGTGTTTTTACATGCATGTAGCAGGTTGCCCAGACTGCAGGGGTATTTTTTAAAAACTCTCTTAGGGCACATAGGACTTGACTATTCCCTACTTTTCTGTCACTTCCAAGAGACCTCTCCTGATTCCTACTAGCCATTGGAAAATACTTTTTCTTTCCTAATTGCTTGCACTGCTATCTCTCAACTAATATATGCAGATTCTGCAGAAATACTGTGCTGGTTTCCAGATACGCTACAAGCTGCCTTGTGTTGGCAGCTTAGGTAGTTGCCTGGGATGACCTTGCAGGACAGCACAAGGACCACACCCCTTTGGCATGGATATGTCATGATACTAAACCTTACTTGGAAATCACACTTAACAAAAAACAAGGCATGGCAAGTGGCAATTCATATATACAACATTCTAAATCAAACAGCACAATATTCAATTTTTTAAAAAAGGACAGAGGTCAGGAAGAAAAAAAACAAAACACAGTATTTACTCTGTTAATGCTAAAATGAAATCTGAAATGCCACTATCCATCTCACTACATTTAGCCCTCTTGAGAAAGATGCGTTTTTTGGCACAACCAAAGTATCAGTGATGGTGCACCTGGCCAAAACTAATTTTCTACAGTGTAGGCTTCTTGCCTAAGCTTATCATTTTAAGTGATGTTCGTCATTGTGGAAGACAGATAGGCACTTAAAGAATCTCATCTTAAAATAGAAATCTAAAGTATGCAAATGAATTCCATCCTTGTAAAGATTTGTGGGGTTTGTTTTTTTGTTTGTTTTTTTCCCCCCACTGACTACAAAGGCATCCTAGAGCAATTGTTTCAGATGCATGTATCCACATCGTAAACATTTCTGACAAATTAATTCTACACAACAAATCTGGAGGTCTAATGTCACAGTTTTATTTCAGTGACCTATTTTCAGTTGACAAGTAGTTGTTTTTATGCAGTCCCTTCTGGAGTCTTCCAGGGATATCATTAGGATCAATTTATTGCCTAAATCCTAAGTATTTCTAAATCTTCCAGAAGTTAGCTCTTATCTGTGTTACTACAGACTTACCTTACAGAAGATAAAAAAAAGAATCATAGAACAGTTCAGGTTGGAAGGGACCTCAGAAGATCATCTGGTTACTTCATGGGAGAGGGAGCCTAGATGAGATTATTTAGTACCCTGTCCAATTACATCCAGTTCCCTGGATCGTCTTTCAGGCCCTTCCTGTAGTTGGGTGTGACACTTGCCCTCTTCCAGTCATAAGGAATATCTCCTGATCACCATTTTTCAAAGATTATAAACAGTGGCCTTGAAATAATGTGAGTCATTTCTCTTGAAGTCCTGGGGTGGATTCTGTCTAGACCCATAGATTGATGTGGTTTGAGTCCCTGCAAAAGGCTGCAGACCAGCCTTTCCTCCACTACTGGTGGGTCTACATGAATCTTGTCATTGTTACTTCATCCTGTGATGATAAAAGTAGAGGCAAAGAAGGTATTAAGAATCTCTGCCTTGTCAGCAATAATGTCTGGTTTCCCTGCCCTGTTTAACAGTGGGCCTATATCTTCCCTGTGCTCATATATCTGAAGAACTATTTCTTCTTGACACCTCTCTTGGCCAATTTTCTAGCTAAGCCTTAGCCTTCAGCACTGCATCTCTACATGTTCTAACAAGGTTCTTGTAGTCCTTGATGGTTATTTGGCCACATTTCCATAGCTAGTATGCATCTTTTTTGCTTTTAAGCACATCCAAAAGCTCATTATTAAGCCAGGGTAGCCTTTTGCTTTCTTCCTTTCACTTCATAGGGGATGGACTGTTCTTATGCTTCCAAAAAGCTGATCTTCAATAATTCCCAGCACAAGCAAACTCCTTTCCCAGGGAATAGAATTGGTTGGGCTCTGAGCATACTGAAGTTGGCTTTTCCAAAATTCAGTGTCTTTGTCCTCTTACTGATGTTCAGCATGCTCAGTAGGATCTTAAACTCTACAATGCTGTATCCGAGACTATAACTGGTATCCTGTTGTCAAGTAAGTCTTTGTTCCTGAGCAGTAAATCTAACAATGTGCAGTTCCTGCTTGGCCTGTCCAGCATCATCAGCAGGAAGCACTCCTCAGTGAATTGCAGGAACCTGATGGACAAGTTGTATACCCCTGTGTTGTTTCCCAGCAAATATCCAGGTAATTGAGTTCACCAATGAGGAACAGGTTCTGTTGGTCTGAGAGTTCCTTGAGCATCCAAAGCAAGGTTTCACTGGTCTCATCATCCCTACTCGAACATCAGTAACAGATACCTAAGATAAGATTCCTCCTTGGTCATGATCCCTCTAATTGTCATCCAAAAGCATTCAGGAGATCTCTTATGGTCTCCATAGCTCACCTCCATACACTTAAATTTCTCTTTTACAATAAATGAAACTCCATGTCCTCTTCTTCCTTTTCTATCTTTTTGGAGCAGTTTGTAACCGTGCATTGCGGTCTTCCAGTCATGTGAATTTTCCTACCAGGCTTCTGTGATTCCTATGACATCATAACTCCCAGACTGGATACGCAATTTCAGTTCCTCCTATTTGTTGCCCAGACTACCTGCATTGGTGTATATGCACTTGAGGTGTCTGGACTTGGTTTTCTCACCTTTGGAAAGGGTTGGGAAGCATTCCTCACTACTCAAGTAGCTGAGTTCACCTACCCATATGCTTTTGATATGCAGGGGTCACAGCTTTGAGCACTATCCCTGAAGTTATCTTAAAGAACAAGTCAGCTAATCTACTAGTAAAGATTCTCCTGCCTTTTCTAGATAGGTGGATACCATCCCTTCCTGATATGCTATATTCATCAAAGAATGTCCCATTATTGTAGAAGCCAAAGCCCTGTGTCCTGGGTTCAGCAGTAGCAGTCATTTTTCTCCTTCTTAGTAACTAGTGCAGTGCTGTGGTTTTGACTTTTACCCTGGGAACAAAGCTGATAACACCAATGTTTTTAGTTGCTGCTCAGTAATGTTTACTCTGACCAAGGACTTTCTGAGTCTCATGCTCTGCCAGGGAGGAGGGGAAGCCGGGAGGAAACAGAGACAGGACACCTGATCCAAACTAGCCAAAGAGGTATTCCATACCACAGCACATCATACCCAGTATATAAACTGGGGGCAGTTACACAGAAGGGCTAGATCCCTGCTCGGGTCCGCCTGTGTATCAGTTGATGGGTGGTAAGGTGTTGTATTCTCTCCCCTTGTTATATCCCTTATCATTCTTATTATTGGTAGCAGCAGCAGTGGTTTGTGTTATACCTTAGTTACTGGACTGTTCTTATCTCAACCTGTGGGAGTTACGTTGTTTTGATTCTCCTCCCCATCCTTCTGGGAGCAGGGGGAGGAAGGAAGGGGAGTGAGTGAGTGGCTGTGTGGTTCTGGGTTGTTGGCTGGACTTAGACCACGACACTGGAAAAACACTCAGTAAAAATGCATTCATGATCAGTGCCATCATCTTGCTCATATCATTGGCATGAGAGAGGGAGATTCTGAAGAATAAGAGCATTGTGTCACAAAATGTTTAACTCATGTACTATGATGAACAAAATAATTTACCCAAATTTGCAAAATCTAACTTGGACCATCCTTGTGTATGGTTACAGCTTTTTACAGCACTCTTCTAGGAGGCAGTAGGGATTTATTTGTGTTCAAGAAACCAAAATTAAAATTCCTGGCCCCAGAGTGAGTACTGTCATCCTAAATGTATTACATAAAAGCTACATGGTGGCCCAAACAACTCCTATAGCTGTTCTTTAAAACAAATGTAAAATTTACTGCCTATAGCAGTCACCTAGACTGCAAATCCTAAAAAAACCTTACTCGGGACTTCAGGTACTTAGTTTCCAATGTAGGTGGAAAATTTATATGGAAAATGTTATCAACCTTGTTCTTTTAGAAAAGCAGAAGAGGCCTGCACTACAGGTTCTCCTCTGTACATATCTGGGAAAGTGTAACAAAACCTAAGGAGAATGAAAAGTCCTTCATAAACCTTGTGTTACTAGTCAATAACACGAGTTCTTGATCTGTTTGATTTAATTTAGTTTCAGAATGGTGAGGGTTTTTTTAATGAATGCACATTTACTATATTTATTATCTATATTGCACTGTTTTGCAGGTTTTTAATTGTTTTGACAGATGGGTAAATGTGCCTATTTTTACAGCCATCTTTTCTTTTTTTTTAAATAATTATTATCACTGATTAAATTATTTACCCAAGCATTAATTGTTTCACATTGCTAGTGGGTACCAGGGGAATATCCTGTTCTTCCTGTTATTTTTCTTTTTATATTTCTATATAGAACAGAGTATTAACATTTTTAGGCTAATTACAAATTTTCATACTTTCTGTTCTGATTTTAAAGGAAATTACTAGAGAACTCCAGTAGATTCTCTCACTGTAAATATCATTCTACTTTCCTTGTAAATCAATCTCCCTTGAATAAATCAGAAACCCATGTCTGAACTTCCCATATCACCCTGTCTCAAAAGAATACTTAGACCTAATTCTTGTTTGTCTCTTTAAAATATTCATCCCTGGACTGTATTTTTGAAAGGGAGTTACCATGTTACATTCTTTTTTAATTATAGTCTGCTTTTGAAATTAATCATAAGGAAAATAATTTTACCAGTAGAGGGAGATATAATACTAGCAAAATATTTTCTTTTACATGACTTATTACATGCTGGAGGACGATTTTTTTATCAGGGTATCTTTGTGTTAATTGACCAGAGATAGACAAATATTTCCAGTGCTGCAAAAACATAAGCATCCAAATGGCAATGCTAATGGAATATTTATAGCCCAAAGTATTTCCTAGAGACTAACTGAAATTGCTCATAACAGCAAGTTTTACTGCATCTACTGGGATTGTATCTGTTGCCACTGATTTCCTGCACACATTAAATTAACACGTAGTGCATACACCAGCCATGTGAAGTAATCCATATTGTTTCAGAATATGAGTTTGGAAAATATTTTATTCCAGTAAAATCATACCATACCTTTCTTATGAAAGAAAACAAACAAACAAAAAAAATCAAGCTCAAACTTCCCCAAAACTCCAGATAAGCTATGTTGCCCCCAAAGGTTTTTATTTATTCCTATTAATTAGGGACTGAAACGGTTTCTTGATTTAATTTAAAGTACCTTTGTAATATAACATTTTGTAGGTCTTAATATTCTGTTCCTTTCCCTTCCCACCTTTCTTTACTTTAGTTTGTTAGGTTGCTATATCTGTGCAACAGACTTTCTCTTCTGCAATAAATAACATCACACAACCTGAGAAACAATAAGGGCACAAATGACATCCCCACGTATTGCTGTAAAAAGGCGAACCAGCAACAGACCACTTAAGTAGAAAATAGATTACGTTCAGTAATGTGTTCAAGTACAATCTTACCATCTACAGTACTAGAAGGGCTACATAAGTATTCTTATGGGACAATATTTTAAAGATTACGTGTTCCACAGGCTGTCATGGAATTCAAATGAACTCATAATGCAAATATAGTAGTACTGGCATCAGTATTTATTCTCTTTCATCTCTCCCTTCTTCCCTTCTCCCTGAAATATGTATGTTATTTAAAATTATATCAGAAGGGTGAAGACGTAGAAGAATTTTATTTACAGATTTTTAAGAGTACTTCTCTAAAAATTACCATAACAACAGCAGTGTTACTATTGCTCTTCTTTCTATACTATTGTTCATAGAAAAACCCCCAAAAAACAAAACCTCTAAAGCAGAGAACCATCTTCACGAATTTATACATATCTGTATTTCTCTAATAACTTGTTTGTTCTTCATGTCATCCTATCCTTGTCCAGTCTTTTCTGCTTTCAGGCATTTAAATTGCTATAGTATTTAATTTTGTATATATAGGTTTTTGGGGTGTTCTTTATCCCAGTGGGAATTCTACAATTATATCTGCAGAATCCTTATAATATGACAGCAAAATCATCCATATGGTGGCATACAGATGAAAAGAAACAGTCCCCTCTTTGACCTTTCAACTTTAAATGAGTCATGCTTTATCTGAAACAAACTTTTATCTATTAGGCAGTAGCTGATATAAATTTTTGGTTCATAGTCTATGTTACCTGGAACAGAGAAGCTTTCTTTGGATGGCTGTTTTATCTTTTAAGTCAACGTGGAATTTCAAAAGCAGCAGATCTGATGGATCTTTCAGTAATTTGGCACATTGCCCTGTCTAGTCTTCTCTGTTAGTACTGCAAGGAGAAGATAAAGTTAAAAAGTGATGCACAATATCTTACAAGATTCAGTAAAAAAAAAATAGTTAACAACAACAAAAAATACTTCTGACAGTGCAAATTTTTTTTATGTTGGCAGTTATTTTGATTTCAATATAATAGTGTTAATCATTGGTTTGAATACATTTGAGTAAATATATTTTGGAGCTTGGAGGCAAAAACAAAAGTATTGCCTGACTTATTCCTGTTACTAAGGATGGTCACAATAAGATAAATTTTATAATCAGAGATGTACATTAGAAAAGCCCATTAAATAACTAAACTAACACTTGTTATAATTATGCTGTATAAGATAAAATAGCATATATTTGATTTGTTTGTACTGTTTATCATTGACAATCTGATTACATGAAAATATTGTTCGTTTAGGAGCTGATTTGATTAAAACTGCAAATACTGCACCCAAGTGTTGCTAAAGAGTAACCTTTGTTGCTTAGTAACATCACATAAAAACCAAGTGGTGACATAGAAAGCTAGAATCCTACTATTAATCACTGAATTTGCTATGCTTATGAATATTTTTCCTAGTTTGGTATATTTTACTAGTTTTAATGTTTTTCTCATAAAATTCACCATCAGCATTATCACAGTAATTTTTGCCATCAGCATTATCACAGTAAATTTTGCATTAATCTGCGTAAATTATTGTTAGATCCTGTAAAAAAAAATGCAAGACATTTTATTAATATGTCTGGTATATAATAAAAATAGAAAATAAAGAGTTTTATCTTCCTATACAGAACATGGAAAAGAGAAAATTTATTTTCAAACACAAAGATCCTTATTAGGGAGTGATAGGCCAAAAGGGTTGTGCTTCTAGTACCTTCGTTTTATTTATGATCTGGTCAACATCTGTCACTGATAATTTAACATACTGAGATTTGGCTGTCCAGTGTTGTAGTCTTTATCAGAAGCTTTCCAAGATATACAGATGAATGTCTTACAATGTATTTTGAAATTAGAATTTTGAAGGAATTAGAATTTTGAAGGAATTAGAATTACTTGCGTGGTGGCTTTAGAAATAGATCCTCCACTCATTATCTCCTAATATTTCTTGCTAACTTATTGTTTTCAGCATTTATATTAAAGACCTGAGGTGCTTTAGTTTTCATCTGACTAAGAAAGCTGATAGTTCATCAAAAGACCCAATTTCTTCCAGATATTGGAAATTAAAATGTAACAGAAGGCTAACTTCAGGTGGAAAGGCACAGCTACAGGTTGGGCAAAAAAGAGATTCAGAGCAGCTCTGCAGAGGAGGACTTGGGGGTGTTGGTCGATGAGAAAATGAACATGAGCAGGCAGTCTGCACTTGCAGCCCAGAAAGTCAACCATATCCTGGGCTGCATCAAAACAAACATGACCAGCAGGTCGAAGGAGGTGATCCTGACCCTCGCTCTTGTGAGAACTCACCTGGAGTACTGTGTGCAGTTCTGGTGTCCTCAGCATAAAAAGGACATGGATCTGTTGGCACAAGTCCAGAGGAGAGCCACGAGGATGATCAGGGGACTGGAGCACCTCCCGTATGAAGATAGGCTGAGAAAGTTGGGGCTGTCCAGCCTGGAGAAGGCTGCGTGGAGACCTCCTAGCAGCATCCCAGTATATGAAGGGGGCCTGCGGAGGGATTCTTCATTAGGGACTGTAGTGATAGAACAAGGGGTAACCGGTTAAAACTTAAACAGGGGAAGTTTAGGTTGGATATAAGGAGGAAATTCTTTCCTGTAAGGGTGGTGAGGCACTAGAATGGGTTGCCCAGGGAGGTTGTGAATGCTCCATCCCTGGCAGTGTTCAAGGCCAGGCTGGATGAAGCCTTGGGTGGCATGGTTTAGTGTGAGGTGTTTTGGCCTATGGCAGGGGGGGTGGAACTAAATGATCTTAAGGTCCTTTCCAACCCTAACTGTTCTATGATTCTATGAAAATGCATTCACCATTCAGTTACTTTAACTGCATAGAAAAGATGTTTGTGAAACATAGCTCTTTCCTCTTAGAAACAAATGGTTATGGCATTGTGAAAGAACATAGACTTAAATTAGGACAGTGCAGTCATATACTGATATAGAACTTGCGCTGTGATTTCAATTATAAATGCCTGTTTTCTGGAGTTTCTAACTTGGTCATAAAACTTTGCTCAGGGATAAAAAGTATTGCACAAAATATACATTTACAGAATAAACTGTAGGGTTTTGTTTGAAAAAGGGGCATACAGAAGAACCAGTACTATTGTTTGTGACTAAAATGTTAACTATACATAATTTGACTGTTCCTCAAAAGTAGATATATATATATTAAAATATTATCATCATATTGGAGAAGTAAAACAAATGGGATAGCTACCAGTACTGGTGATATACGATGGCGATATGCAACTGAAAATACTTTATCTAAAATCAAAACATATTTATGACAGAGCAGGATATTAGAGAACTCTGGTGAACCAGTAGATGAAGCGTATCTCTCAATGTATGTGAATATCTATGAAAAATAATTGGCAAATACTGAAATTTTTAAAGAAGACAAAAAACATATATGTAAATCTGAACTTGTTTATCCTATAAGTTTTTAAAACAAATATTTAGGGAAAAATATTAAAGCATCAAGGAATTAAAAATATGATGCAAGTTTACACAGGAGTATGTAGTAACAGATGACAAGAGCTGTTTTGTTGAAGAGGAAATATTACACTGTGAAGAAGTCATAATTGGAATTTACTTAGGCTTGGGAGTAGGCTCAGTATCTCAATCTCCAATCCTGATCTTGGCTCAAAAGTTTAAGTGAGGTAATGAAAATAGATGATATCACAAAGTTGGCAGTCATTTTGAATACAAGGGAGCAGTTAAATATTACACATAAATAAATGAATAACCTTAGGGAGTGAAGTAATAGGATGAGGGGGAATTTATGAGAACAAAGTGAAAGTCCAATCATTTAGACTCAGAAAAAGAATCTGCAGTGCAGTCTTGGACCTGGAAATAAGCTGGAATTTTGTCAGCTAGAAATAAGAAATAAATTGAAAAAACAGGTACTTTATAAGGTATGCTAAGAAGGATTATAGTAAATTGATAATGGAATAAAGCTGTAAAAAGGGCAACAATGGTTGCCACACGAACAACTCTATGCCATACAATGATTTCCTTAATTCATCCCTTAGACCTGAGCTGTTCTCAGACCAGTTACCCTCAGTGAATCTACTTATGCACCCAGTTATCTCACCTGGATTGCATTTGTTGTTGTTAAACCTTGAGTGGATATAAACTTTAAGCACCTCTGCACTGCGTCTTGGGTTGAATTCTGCCTGTTTAGTGATTTTTCTGTGAAAAATTGTTTTTTAGTACTTCAACTTAGACGCTAAGAGTCTCATTTGGTATTCCTTATTATATATGTTAGAATGAACTGTTCCACCTGCTTTGCCTTTTTGTCAGAATTGTAGATGTCTTTCCTATCCTGCTCACATCTCTTTCCAAGTAGGGAAGTTTTACCACTCATATCTCAAGTGAAAATTGTTTTACAACTTTGATCATCTTACCTAATGGCCGTATTCATGATATGTTTTAAACAAGAACTTACACTGGAAAAGGGTTTTATCTTTGTTTCTTTTTTAATAGTTTCTGACATCTGCTTTGATATTTTTAGACCACTACTGAAATGGTGCTAGTTTATCTTTACTACAAGGTCTCACCTCTAAGATAATAGCCAGTGCTGGGTGTTAGCGTTGTATGTTTGCTTTTTTCCCAACCATTTTATATTTGACTATACTAATATTCATTTCCCATGCTGCTGCAGTTTCTTGATGTCATAAACTCTGTTTTGAAGGTCTTTCTGCAGTTCTGCACTCTGGCTGTATGTGGTCATTATTCAGAAGAGCTCTATACTATCAGCAATATTTCTGCACTTGCTGCTTACAGATATAAGTTCATTTATGAATATGTTGAACAGCACAAATCCCAGCACATTAGTGAGCTGCAGTGACCTTTGGTGAGCATTTATTTTTACCCTGTTTCCTGACTTTTAGCTACTTATTTATATATTCAAGGTAATTTCTTCCTGTTCCATGGTTGAGCTCTTTAGAAGTCCTAAGTGAAGGTGTGTGCCAAGAGCCTTGTGGTAATCCAGCCAGACCAACTGAATCATCTCTATCCCTATTCTTGTAGATCATTTCATATTATGTAAATAAATTTGTAAGGCAAAACTTCCTAAAGAGAACCCAATTCACTCATTCCAACTAAATCACACTAAGGAATCTATTAATTAATTCCGTTTTTCACAATGATTTGTACTAATTTACTAGCAGTTTTTCAGAGTTCCCCTTAAAACAATTTAAACAATTGGCATGGCATTTTGCACTTTCCACTTTCCTGAGTTCAGGAAGCTTTAAGAGATGCCAGTATTCAGGCTAATGCATTTTTAACTTGCCTTACAGCTCTTTCATGAACAGGGGTAGATTCCCAGAATTGGTATGGTTCATTTTATATTTGTTCTACAACATCTTCTGCAATGACTTTATCTCAAGAATCCTCCACAAGTAAGGATTAAGTCATGGGGAATAAAGTTTCTTTCACAGTTTAAGACTACTATAACGATTTTTAATTTTTTTTTACATTCTCTTCAATGGCCTTGCTCCCTGAGCACTCTAGTGTGTATTTTGGCCTTAGAGACTCTCTAGGAGCCCTTTTTCCCTTCTGTGTTTGAAGAAAACTTCAGTAGTGAATTTTATGGTTTTTGATACCTGTTTCTTAAATTATTTGTAGACTTGTTAATTGCGCCTCTGCATTTAATCTGCTAGAACATTTTTCCTGTTTTCTTTGAATATGCTATCAGAATTATCTGAAGGATGTCTTCTTGTTTCTACTAAGAAATTACCATGAAAACACTTCTGGCTTGAGTGCCATTAGAAACTACCTTTGTGAACAGGTTCTGCTTATACGCTGAGTAAGGAGGACATATACACTTTACTACAGAATAAAATAAAACACATGTGGAAGAATCTGTTTTCCCTTTATAGAGTAAGTCTATGTTCTGACACTTGTTTTTTCTGAATAGAATTTCATTATTACTATTAGCCACTTGAAAAGACCTGATAATTAGCATGACAGGTATATCAGAACTTTGGGCAGATTACTAAATCTGATATTTATATATTGTTTTACTACACTGCAATGAGTGTTGTTACTCCTACCAGTATAATAGGGTTGGATGGTAACCTGTGAGGAGAATCGTTTTGAATATTTAGAAGTTTAGTTTTCCATATTAAGCCGGAAAAAAAAGGTTTGAAAAAAACCAGAATGCCAACAGAAAAAAGCCTATTTATAAGTTAACTGGAGGACAAAATATCTTAAAATTTCTAGATTAAAGTTTTTTCAGCCCTGAGCCTCCTTCTGTGTCCTACATTGAATTGGAGGATTTTATTATTATTGTTGATGTTTTTTTTTCTGACCTCCTATTAGACATTGGAGTGCCCTTAAGTAAATTGTCTTAATTGCAGCCACAGTGTAACAGTGATAATTGTTGAGCCCATATCAGCACCAGAAGGAAAAATATCTTGCAAGTACAAAATGATACAAAAAAAAAAAATCTAAAATGATACTGTTGTTAACTCTCATTCTCATTTTTTTTTGTCTGTATTTATTTTTGTTGTGTAAATTGGTTTAATCTAGTTTCAACTCTGCATAATTCATTATGCTAAACTGTATACTAATTCATTATTTTTCTTTTACCAAACTGCATTAGCCAGGCTGCACAATGTGCACAGTACATCTATACTTTGGAGTAACAAGGTCTGTAGCATTTTTTTGTAATCCATATGGTACATTGTAATAACACTTAATAGCATAACACATGTTTTAAGCCTCTTCCAGCTGGCGTGGTCAGCTACTGATAACTCTCAAATTCCCAGATAATGTGAATTTGATGATCACTCTCTGTTGCAGATACAGGACTGAGTAGCAATGGATCTCATCACTAGTTCTGTATCTATAATGTTCCTATGAAGATTTGTCACAACGACATGGATAGAGAAGGCCTGACTCACATTTAAAACACCAACTTTACTTCTCTGCAATTGCAACCCTACTTAACAAAAACCAGAGGATTCTTATAAGTACTACCAGAAAAGAAAATCAGGCCAAGATGATGTAAGAATATAGGGAAACACTAATGGACCTGAATTTATTTATTTTATTTTACTTTCTGGCAGACATGGCAGTGATTTAGATGTGTATATGGGTATATATCTACTGTCTTTCTTTCCAGACAGTCTTTATAAATGTGTGTCATCCAAGTATAAGAAGACACTTATAAGACAAACAGATTAAAAGAAAGAACCCTTAGATCAATAAAAAAGACAAGAAGCTTTTTCAAATCAACGTGTGTAAAGACTTGAAAGTATGTTAACGAAAGTATGTTAACGATGGATAATATGAAATCTCCAAAGCTAGTCTAATAAAAAAAAGGTGGAAATGTTAACATGCTCTTATCTCAAAAAACAGTGGTTTAAAAGATAAAAAGGTCTCAACTGCGAATATGTTGATATCCACAAAAAAATTCAATTTATGCATATTTGATTGGTTTTGCACACATGGCATAATAAAAATGTTGAGGAAAAATGTTTCACTAAGTGCATTAAAATCTTGATTAGTAGGAGCATCCTTGATTTCATAGCTTTCATTAGAAATGTTGGCTTTATTTTTCATTAATAATTTTTTTTTGCTGTGATTCTAAACTAAGTATTTGGGATCAACAGAAAGTGATTGGAGCACTACTACACTTAGTTCTAAGATACCTTTGCTAAAGATAATATGTTATGCTGGGGCTTCATACTTGTTTCTGAGAAATCAATATTAAAATGACATTTCTTATATGCAAACTTTCAAGTAAAGTATTTGAGGCAAGGATTCTGGCAGGGTATTTTTATATAATATGACTTTCCTGTTTCAGCTATGTAGATATCAGCATCTTGATTAATCAACTAGATTATCTATATAATTCAAAAAGCTACATATTACTTCCAAACCAAAGTTCTAAGTATTTTATATATCTACATTATGATAAGATGAATCATGGGATAAAATTTCTAGCTGGCAAGCTCAAATGCAGATGCCTGTATCATAAAAATTTAAGTGTAGATGAGATAAATCCCACTATATTTAACTTATCTCAGTGGAAAAGAAAATTAATTGCTAGGTAATTTTTACTAATCATTTCGTGTTGTGGAAGGAAATTACATTATCAATTGTATTAGAAATAATAGAGCTAAAGGTAACTTTTGGCTGTGTATGACTGCAAATATTAAATTTCATCTATGCTACAGCATCATTTTTTAAATGAAACATGTGTTAAGGTGGTCCTGAAGAAGCCTAAGAAGGAAGAGGGCTATGTAAGTTATTCCTGCTGCATTAAATTAAAAGTGCCCTGAGCCTGTTCTCTGACAGTAGTCACACAATGACTGGTACCCATAATGCTAATTATGCTGATGCACACAGCATCAGTAGATGCATCAGTATTACATTTTGATAAAGATCCCTGGCCCACGCAAACTCCTGAACCATGCCCTAGAATTGCATGAAAATGTGTGAGCACAAATGGGTAAAGATCAGGCAAAGGTTTTCTCTACAAGTTTGACTTAGATCAGGTCCCAGAGTCATGGAATATCCCCTAACACCTTTTGTACTGCTGGCATAGATATTACTTTAGATCCCATTAATACTTCTGACCCATACTGATCAGCTGTGAATAATATGCTATAAATATGCCATACCTTGTTTCTTGCTAGCTTTTTGGATATAAATATAGTAGGAATTGAGAGTGCTTGTTTGTTCACTTCACGCACAAGAAATAATGACCACTTATTTTTATATTCACAAGCCTAGTCACTTTCATTTTATCAGAAACAGTGTACTTTTGGGGAGAAGGAGAAAGGAAAGATATTGATATGTCTTCCTCTGACCAGAGTTGTCATTAGTCACCACATAAAACAAGAGGAAAAGTTATGAGTGGAAAGGGAGGTCAAAATTAAAATAAGTATTCAGGAAACAGAATATTCTGGCAAAGCAGTAAGAGTACCGTGTGACTGTCACAACTTTTAGGCATACACCAAAAAGTAACCTTTTTAAAACCCTAAACTTGACCTTTTTTTAACAGAAGAAAATGGCTGGCCAAAGAAGGAATTAATGGAGAATATTAAAAAACTACAACTTCAATGCATGTTCAGTTAGTATGTTACTTCAAATTCAAGTTTCTAAGGATAAATGAGCTAGTACATATGCTTTATTTCTTTGTTTTGCTGACTTTGTTTTTTTTTTTTTTTTGGTACTGTTTGCCAGACTGTGGTGGTTTAAGCCAAGCCGGCAACCCAGAACCATGCAGCCTCTCTCTCACAACGCCCCCTTCCTACCCAGCTCTGGAGGGATGGGGAGGAGAATCAAAAGACTGTAACTCCCACAGGTTGAGATAAGAACAGTCCAGTAACTAAGGTATAACACAAGCCACTACTGCTACCACCAATAATAATGATGATAAGGGAAATAACAAGGGGAGAGAATACAACCGCTCACCACCTGCCAACTGATACCCAGGCTGACCCGAGCAGTGACACAGCCCTTCTGTGTAACTGCCCTCAGTTTATATACTGGGCATGACATGCTGTGGTATGGAATACCTCTTTGGCTAGTTTGGGTCAGGTGTCCTGTCTCTGCTTCCTCCCGGCTTCCCCTCCTCCCTGGCAGAGCATGAGACTCAGAAAGTCCTTGGTCAGACAAAACAGAACAGCAAAAAATAAAAACATCAGTGTTATCAGCGTTGTTCCCAAGCTGAAAGTCAAAACCACAGCACTGTACCGGTTACTAAGAAGGAGAAAAATGACTGCTACTGCTGAACCCAGGACATAAAAATAAAACTGGATACAAATATAACAAGCATCTAGTAGATACTACCCCTGCAGTGTAACATTGAGCTTGTTTGGAGGTTGCTTTAAACAGAAATAAGGTAGATTTATATTAGATATAAGGAAGAAGTTCTCTACTGTGAGGGAGGTGAGACATTGCAACAGGTTGCCCCAGGAAGTTCTGGATGCCTGATATCTGGAGGCGTTCAAGGCCAGGCTGGATGGGACTTTGAGCAACCTGGTCTAGTGGAAGGTGCCCCTGTCTATAGCAGAGTGTTGGAACTGAATGAACTTTAAGGTGTCTTTCAACCCAAACCAGTCTATGATTCTATGATATTTATTTTTCATAACACAGTAAACGTAAATCATAGTATACGGAATCATCTTCTCAAGAACATTGAAAATTCTGTGTAAAATCTGTCTGGATTTTGTGGGGTTTTAGCAAAAATCCCTTGCAAATAACCACATAAACTTTTAATATGATTTACTCTATGCTTCTTTAGAAACATATTTCCCAACTAATATTGTAGGACTGTCTTTCAACTGATTGATTATAGAGGACTATGTATTAGTCCTTAAGTTAGTAATGTGTTCTTTTGACTGTAGTACTCTGTTTCACTATGGATTTACAGCCCTTTGGTGACACCACTGAGACAGGAGGGACAAAATGTTAACACTCACTTCTGGCATAAATCTTTGTGAAGAGAGACAATATTGCTCTTCTCACATAGCTATAGAAAACATTCCAGCCAAAGCTTGAAAAAGTACTGGCTTTGGACTGCTTGATTAGATAAACATGACCAACATTTTGGAAGTAAATAAGAATAAATTGTGTTTTCCTCAGATATTCATCTTTTGTTTGAGAACACAAATCCTTGCTGGTGGAAAACAAAGCACACTTTCTCACATCAGTAGCATGTCATTTTTGGAATTACATGCAGTGTCTGCTGTCTGACTCACACATAAAAATCAGTTGCAAAAGGACTACTGTCTATTTTGTAAAGATCAGAGTTTTGATGTATAGCTGATTTCCAGTTTATATTTTTCTAATGATTTAACTACTCAGTAAAAATGAAAAATGTATTTCAGGAGAACAAGGGATGAAGGCATAATAGCTTTTTTTTTTTTTTTTTTAAGAATTTGCTTGCAATATCTTGCCCTTTTGATGTCCTTAAATATGCTCCAAGTTCATCTGACTTCTCTCAGCTGTGTAGTCCATATGCCTCTTCATATTAACAAATTAACAATGGTAGTTATACCAAGCAGCCTGGCAAACTGTTGTCTATAATTGAGGGAACAATTTATCCCTATGAATTCTAGTAAAAAGCAATTTTGTCTAATTACACTGAGCATATTGAAATGTTAGCTTTTCCCTCATGGGCACTAACATGATATTTGTAATTGTTGATGGTTTAGAATTTAAAGCGTCCTTTAATTTGGGAATTAGAAGACCCAAGTTTGCTCTTGAACATATGACCCCTACTTGTTGGTAAGTCTGAAATATCTTTTCTGTGTTCTTATAGATGTCTCTACATCTACATGTAACTATCATGAAAGAATTATTTTCATAAAACGATTTTCCAAATTTCAGTGTTTTACATGGTAATCCCTAAACTTTGCTAATCTAATATAGAAATGCAACATTTCAAATGTGAAAATATTTGTAACAGTTTTTTATAATTTTAAAGAATCTTTCCAGCTGCTCTTGAACAATTAGTTTTATTTTTTCAAACTGATGATGCACTGAAGAAATCATATAAAATACATACATGAAGGTACACAGTCACCCCTATGTGCATCAGAAAAAACATACAAATCAAAGAGAAAGTGCTTGTTTAGAATATTTTGGAAGCTCTTAAAGGGTGAGGGTATGTTACTCTCCAATGTGTTATTTTCTGTTTAATTACTTGAGCAACTTTTCTGCCCTTGTCATTGAACGTTTTGCATATGACTTGGAAAAAAAACAAAAAAAAAACCAACCCCCAAACCAAAACCAGACATAGAAACAGTAGAATCACAGACTCATTTGGGTTAGAGGTAACCTACTCCATCCTCCTGCTCCAAGCAGCATTAGCAGCGCATTTAGACCACACTGATTAAGGTTTGTTCTGTTGAGTATGGAAAAACTCCAAGGGTGGAGACTGCACAACCTCTCCGGGCAGCCTCCTGTGCTGCTTATTTATCCTCTTAGTGAAGTTTTTATCCCTCTGTGTTCAGCTGCCATACTCTTGCTTCAGTTTAGGACCACTGTCTCTTGTTCTACTGCTATGCACATGACTAGAGACTGTCTTCTCAGTAACCTCCCCACAAGCACTAAAGGGAGCTGCTATTAGGTCTCCCTCAGCTGGCTCTTCTCCAAGCTGAAAAAGGCACAGGCCCTCAGCCTCTTGTCAAAGATCAAGTGCTCCAGCCATGACCATCCTCATGGACTTGTTCCAGTTTATAGACGTCTTTCCTGTCTCAGGATCCCAGAACTGTGTTCACTATTTGTGATCTAGGACACAAAAAGAAAAGAAAATCATGTTACTTGATCTACTGTCTATGCAGAATTGATTGGAATGAGTCGTTATGTTGAAAAGGTTTGGAAAACAGTACAACTATTTATATCAGAAAGTTTAAAAAGTCTACTTAAAATGATTGTTCCTTGAATTGAATTAAACCAATGCACATTATTTTAAGGTATTATTTTTACATGAAAAGAATAATGGAGCATGAGGTATCATGCCCATGTTTAGTTTATTCAGATTTCCCTTTGACAACTTTGTCTTTGAGTAAACTTCTAGCTAATAATTAACTTTATGAATAATACAAACTCTCTGAGGATAAATGTATCTAGTGTACCCTCCTAACTGCCAGCCTGTCTTGACAATAGAATCATTTAATGCTTCTAAAAATTTTTCAGATATAGCAATACTACAATAGCAAGCTAACTTTTGTTTTTAGAGCACTTGTAGACGGAGGTATGGGTGGGCATTTGTGGGTACAAGTGAATGTGCGTATGCAAGCATTACGTAATGATTGCAGTACTTTTGACAGAGGCACAAACTAAGCCTTAAATGTCATTACTAATTGATTAGCACACATAACATTCTTTAAATCTCTTTGGAAAAGGTTAATGGCAATGAAATTTCACTGAAAAATAGAAATAGCATTTTGATGAGTGTACCTAGGATGCATTCTGACCTCCTACAGGCACAGTCCATTCAGTCCTGTCTGCTCGGAAAATAGCCATCAAATAAATTGTAATTACTGTAATAAATGGAATCATAAATGAAAGTGTTATAGCTTATTGGCATTAATAACAACTTTAATTCAAATTAAAAAGTAGTCATCACTTCAAGAGAATATTGAGAAGGGAAGAAAAATAATGATGTAATTACATATTAACTACTGAATTTCTGTTCAGAACTCATGCATGTAAGTACATGTTTTGATATACATTCTTGTCAGTCATGGAGTCTATGCAGTACTCATTTACCTTTAGAGAGCTCCAACATCAGGAGGAGTTTCTTTCAGGAAATATACAGCTGCTCGAGTGCAGGGTTCTCCATAGGCTGCCACATGAGTATCTGCTGTGTTGCCATGAAGCACCTCCTTTTCTTCCTTCTCTGACTGGCATTCCTCTTCTTTTCTCCTCTGTCTGTCAGGGTTTTTTTAATCCCTTCCTTAAACATATTTTCCCACAGATACCATCAGCTTAGCTCACCAGATCTCAGCTATGTCCTGCAATGGGTCTGTTGGAGCCATCTGGAAACAGCTGTGTTCAGCTTGGGATAGCCCCTGGCCTCTTCCCACAGAGACTATCTCTGCACCCCCTGAGTCCCTCTACCAAAACCTTCCCACCTACATAGACTACAGTACTGTTTTCCAAAACCAGTATTTTAATGCAAAAAAAAAAAAAATTATCTCTCTGATAATTTGGCTGATGTTTCTTCATTCACTGAGGGCTCAAAAAGCATGGTTAAGGATTTTAATACATTTTGATTTCTCCTTTGTACTACTTTTACCATATTTTCCACATACACTAACAGGTATTAAAGAGTTAACCCTAAAAATGATATTGGAGTAGATCCCTCCAAGTAAGTAAAATAATTAGTATATGGGAAGGCGGAACAAGAATGCCTGTGAAGACACTGAGAAAGAAAGCCTATAGATGACACCAGGTTCTGAATCTGTACAGCTGGAAGTGTGTGCTCATGTAAAGATATTGGATAGGGTGGTCTTGTGAATATCTTAAGTGCACAGCAGAATTAATCACAGTTGAAAAAATGCTCAGCCTTAGGACTTTTTACATGTCCCTCCGTATAGCTACCAGAGCAATCCCATAACTGAGACATGCAATAAATATATCAAATAGATAATGAGGAAAATCTCATCCTCTCCTCTGGTTTTTAATGGTTTCTGTGCAAAAATCTCCGACCATTGCAGCCAACATGGTTTTACCAAGGGGAAGTCATGTTTGACCAACCTTATAGCCTTCTATGAGAAAGTAACTAGGTGGATGGATGATGGTAGAGCAGTAGATGTGGTTTTCCTTGATTTCAGTAAGGCATTTCATACTGCCTCCCACAGCATCCTCATAGATAAGCTAAGGAAGTGTGGGCTCAATGACCAGGTAGTGAGGTGGATCAAGAACTGGTTGAAAGGAAGAAGGCAGAGAGTTGTAGTCAATGGGGCAGAATCTAGCTGGAGGTCTGTGACTAGTGGAGTACCTCAGGGGTCGGTGCTGGGAACAGTGCTGTTTAATATTTTCATCAACGACCTGGATGAGGGAACTGAGTGTACCCTCAGCAAGTTTGCTGATGATGCTAAACTGGGAGGAGTGGCTGACACGCCAGAAGGCTGTGCTGCCATCCAGCGAGACCTGGACAGCCTGGAGAGTTGGGCAGGGAGAAACTTGATGAAATTCAACAAGGGCAAGTGTAGAATCTTGCATCTGGGCAGGAACAACCCCATGTACCAGTACAGGTTGGGAGCTGACCTGCTGGACAGTAGTGAACGGGAAAGGGACCTGGGGGTCCCGGTGGATAGGAGGATGACCATGAGCCGACACTGTGCCCTTGTGGCTAAAGAAGGCCAATGGCATCCTAGGGGGTATTAGAAAGGGTGTGGTTAGTAAGTCAGGAGAGGTTCTCCTCCCCCTCTACTCTGCCTTGGTGAGGCTGCATCTGGAATATTGTGTCCAGTTCTGGGCCCCTCAGTTCAAGAAGGACAGGGAATTGCTTGAAAGAGTCCAGCCCAGAGCCACAAAGATGATTAAGGGAGTGGAACTTCTCCCTTATGAGGAGAGGCTGAGGGAGCTGGCTCTCTTCAGCTTGGAGAAGAGGAGATTGAGGGGTGCCCCTCATCAGTGTTTACAAATATGTAAAGGGTGAGTGTCAGGATGATGGAGCTAGGTTTTTTTCAGTAATGTCCAGTGATAGGACAAAGGGCAATGGGTGTAAACTGGAGCATAGGAGGTTCCATGTGAACATCAGGAAAAACTTCTTTACTGTGAGATTGACAGAGCACTGGAACAGGTTGCCCAGGGGGGTTGTGGAGTCTCCTACGTTGGAGATATTCAAGGCCCGCCTGGACAAGTTCCTGTGTGATGTACTCTAGGTTACCCTGCTCTTGCAGGGGGGGTAGACTCGATGATCTTCTGAGGTCCCTTCCAACCCTTGGGATTCTGTGATTCTGTGACCCTTCTGTGTTATATTTACAGAGTTTCATGTGCCAGCCTTGAAGAAATAGACACCTTATTTAGCAGTTAAGTCTGAAGCAGCCCATTATGTTCTGTCATGGAATTCTTTAAAGTCCCTCTCCTCCCCTAAAAATTACTTCCTGCCATCAAGATCTAAGGCTTCAGCTAATCAGTATTAATTTGCATACTTCACTTTGACTTAATTTGGACTACTCTTGCATCTCATTTCTCAACCGATATTAAAGTATATTGCTTTCCATATTACTTTGATAATCCAAATGTCAGAAATTTTCTATTTCAAGGAAAAATTACTCAGTTCAAATGCTTTAAGCCAAAATCCTGATCAAAGTTATTTATGGATTTATTAATGACAGGTTATTAACTGATAGTCAGAGAACCATATATTTGGTAATACAATATACAACTCATAACATTAGTGTTACTAAACACTTGGGTACTGTCACTGCTAGCAGGGAGTTAAAGAGAAGAAAGAAGCTTTTAAGTAACTGCAGTACTATTTATCTCAATGATGAACACTACTAAACCTTGCAAGAGAGGTTGGTAAATATGTTTATGATCAGGTATTTAGAAAGTATGCAATGAATAGATGAATTTAGAGCCATGATCCACTCATAGCAACATGTTACTTAAGATATTTTTTTCCTTTTAACTGTAAAATGTAGGTAAGATTAACTGATATTTTGAAATTATATTCCTTTTAGAGTCCAAGCCTGGAAAGTTCACATTTTAATTTTGGTATATTCATACACACTCAATTTTAAATCCTTATTGAAATGAATGTGTACTGTTCCAAAATTATATCATACAGCAGTATGAAATGTGCGTCAGTTGCTGTGTCAAAATGATCAGTTGGTTTTGAACAAAGCTTTTCCAATGAACAGTGTTTTTAAGTGAAATCTGAATGTTCATTTTAAGTGCTGGAACATATAAACTTTCTAAAAAATAACTTCTCTCCAAGGACAAAATTCCAGACAGAAACTTACAGAAAGAAGTAGTAGAACTAGCTCAAGTGCTCAACACACATTTCCAGAAAATTGCCAAAGGCAAGGTTTAAATGAACAGCAGATTGGTGCTGTTTAAGTTCAATGGACACAGCATGCCACTTTGAGACTCTTTCTTATCCTGCTAGGAGATAGATCAGAGCAGAGCTCTGTTCCTGGTTCTGCCATACAGGATAAATAACCTCTGCCTTGTCAACCTGTCAGCGTGGATTGACCTGTAATATAGACCTAACTTTTGCTTTGAGTGACTTTCAAGATATTGATTCCTCAAAGGAGATGTGGATGTTACACAGTAGCTGGGATTGATTCTGAAAAAACATTGTCACATTGTAAAGACTAAGAAACACTTTCTGACCTCTTATTGGGGAAATAAAAGGTGTGAAAAACATGAAAGCTTTCCTCTGGTCTATTTAGTGGGCTGCAGCTCAATATGTTAGATGTCACATCAAGTGTTCTCAAATTCTGATCATCTAATCAACACCTCCCATCTAAGAAACATAATGCATTTCACATCACCACTGAAATATGAACGTCAGACGACTTAGAAAAACCTTCTGATAAAGAGCAAGGCAGTCTGAATGTAACTACTGAATAGAAAACTTTCTATTTCTTAATAATTTTTGGTGCTCATGTCTATTTTTCTGTGTCTATGCACTTTTATAGCTATAGATACACTCATTCAAATTTCCACAAAATCTAAGCTTTTTTTTTTTGTTTAAGCACTTATTGTGAAATGCTGCCAATTTTACTTGTATCACAACACAAACAAAGACACCATTACAATAAACATTTGAAAATATAATGTATTCAAATTTGATATATTTTTAGTATGCAACTAAACACTCTTAAGAAAAAAAACAAGCTTTTGTAAATGTTTCTCAGAAAAACAAGAAAATTAAGTTGGCCGATGAAGTTGTTAAGCTGCTGTCCATCATATTTGAAAAATCATGTCAGTCAGGTGAAGTTTCCAACGACTGGAAAAAGGGAAAAATAGCCCCATTTTCAAGAAGGGGCAAATGGGAGACCGAGAAAACTACTGACCAGTCAGTCTCACCTCTGTGCCTGACAGGGTCACGGAGCAGATGCTTCTGGAAAGCATGCTAAGGAACATGAAAAACAATGAAGTGGTTGGTGACAGCCAGCATGGCTTCACCAAGGGGAAATCCTGCCTGACCAATTTGGTAACCTTCTATGATGGGGCTACAGAAATGATGGAACACCTGGACTTTTTCAAAGTGTTCAACACTGTCCAGCATGACATCCTTGGCTCTAACCTGGAGTGACATCAATTTGATGGATGGACCACGCAATGGGAAACGAATTGGATGGATGGCTGCACAATTTGCTGGCAAAATTTTATTTGCAAAAAAAAAAATAAAAACAACAACAACTATTTGAAGGCAAATCTGACTCCTAAAAAGTGACAGGCACACAGTAGCTACTTTAGAAACAATTATTAGCAAGCAGTTTGTTATTATATTACAACAAAAATAACAGAAATCTCCAGGAAATAACAAATTCCCTCTTTTTTTAATTCCCTCAATTTATTATTACTATTTTTTAATCCTAAGACAAGTTCTGCAACTTACCAGCTACAGTCCTTCTATTCATGCTTTGAAAAAAAAATCCAATACTGTTTATTTAATAGTTAAAGAATCTCACAGAAAGTATCTCAAGACACACCAACAAAGGAACCAACCAAACTTTTTTTATGTGCTCAGTTCTGAGCGCTCAACTTCTCAAGATCAACCTTGCAAATCCTCACAGGATGGCTGCTTCATGGGGTTGGGATGTCCCCATGGAATGTCATGGCAGGAGCTGGCAGCCAGGACCCATCCCACCACCCAGCCCTGAGTATCAGGTTCCTCACTGGGATTGGGAATAGGCTGAGGCCAGACCAGGACATGGGCCCACAGGTGTGCTTGGCTTGGTCAACCCATAACCAGGCACAGCAGTGCTGTCAGGAGCTGGAGACAGGCCCTGCTAAGGCATCACTGGGGCATGGGATGTTAGACATAGACATACACGAGTCCAACAAAAGGCTATTAAGAAGATGAAGGAATTGAAGCATCTGCCCTATGAAGAAAAGCTGAAGGAGCTGGGACTGTTCAGCCTATAGAAGAGAAAGCTTGGGAAGGGATCTTATTAAAGTATAAAAACACCTGAAGGAAGTGCGTAAAGAAGACTGAGCCAGGCTCTTTTTTGTGGTGCTCACATACAGGACAAGAGGCAATGGGCACAAACTGAAACACAGGAGGTGACATCTGAACACCAGGAAACACATTTTGTCTATGAGGGGGTGACTGAGCACTGGCGCAGGCTGCTCAGGGAGGTTGTGAAGTCTCCATTCTTGGAGATACTCAAAAACCATCTAGCACTGTGCTGGACAGTCAGGTCCAGGTGGCCCTGCTTGAGCAGGGGTATTGCACACTGTAATCTTGAGATTCCTTCCATTCTCAATCATTTTGTAGCTTATCCAATTATTAATTTTTTTTTTTTTTTTTTTAGTTTTTTAACCTTCAAGTTTTTTACAAAGCACAAAGAAAAAATGTGCAGGGTATTTAGTTATTTCAAATACTGTAAAATACTACTATTATTAGAAATAACAATAACCCTAGAATTAGTGTTGCTTTGTTCTTGAGAATTTTCATTTTAAAGCAGGATGGTTGTAAAATTAACATAAATGAAAGATGCATTGTTGTAAACTGAACAATAATATAATGGTTTACATGTTTCCGTCTCTCGGCATCTTAGAGCTGGGGCTTCCCAATAGAGTGTCATTCAAGGTTTTATAGAATAATATGCTTTGAATTAATCAACAGAATTGGCTATTTTAGGATATCTAATCACCAACGTTGTGCCATCTAATTATGCTTATAATTCTCCTTTAGAATCTGTATTATTCCAGCTGTATTTAGTACAGAGTGTCTAGGACATTTGATTAAAAATCACGTTTAATGTTGACTACATAAGACCATGGCACACATTAGAATGTAGAAAAGCCATTAAATGTGTTTTGTGTTTGAATAACACAATATTCACTCACTGTATAGACAATGAAGCAATTTTTAAATGGATTCTCCAGTTATTAGCATTTAATGACATCCCAATAGCACTTATACTTTTCTTAGTTGCACTTGTTGCTGGTTGGGGTGCAGACTGGGCTTCCAGACTCAGATCCGTGTCTCTCCTGCTGTGATGGGCCTTTCACCGTTAGCCTGTAAAGCAGAGAAGTGGTTCTGCAAGGGCACCTCAGGCTTTGGGGGAAGACTTTTCCTCCTGCAGGTCCCTGCTGTTGTAGGCTTCCTTTCTCCTTCATTATTTGCCCCTCCATTCTGTGTGGGCTGCTGCAGCAGTTTTTGGCTGTTTGGCTATGGGCTCCTCTGCCGACTGCACTTGGGACCAGGTGTTCAGCTCCTCCTCAGCCTCTCTGATGTTATGCTGCCTCCTCACCACCTCCTGCACCTCAGCCACCTGTTGCAGGAGCCCTTCCACCTGGGCACAAAGGCTGCAGGCAGGTCTGCTGCCTGTCCCTGCACCAGGAGAAAGCTCTGCACCTCCTGCAGCCTGAGGTCTGCACTGCAGCTCTTCCTGCAGCAGCTCCATCTTGGTAAAGGCATCTGCCACCACCAGTGTAGATGGTGCAGATCGCCCAGCTGGAGCTGCAGCCTTTGCATCTGATCAGTGGAAACAACACTTGCCATCTCCAGAGGTGTCTCAGCTTGGCTGGCCGCAGACTGGCATCCAAGCAGACACAATTTCAGCACAAGACAGCACTCCCTCAGAGCTGCTGCAAAAATTACCTTGGAAATTATCTGTATTGCTACTTGCTCAATTTAATAAACATCTTTATTCTCCAAACTCACTCTTTCAGTCTTCTTTCTTTCCAATTCATCTCCTTTTGGTTGTGTGTCCTCATCTTGAAACACACATACAGTACTGGCAGTTGACTTGGACATCTCTTCCTCCCTGCCTGCGAAACAGGCAGCCACAAACTATCTGGTAACATGCTTACTGCTGAATCCTTGTGACTGGATATAACTTCAACTGCAGCAAAAAGGACTTCCAGCCACTCCAGCCAATAAGCAAGCTTCATCAGGGGCCCAGCTGAAAGGGCATAGATGCACAGGGAGCAAGCAAGAGGGGTTAGACGTGTGCACATGTCTGAAGAGCTATGACCTTACTGTCATCACACAGACATGGTGGGACACCTTGCATTGGTGTTGTAATGGAAGGATACAGACTTTTTCAGGAAAGAGTGGGGAGACAGGGAAGGGGTATTGCTCTATATGTCAATTACCAGCTGGAACACACAGAGCTCTGCCTGGGGGTGGATGAGAAGCAGACTGAGAGCTTATGGGTCAGGATTAAAGAGAGAGCAGGGACAGGTGACATTACAGTGGTGGTCTGCTACAGGCCACCTAACCAGGAAGACAGAGTGAATGAGGCTGTTTATAGAGACACAGGTGTGACCTCATGTTCATAAGCCTTGGTGCTCAGGAAGAACTTCAACTATCCCAATATGTTGGAGGGACAACACAACAGAACAGAAGCAATCCAGGAGGTTCCTGGAATGTGTTGGTGGTTACTTCGAGCTATAGAGAAGCCAACAAGGAGAGGACCTATGCTGGACCTTCTTCTCACCAACAGTGTGGGGCTGGTGTGAAACATGAAGCTTGGGGGCAGCTTTGGTTGCAGTGACCATGAAATGGTGGAGTTTGAGATCCTCAGGGCTGCTAAGAATGTGCATGCACAGGAAGCTCGTTAGCCTGGACTTCAGAAGAGTGGACTTTGTCCTCTTCAGGGATCTGCTTGGTAGACTACCATGGGATAAAGCCTTTAAAGGAAAAGCAGCCCAAGACAGCTGGTTAATATTCAAAGATCACCTCCTCCAAGCTCAGAAGTGATGCATCCTGGCAAAGAGAAAGTCAGGCAAAAACACTAGGAGGCCTGTGTCAATGAACAAGGAGCTCCTGGACAAAATCTAATACAAAAAGTAAGCCTACAGGAGGCGGACACAAGAAGTAGCAGCCTGGGAAGAACACAGAAAAATTTCCCGAGCAGCCAGGGATCAGTTTAGGAAAGCTAGAGACATGACAAAATTAAATATGTCCAGGGACATCAAAGGTAACAAGAAAAGTTTCTATAGGTACATCTGGGATAAAAGGAAGATGGGAAAATGTGGACTCCCTCTAAAAGGAAATGGGAGATGTGGTTACCTTGGGCATGGAGAAGGTTGAGGTACTCAGTGACAGTTATGTGTCAGTGTCCTGGGTTCAGCAGTAGCAGTCATTTTTCTCTTTATTGGTAGCTGGTGCAGTGCTGTGTTTTGACTTTCAGGCTGGGAACAGAGCTGATAAAAATGATGTTTTGGTTTGGCCAAGGACTTTGTGAGCCTCATGCTCTGCCAGGGAGGAGGGAAGCCGGGAGGAAGCAGAGACAGGACACCTGACCCAAACAGACCAAAGAGGTATTCCATACCACAGCACGTCATGCCCAGGGTGGAACTGGGAGTTAGCCGGAAGGGCGAGGTGGACTGCAGGGTTGGAGGAGGTATGGGTCGGTGCTTGGTCTGGCTGGGGGGGCAAGTTATCGGTCGCCTGGTGATGAGGTGTTGTATTCTCTTCCCTTGTTATTTCCTTTATTGTTACTATTATTGGTGGTAGCAGTAGTGATTTGTGTTATACCTGAGTTACTAAACTGTTCTTATCTCAACCCATGGGAGTTGCATTCTTTTTGATTCTCCTCTCTGTCCCTTCAGGAGTAGGGGGAGGGCAAGAAGGGGGGGGGGGGGGAGTGAGTGGACAAGCTGTCTGGTTGGGGTTAAACCACGACAGTCAGTCATCACCACCATCATTCAGCTCCAGCTGCACCACCCAAGTCACAGAAAACAAAGACAGGGACTGGTAGAATGAAAAATCTCTTCCTGTAGGAGATGATCAGGTTTGAAAACACCTAAGGGACTTGAAGGTGCACAAGTCCATGGCACCTGTTGAGATACACCACAGGCCCTGAGGGAACTGGCGGATGAAGTTATCAAGCTATTATCCATCATATTTGAGAAGTCTTAGGAAATGGTGAGGAAGTTAAAAAAAAAAAGATATGATTGAGTACCAAACAAGATTATAAATAAATGTGCAACATTTTGTGGGGCTGCCATTACATGCTGGATATAGGCTTATGGTAACACATACTCTTTTCTTTTTTAATATAAAAGGAGCCAAAGATTTTTCCATCATTATATTTGGGGAAATCTGAAAACAAACGCAAGAGTCATCACTAAATAACATTCGCTTCCCTGGAATGAAGAAACAAATATTTCCTGATATGATCATTAACCTCTTAATTCACTGTGGATTAGTGATAATTGCACACTGAGTGTAAGGAAACAAGTGGCATGTAATTAGCTTTTTCAAATAAAACTAATTAGAACACCCCCCAAAAAAAACCAAGCAAACAACACCAAGGTAATTCATATAGGAGTGTGGTAATTTAAAAAAGAAGGGCAGATAATCATACAGTGGTAATTAAATGATGTGGTAAATGATAGATCATAGAATCATAGAATAGTTAGGGTTGGAAAGGACCTTAAGATCATCCAAGTTCCAACCCCCCTGCCATGGGCAGGGACACCTCACTCCAAATAGATGCTGCATGCTAACTTTTTGTATACCTGTGCTTTGTTTTCTTTTAATTTGGTTTTAAGATTCACTTGATATATATTAGCTCTGAATTAAGTCATTGCCAAAAACAAATCTCCTACAAAGTGCATGTGGACATTTGCTATATATTTTTATTTATTTTTCATCCAACAAAGACAGTTACCTCAGTCCTTGTGGGTCTTTTTACGTGCATTTGTTTCTGATTTTTTTAAACTTCTAAGCCAACAGGAAAATAATAATATCTAGAAAGTATGAATCTATTCTTTAAAGATAGCCATACAAAAGTCTGGACTGCTTGGACCAGCAGTCTTGAAAGGCTGAGCCAGTTGATCATTGAGGTCCCTTCCAAACTAGAATTTTATGATTCTGAGTATAGTTTCTGAGGTGCATAAATGCTTGAAAGTAATGGAGCAATTTGTGCTTGTCTTTGCCACTTAGTTTGTGCAAATGTATATTTCACACTCAGAGAATTATGGACAATTTTACAGTTATCCTGAAAATTTTGTCAAGCTGTTCTCATTAATTTAAATTGCATCTTTGAGTAAAGATTTATTTTGTATTTTATATAGTATAGAGATAGCAAGGATGTTTTATTTTGTTACTGTTATCCTTTAAGGCATCTGCATCATCCAACTTCTTATGCTTACATCCAGGGTAGCCATTCAGAAAGTCCCTTGAAGCCTAGGTTGGTGGATACTTAGCAGGCAGAGCTGTTCTTCCCTCCTTCTTGTAAAAGAGGGGCTACTATGCAGTAAAATGAAGAACAAAGGTGTCATGGAGAGGGTAAGAACCTTCTGGAAAGCAGGTGCTCTGGGAGGGGAGACTCTTAGACCTTGAGGACTTCCCTTCACCTGAACTGCAGATCAGGCTCAACCTCAGTTTATTTGCCCTGTTTGCTTCAGCAAATCCCAATTTTACAAGAAATAGGTCTTTCCCTCGGCTATGCTGCAGAACATGGTTAAGTCTTTTAAGACATCCTATAGCTCAAGGTGGATGCAACTCTCCAAAACATTTAACTATTCACTGAGAAGTGTTAAAGTCATTTCTTTTTAATTCATCTGTTTCATTGTCTAAGTTTGATCTTTGAAAACAAGATTTCATGTAAATAGAGACTGCAAACTCATGTCGTTGCTTAATTTAACAAAAAACCTCAGTGATTTAAAGATTAATAAAGCTTTACTTGTACACACCTAACAAAATAGTTCTTCAAAAGACCTAAGAGATTTGTGGTGCCTTCCTATATCTGAATACAGTCTTATTTACATGCTGTTTAGGATACTGCTGAGCATTTACATAATATTCTACTGAGGCAGCTTCAGACCACTTAAGTACTCCAAAGTAAAGTTATGGCAGTTGGCCTAAGGGATCTCCAAACAGTCTAACTGATATGAAGAAGATGTAAATTGTTCTTTCAGATTCAGGTACTAAGAGTCTTAAGACTTTAGCAGATCATTCATACAATACTGCAGTTTTTAAAAAACTTTTTCTCTACAAATGTCTTTAAAAAACAGTGTTTAAATGTATTTGTATATGTAGATGTATATGTGCCTGAACATATAAATGTTTATACTACATATAGATGTAAGTACATATACATACACACACATACATGTATAAATATATATGGATGAAATACTTCTAGAAAATTCTTGTCATTCAACAACAAATAGGAAGTATATGTCTTTGAAATTAGGACAGGAAAACCATAATTTCTTCCATGTTTATTTAAACTTTCAGTGCCATAATCACAAGGGAAAGATCTCTTCCTAAGACTCATTTTTGATACCTGAGGATGGTTTCTCTTGCCTTGCCCTTGCTTTCCCTTTCCCCATTTCCCGTTCTCTTCCTTTCCGTTCTTATCCTTTTCCCCTTTTCCCTTTCCTTTTTCCCCTTTTCATTTTCTCTTTTATATATGTAAAATCCTCCCAAGCTCTGGGAATCAAAACATTAGATTTTATTATTGTTGAGGAATTATATGAAGAGTCAACCTGCTTTCACTGTATATGAGTTCACAGAATCACAGAATGATTGAATTTGGAAGGGACCTCTGGAGGTCATCTGGTCCAACCCTCCTGCTCAAGCAAGGTTACTTCAGGCCAATTTCCCAGCATCATGTCCAGAAGGCTTTTGAATATCTCCAAGCAGGGAGATTCCAGTGGGCAACCTGTTCCCATGCTCAGCCACCCTCACAGTAAAAAACATGTTTCTTGATGTTTCAGTTTGCGCACACTGCCTCTGGTCCTGTCATTGGAGACCACTGGAAAGAACCTGGCTCCATCTTCTAGGCAAAACTTATTTTAGCTCAGTGTAATAAACGTCTTTTCAGTAAAAGAAGGTTAATCAGAGACGGTAAAGAATATCTACATTTCACGTGCCTTCAGAAATTAATAATCCAATGAGAAAATGAGAAAAAAATCAAGCTCACAAGTTTGCTTCTTTTAAAAAAAATAAGAAATAAAGATTGATTGCCTCAAATAAAGGTGGGAGCTCTTGACTTTTATAGTTTTGATTAAAGAAGCAGAAATCATCCAGTCTGATAATAAGGGGGAGGGGGGGAGAATTGCAATAACCTTTTCCATTAATATGTGATTAAAATTAAAACATGGCAAAATAGGATGTTCAGATGATCAGATAATGACTGAAATTTCCCTTTAGCATGTCTAGTCAAATAACTCTGTCATTTATTAGCAAAATGAAATCTTATAAATAGTACATTTAATAATTGAATTGTTTGGCCTTTTCTTTCAGTGGTAGTTCTTAGCAGAGATCACTTCTGAGTACTTTTCCATTCTGGAATTAATTCAATAAAGATTAGCTTTCTTGACCTGGATAGACCCCGTAAAGGTTGTTTATTTACCTGAGCTTTCAGTGGAGGTAGGCTGTGCAGGAATGCTATTCACAGAAACATTTGTATGTCCCACATATTTCCTTAAAATAAAAAATTGCACAATATAAAATGCATACAAACCAATACTTTAAAATACAAGTTTTTCTTTAGATAAAATGGTTTGAAATTTTCTTTAAATAAAATGGTTTGAAATAATTTATTACCTGTTAAAACCTGTTAATTTTAGAGCAAGCAGTAAGGTAATTCTTTTGTCTGTAAACACACCTTATGTAAAGCAAGAGAAGTTATGCCAGTGTTTTAAGGGATAATTAATAATAGAAACTCAAGTTACTGTTCACCACCTGATAACAGTGGAATTGCCATCAAAGACTGCAAGGTACTTCATTACTCTAGAGGAAAGGAGTCTGATGTGTGATTAAGTATGATCAAATAACTTGCAGGAAATGGAATAAACTATACTGTATATATACTGATACATACTACATAAAGCAAACCTGTCCACTTTTCTACTTTAAAAAAAGGCTGTTGATTTAAGTTTGAAATCTTTAAAATTGATGTATTTTAAGGGTTTAGTCATTGTCAATATTTTATATGGTAACCTGGTATTTGAGTAACTGAGAGGAAGAATTAATACCTTTATAGTGTCTGCATACTGCCATTTGCATTATTTTGTCAGGTGGCTGTGAAAAATCTTTTCCTCTCTTCATTGTCCTTCACAATCAAATCCTACTTACAAAATTATTCAGCTGATATTTTACATTACATGTGAAAATTTCAGTCTAACTTTTGGACTGATAAAAAAGGGAATGAGCTATATGTGTTCTGCTCTGGTGGTAGATTTGAATGGAATGTAATTGCAGTAGCAAAGAGAAAAAGGGAAGGAAAAAGGTAAGAGTAAGGAAAAGAGGAAGGGAAAGGAAGGCAAGGGAAAAACATCTTTATTACCAAAACTAATCTTGGGAAGATTAGGGCACTGAAAGTTTAGATATTCGTTTTCCTGTCCTGGTTTCAAAGAAATGCAACTCCCTATTAGTTGTTGACTGGCAAGAAATTTTTAGAAGTATTTAATCTATAAAATACAAAATATGAAGTGGCCAGTTTACAGGTGTAGAGAGATGTTCAACCTTCTAATTAGCACTCTGAATGATCATGTTAGGCATAGCTATACTGCCTTGTATTTATCCATTAACTATCTGGGAGACAAGGTCAGTCTGTGCAAATAAGACTCAGAGTACAAGGTTATTTCTTAATGACTTTACCATGTTTTTCTCATTATCCCCTCCATCTTGTTTTATCTAATGGGGTTTTGCATCTCTGAAAGTACTTATCTGTATACATACATATCACATACAGGTAAGACATCCCATACATTTTCAGCTTGTTTTCTTTATGTCCTTACTGAAGCAAAAGGAAGGGGACAATGATAAACAATCAATCTATTCACATATTTAAACAAATAATAAAAATGTTTATGTGAAATTATGCCTTTCTTGATACAGTTACTAGTCAACAGACTTCAAGGACATCTTCAAATTATTTTGCTTTATTTTCTTATGACCTTTCCTAGATCTGCCACTTTAATTTCTGCTTTTTGCTCAGTCACAGAGCTGATTTATTTGTAGTAAGATCAGAATAATGAGCTGGCTGATATCATTGTGTTGTCATTGAGAAAATTCATGGCTCATAGATTTCGTGATATATCTCATTTTAATGCGTAGAAGAAGATTCAACTCTCCAGGAAACATCAGAGATTGTATGTTTCTGACAAACATTATGAAATAAAAGCTTGATTTATTATGTAATATTCAAGTAACTTTTGATTATGGATGTTTATGTTGATAACTTTAAATTAATATAACCTTAATTACCTTTAAACTCTTTTCATACTCTCCCATAGAGTTGCTATGAGTTTACTTGCATTCAGTAGACACAGGTATTTAGCATCACAGAACTGATTTGCACCCACACAGAGATTACACTACGATTTATTTTGAAATTAGTCTTTTTGTTGTTGTTGTCTTGAAGGCATTATACCATATATTTGTTTCACCTCAACAGTTTACAGTGATGTGACTTTACCTGACTGGATATTAAACCTTACAGACAGATAAAAAAGTAATTAAAACCAGCATTTTTTCTAAAACTGAAGTAGCAATATTTTTTAATGGACAGAAACTTTAACTTGTTCTTTCTTCTCTTAGAGGCCAATATTAATGATAAATAAATTCTAATATAATTATTTAATATGGGCAGTAGTGCCTAATACTCTTGAATGATCTTAAATATCTACAATTTAATAACTACATAAAACCACAGTTGTATGACAGATACAGGTGTTCTAGCACTGTGAAATGCAAAATTGTTAAAATAATTAAGTTGCCTTTTTTTTTTTAGAAAAAGAAAACATTATGTCTTCATCGTACACAGAAATATGCAAAGAATGGGAAATTTTCCTTATAATTTTTAGTGTTAATAAACCTCCTGCTTTTCACTTTTGTCTTTCACAGGATCACTAGATCTTAGGTTCATTATGCCTTTTGTCATTTTGCCTTTCAGTTTATTTCATTAAAATAATTTATTCAAGGTCAGCTTTTACTGAGACCAGGACCAGATTTATCCAGTTTCTCAATAAAACAGATTCCTTTGATTCTTCAGCTTACTTTGCAGAGGATCTTAAAGTTTCAATGTCACAAAGGGACAAACAGAACTTTAGGGGAAGGTCATTCTGAAGACTTTTATTGTTTTGGTAACAGTATACCCAAACTTGGATGAATTTCTAGCTTTTGCAAGTCACAGTTGTATATACATCTTTGACATCTGATAGGCACTAGCACCTTTTTCTTGTAACCATGAAGCTCCAGCCAGGATTATAAAACCTGAATGGAATTTTTGTATAATTGACCCATCCAACATATATGCTTTTGTCTTAGAAGTGCTCACAAAATTAATGCCCCCAAAGTGAATAATAATATGAATCAAAATACTTAGAATTTATATAGATGAGTTATCATAGTATCAATAATCAAAATTATCACTTGTAATAATAACAATCTTCTAAATATTGCTCACTTTGAGGTAAACATTATTTTTTAGAAAACTAAAGACAAATGTAGGAAAAAAATTATTAACTTGATATTTCCTTCTTTTTATTTTGTATTATTCTCTGGGTAAAAAAAAAAGTAACTAATATTTATCCTTCATGCAGCTTTACTTATGGAGAAATTTTAAATTATTTTTTAATGAAACAGTGGTCATCTGGGCAGGGCTTGGGTGGAAATGTGTGAAATTTAAGACTGCACAAGATTGGAATTGGGATAAGTTTTTATTCTTATCTGACACTTCAGAAATTGTCCTCAGTTAACCGGATGAAACACATCCTTTCTCCTCCAGTTCTCATAAGAAGTAGCAAAGCTATCAGTAGTCAAAACTATCAGTGGGCTACACACAGTGAAGACAGGTTGGAAAACAGATGGAATACATTTAGTTTTGTATGAATTGACCACAAGAAATTAACTTTATACATTTGTTTTTCAGGAAATCTGCTTTTATCTAGAAGAGACTTGATCTATTAACATTTCAGTCAGTCTACAGTAAGTAGGACATAATAAAGGTTTTTTCAGGAATCAGAAAATTCTAGAACCCACAGTTTGCAATTCGTTCATGAATGTATTGCTTTCCATAATACCTGTTTTTTTCTTGTCTTTTTTTTTTTTTCCCTTTGTATTTTTAGAAGAAAGGTTCCATATTTACATGTCCCTTTCATTGCACTATTATTCTGGTGATCCTGACAGAGACATCTAGAAAACCATAGCACCGCAAGACAATGGAGAGTAGGAGAGTCTTGGATACGCTGGGGACTGGGGAAGGCACCCCACTGGAACTGTTGTTTGCAAACAGAAGAGGACTTGTGAATAACATAATAGTTGGAGGCCCTCTTGAACCTAATAATTATAAAATAACAGGTTTTGATTCTCAGAGAAGTAGGTAGGGGGTCAGCTGAACTGCTACCTTGGACTTCTGGAAAGAGGACTTTATACTGTTTAGGGGGTTGGTTGATAAGAGTCCCTTGGGAGGCAGCCCTGAAGAGCAAAGGAGTCCAGGGTGGCTGGACATTCTTTGAAAAGGAAATACTGAATTACTTGATTAGTAATAAATTAAGCTATTTTCCCCAAGTTGAGCCTGTTTTCTTGTTTATTGATCAATGTTAGTAAATTATGGTTTGGATTTATTGTTTGCATAGTTCTTTCTAAAAATGAAAGGCTAACTCCAGAAATATTTTTATCTGGAGATTTAGGGGGTAGAGGATGGTTTTCTAGTGGGAATTGTGCTTTCAGTTCTTAATGGATTTTATTTTGTAATTCTCCCAAGGCCTCACACTACATTTACCTGAAAGATTTGCTTGCCCACTACCTACAGTTTACCTCTTCAAACAGTAATTATGAGAACATAAGTTGTATTGCAAATTGTGAAAACTTTGCATGTTTTAAACATGATGGACCAGATCCCACTGAAGCTAAAGAGCTTACAGTGCAAACAGCAAAACTTTGACTCTAAAGAAAAGACTTGTTTTGTTTTGTTTTGTTTTAGTTCCTTAGTAACTAGGATGCTTTTCTTAAGGACAGATATTCTAAGTCTATGTTGAGAATCATACCTCTGAAAAACATAGACTTCAGCACTCAAATGTATCTGATTGCAACATGATATATTTAACTTCAAGGGCTGAAAAATATGTATAGCCAAAAATATAATTTCTAATCCACATTAAAGCAAAAATAGCCTTCCAAAATTGAATTTTTTTTGTTTGCTCTCCTGACCTGGGAGGGAATCATAATTTAATATGTGATTTCTTCATCCTGGGTTACTCTAGTTTTGTTTTTGCTAATGCGTAGTACTTCTACTCCCCAGCTATTCGATTCTAGTCAGATCAAGGTGGTTTAAAGTCCTCTGGAATTTAAGCATCTGTTTCTTAATTAATGGACTCAATTATATTAAAGATGTTTTACAAGATTATTCACTGTGAAAATAGAATACATTTTAAAAGAATCACTTTCTGAAGACAGACTAATTAATTTCCTTTATCTCTAGCTAGATTTCTAGCTGTTCTGTTAATTCCTTTTCAGTGACTAAAGCTTGCAGAATACAGATAATCTTGGACATAGTGACTCAACGTTTTTCCAAAGGAGTTCATTACTATGTTAAGTAACACCAAAGTGAAAACTTTTTAGTCTTGTCACTGTAAGTCTAGATTTATACCGTTGTTATATTTCTGCACTGGGTTTGTGTGGCGAGGTTTCAGTATTGGGGTTGAGGAGCTGCAGAAGTGATTTCTGTGAGAAATTAGGGACATTGTCCAAATGCCTCTTAAATAGTGACAAGTGTGGAATATCAACCACCACTCTAGCAAGACTGTTCCAGTGACTTACCACCCTCTCAGTAAACAAATGCTTCCTAATGTCCAGTCTGTGCCTCTCCTGGCACAGCTTTGAACCGTTCCCTCATATCCTGCCACTCAGCACTCAGCTCAGCATCTCCCTCTCCACTTCCTTTCCTCAGGAAGCTGTACTGAGCAGTAAGGTCACCCCTCAGCCTCCTCTTCTCCAAACTAGACAAGCCCAAAATCCTCACGTGCTCCCCACAGGACATGCTTTCCAGCCCTTCCACCAGTTTTCTTACCCTCTTCTGGATGCATTCAAGGACCTTTCTTAAACTGTGGGGCCCAGAACTGCATGCAGTACTCACTGCACCAACACTGAATACAGTAATCACCTCTTTTCACTGCCTGGTTATACTGTTTGATGCACCCATAAATATCCAATATGCAGATCTAATTTAATTTTGATACAATGATGCATGTTACAATGTGAAAAACAGAAATTATATTTACTAGGTAATACACCAGAAAAATATCCTCAGGGTTGGGAGGTCTCTAACTCCAGTCCAGATTGCAGTATTTAATGTTTTAATTTATTTTAATCGATTACACAAAGTATTATTTAGCTAGGAAATTAAGAGTAGCTCTTTGTGTATCTTGTGAAATCAGTCTCAGCAGACTGACAAGATGGCAGTGCCATCAAAACCTGCAGTAAGAAAAACCTACCCTAGATAATTAAAAAGATGAAATTAAAGACTGAAACTTGGGCAAAGCCTTTACACAGCTGTAGCTGAACAAATCTGGTCCTATGAAAAATCAGATACTCTCCTTATGTGGAAGAATGAATTGGTGGCTCTACACCTGATTGAGCTTCCTCGGCCCTCAGTAAACACCTTACTGACAATAAGGATAGAAAAAGAGCATGTTTAAAAGAGCTTTCTTTTTTCCCCACATGAATGCCCAGCTGCTGGCCTAGACTCTAAGCACTGTAAACTACAGAGGTAAATCAGAAGATCCCCTTGGCATAAAAAGTTGGTCTCTATTCTTTGGCCACTAGGTCAGTCTGCATTTTAAATTGCTTTGTACAAAATTTTAGCAGGTATCTAATCTAGTTGTCACTGACAAGCAAGCATGATACTTTATTTTCTAAAATATGCATGTATGTGTCCGAATGTGTGAAAGTAAACAGTGAAATCATCCTGCCTGAGCCCTCTTATGACACATCTATGTCTGTTGTGAATAAAAATCTGTCCAGGTCACTTATAATCACAAACAGCCGGTAAGTAAAAAAGAACTTTGGAATCCTTCCTTTTAAAATAAAATTAGAGACTTTCAATTGATTTCTTAGGCTTTATTAATAGTTAATAATATTTATTAATAATAGTGGGATTGCATTAATTAAAATGGACTATTTGAATCACTGTTAAAATGGAATTAATGGTTCGAGCTGTCTCGTCAGAACTGTTAAATGAAAACAAGTGAATGACATTATTCAGAAGAAGATAGTAGTACATGAAGTAAAAGATATGAGAAAAATGCAATCTGTGAAGTAAGAGAGAGTAATTTAAATTGTGTCAAGCCATTCCATCGTTTTTGTGCTTGTTTCTAATATCTATCACAATAACAGATATAACTTTCTAGATCTTTTTAAAAGAATTGCAAGACAAAATTTCCCAGTAATTATAATATTGTACCAAAAATCTAATCAAATTAGTTCTCATCTATGTTCTGCCTTTTACTCCAAAAGTCAATACTAACTGGTGGACTGTATTGTTATCATTTATAATGTGTTGCCAGATGAGCTACAGATGAGATGCTGTATGCATGCAAAATATTGTAATACAAGTTCTTTATAATCAAGATAAATTAAAACAGGAATTAGACTTTCCTGGAAATTGTTCTAAAAATATTTTCAAATAAATGTTGATGTTACTTCTGGCATAACTGACACTCAAGCATGTGAATTCTCAAATGCTAATGATTTAAAAGAAATGTCTTGCATGAAATAGATTTGCAATACATGGTTGCTACTTAACTGTAAGATTTTGGATGTTGCAAAAGCATATACTTACCATAATTCCAAGGATGCCTGAGATCTATCTGCCTGATTGAATTCCTGAATCATTATATTGAATAGTTCCAGTTCATGGTGATTAATATCATTGTGACCAATTTATATCCTTTTTATTATGTGACTCTGCTGCTTGCTGTAATTTGTAGCTTGCAATGGAAATTAACTACAACATAAAAAAAAAAATAGTACTGTTTAATCAACAAACTATTAACATGCATTATGCTTTGAATAGTGTGACCTAGCAAGCATATCTTTAATAAAAAAAGAGAATCTCATTTTGATGATGGGTATTAAAGGTAAAACCACAGTTTCTTAATTTAACAACAATTGAAACAAATTAAACCCTAATCTAAAGGCTAGATCAAACATGTCTAGAGGAGACAGAGAAGGATTTGATCTGATTTGTCCATTTGATCAGCTCTGTACCACATTTTGCTCTCATACCCATCCATTAGCTGTAAAACAAAAAAAAAAAAAAAAAACCCCAAAGAAACAAAAAACAAGGGTGTCCTGGGTTCAGCAGCAGCAGTCATTTTTCTCCTTAGTAACTGGTGCAGTGTTGTGCTTTTGACTTTAGCCTGAGAACAATGCTGATAACACACCAATGTTTTAGTCGTTGCTAAGTATTGCTTACTCCAGTCAAGGACTTTCCAGTCCTTCATGCTCTGCCAGTGAGGAGGGGCATGTGAAGCCAGGGGAGAGCAGAGACGGGACACCTGACCCAAACTAGCCAAAGGGGTATTCCGTACCACAGCACGTCATGCCCAGTATATAAACCGTGGGGAGTTACCCAGAAAGCCCAGATCGCTGCTCGGGTCGGGCTGGGTATCAGTTGACAGGTGATGAACAATTGCATTGTGCATCACTTGTGTTTATTGGGGTTTTTTTTTTTTTCCCCCTTTTAGTTTTATATTCTCTCCCCTTGTTGTTTCCCTTATCATTCTTATTGTTAGTGGTAACAGTAATAGTTTTGTGTTATAGCTTAGTTACTGGACTGTTCATATCTAAACCCATGGGAGTTACATTCTTATGATTCTCCTCCCCATCCCTCTGGGAGTAGGGGGGAAGAAAGTGGGGGAGTGAGTGAGTGGCTGCGTAGTTCTGTTACCAGCTGGGCTTAAATCATGGCAAAAGGTTTTAATATTTGTTACATTTACGTGGCTGTAGAGAAACGGTATCTGATGGAGTAAACCCAAACCCACCAAAAATACTAAATGATAAAGGAAAAGAATGAAATCTGAAACCTGGACAAATATAAAAAAAAAAAGTCTTCCAAAATGTTAGAATGTTTGAAAAAAAAAAAATTAAGCAAATGAATATTTAAGCATAAAAGTGCTATCAGGAATTGTAGATTTGGAGTTGCAAGCACAGGCTGATTCAATTTTCCTGACTCAAAAAAGCAATGTGGTCTTTATGTGCAAAAGCTCTACAGGCATGTACCAGATAAAAGCAATTATCACTCTTACCAGTAATTTTTAGTGCTAACCACAAAGACTTGACTATTGTTTAATCACATGGAACAATAGGAGAACAAATATATTGTTTATACTTCTTTTATGGTAACACAACCAAAAAAGCAAAGAAGTGTGGGAGAAAACAGTGACTATCAACCTTCTTCCTAGCTGTGATTCAATTTACCTTCAGGCAGGCCCATATTTGCTGAGTAAGTGGACAATTATATAATATAGTATTTCTTCTTCCATTAAGAAATTCAGAAATTAAAAGACAGAAGAATACTATTATCTGTAGACCAGAGAACTGCACAGGCATATCAGAAGTCAACCTGAGACACAGTTAATGGCAGCATAACTCCAACCAGAGGAGTTATTTCAGCTCTTAAAACAGAATGGTAATTTATTTAAGAATTAATATGAAAGCCAAAAAAGAAAAATCCAGTAATGTGTATCTCAGGTGTTTCATGTTGATTATTGTCATTACAGTCAATGGAGAGCATCTCTTAGCCTACAGGTGATTCAACATTTCAATTCACACTGAAATACTTTACTCCTGTGGTTTGCCTGGCTCTTGTAAATTTAACCTAAGTGTTATTCTTACACGGACTTCTCTGTGTGTTTGTGTTGTGTTTGGTTTTGTTAGTCAGTACATTACTGGAATTGATGCTGTTGGTAGCAGCAGCCGAAGAGACTAAAAGCAGCTTTAAGAATCTAAACCAAGAGCCTGAAAGGATCAAAACATTAAAAAGCAATACTGTTTTTCGGTTTTTCTTCACTCATGTTTGAGTGAAGTGTTGATGAACAGTGCCAAGCTACCTATCTTCTATGCTTCCAAATTAAAGGGATTCACTCATGTGTCAGCATATGAGTATACTAAAGATGATAAGCTGAGTCAGATGCTAGTAGTTAAAATGTAATTAAACTTGACTGAAAAAACAGCAATAGTAGTAAGGGTCAAAGCAAATGTTTGTTTTCCAAAAGTTAGTTTTCCTTTTAATAGTGAACTTTCAGTCTTACACTGATCAGAATTTTATTTTATATCTATTCCTAGATATATTCCTGGAATATTCCTATAATTCATATTAAAATTCAATATGCAACGCAAACTAATAAAAGACGCATGATTACATTCTCTGGTAAATAAAAACAAAAAAAATACCCAAAACAACAACAGCAACAAAATCCAAACAAAACCCCTAAACAGCTTATTATTACACCTTTTTATTGTCAGTTCTATCTGAAGACATGCCTAAAAAGATAAACATAAACCAGCTTTATTTAACTTCCAGAAAATATGACTATTTTATTGCTGTATATTCACACTAGATGCAACTATATTTTTCTGACAAAGTTAAATCCTTATTTGGTTCTGTTTGGAAAAAGGGTTTATCACTGTGCAATACAGACTTGATCTTCAGTGAGAAGACATGCAGTGTTAGGTAATACTCAAAGAAGCAGTTCTCTGGAAGGCATTTCTCAAGGCAGACTGAATAAGAAAATGCAATTCACATGCTGATGTCTAGAAATAGGTTAGCAGCTCCTATTTAAAACATTTTCTGTAAAAGTATTTCAGACCTTTTCTTTTGAACTAGAAGCTAAAATGTCAACAAAAAGCATCTAGCACAGATGAATCTTTACTCATTATTATATCAAAGAAAAACTAAGCCATTTAAAAATTCCAGTTAAGGTAATTTAAATTGCAAAAAATAGACTTTATTTTATACAAATATAATTTAGTTATGTGATGTTACTGATCTAAATCTTGCTGTGGCATGTTTTTTACAATTCCACTAATATGCAGGACTATTATGCAGGTAGCTGTTTGCTAATTTTTTTTGAATGACATTTGCATATCAGTTATTTATTCTGAAAATAAATGTTTATCATAAAACCCTTTTCTGAATTCCCTGTTCATGAAATCAAAAGCCATTCTATTTATGTAGTGAGAAATTAATTTATCTAAAAATATATATAAATGTTTGCCCAGTCAGAATTTAATGACTCTATACAACATACAGCAATGACACCTCAAATTTTTGACCAGTAGTTTTTGGTAACTGTATTCTTTTTTGAGTTCATTTGTGAAATATGTATTTTTTCAGTCCTAATAATTCCTTGGCGGCCTATAATTTCTTCTATAAAATAGTAGTCCTCTGTGAAAAGGGCTAGCAATTGCTTATGAAAGAGATATTTTGATTGTAGCAAAGAATCATAGACTACATTAACAGCTTTTCTGTTTTTTTTCCTATTCTGTCTTAAGTATGCTTGCAGTCATGTTGTGGAAGGAACAAAAGGCATGTTATAGAATGTTTCTACCTTTTTTTATTGGAGGAAAATTCTATTCTTTTTTCTGCTTCAGTAGTGAAATAAAAAAGGATATATTAGTACAAGTTGCAATGGTGTTAGAAAGTTAGAAAGTTGTTCACAGCTAAAAACCACATGCAAAGAAAATGGTAACCTAATTTAGAGCTATCAGAGAGATTTTTCAACTGAAAGTGTAGATTCTAGAATTACTTGGGTTTGAGTTTCTTTTTTTTTTTTTATTATGTTTCTGAAAGTTTACAAATTCCTAAAGCAAAATAACTATTTCATTTGGCAATAGTTTCACATGTAATGAAATAATTAAGCTTTTCCCCAGTTGACACAATGTTTCAAACAATTTCAACACGAAACTGACTTCTCTTTCTCTCCCCCACCCCCCATCTCTTTTAAAGTATACCCATGGAAATTTTAATAACCCTTCAACACCTATCAGTGATACAGGACCAGTTTCCATGTTTGCCCTCTTGCAGTCCATATGCAGTGTATACCAACACCAGGTTCTTGGGCAGTAAGCCTTCTCCTCAAAGAGAACAGGATATCAGATAAGAACCATAACATTTCTGAGCCAATGCTTTACGATACTGAAATGCAGTTTAGGTTTGTACTGACTTAAAATGAAATGTATACAGCCTAATTTGAATGACTTGAAACATTTAAGTAATAGTAAAAAATGCCATAATGCACTGTATTCTCTGAATGAGCCAATTTGTGCTAGACAAAAATAAACCAGGGGCTGTCCCATGCCAGACAGAACTAGTTCCAGCTGGCTCCAAAAGGGACCCACTACAGGGCATAGTTGAGCCCATCAGCCGCTATGGTGGTACTTCTATGACAGCATATTTAAGCAAGAGTAACAAACACTGTGGAGCAGTTGTGTGACTGTAGTTAGAAAAATGTGTGATGAACAGCCCTGCAGACATGCAGGTGAGAGAAGGAGGGGGAGGATGTGCTCTAGGTGCTGGAGCAGAGATTCTGCTGCAGCCTGTGGAGAAGACCATCATGAAGCACGTAGTCTCCCTGTAACCCATGGAGAGCCACAGCAGAGCAAATATCTACTCTTCAGCATGTGGAGGTTCCCCCAAGCAGTCAGGCAGAAGTGCCCTGAATGAAGCTGCAGCCCATGGAGAACCCATGCCAGAGCAGGCTACTGGCAAGAACTGTGGTCTGTGTGTAACTCATCCTGGAGCAGTCTGTCCCTGAAGAACTGTACCCTATAGAAAGGATCCACACTAGAGCAGCTCTTGAAGACTGCCTGTGGGAAAGGCCCACATTGGAGCACAGCTTGTGAAGGGCTGTATCCTGTGGAAGGGACCCCGCGCTGAAGGCAGGGAAGACTGTGACGAGATAGGAGCAGCAGAGCAAAAATATTAGGAACTGACCCAGTTCCTGTCAGTAACCCCCATTCCTGTCACCCCTAGGTGTCTCAGCTCCCCTGCTCACTGTCAAGTCCAGCTTGAAGTTTGTTGGTGAATACACAGGCACATCCCAGGCATGGTGGGTTTGGAGAAGATACAGGTACTCACACCTGCCCAACAGCTGGGACCAGGCACACAGGCTGTGACCTGTGATCCCACTTTAGTTGCCCGCGTTGAGCCCCTCACTCACTTGATTCACCTCAGTTCCTCCAGCAGCTAGTTGTCCAGACACACAATATGCCTGCCACAGTGGTTTGAGATTAAGGACCCCCACTGGCTCCAGCAGCTGATGTTGAGGACCCACTGGCTTCAGCAGCTGAAACCCATGGCTATGAGCACCCACACCCCTGGTCTGACTCCAGTAGCTGGCACCAAGTTTCATTCACACATATGCAGGAATTACCAGTGGGTGGCACTGAGTCCTCACAGTACTCACACAGAGGATGGAGTATCACAGTATCACAGTATCACAGTATGTTAGAGATTGGAAGGGACCTAAAAAGATCATCTAGTCCAATCCCCCTGCCGGAGCAGGAACACCTAGATAAGGTTACACAGGAACGTGTCCAGGCGGGTTTTGAATGTCTCCAAAGAAGGAGACTCCACAACCTCCCTGGGCAGCCTGTTCCAGTGTTCCGTCACCCTCACTGAGAAGAAGTTTCTTCTCAAGTTTAAGTGGAACCTCTTGTGTTCCAGTTTGTACCCATTTCCCCTTGTCCTATCATTGTTTGCCACTGAGAAGAGCCTGGCTCTGTCCTCGTGACACTCCCCCTTTTCCTATTTTTGTTTGGCTTTTGGAGATACACAGTGAACTCTGGACTTTCTCATAAAGGACATTAGCATATATGCTTAATAATCTAGTAATTAAAGCCCTGATCCAGGTAGTGGGAAAACTGGATTTAATTTATTTGTGTCAGAGCCGATTCATACCCTTTTTTGCTCTTAGCAAAGCAGATCATGCTGGCAAAAACAGCGTTTCATGTTCAGTCTCTGTTACTGAATATAAAAATAGATTGCAAATTCAGTGGAAAGAGAGCAAGAACAACCATGAGTACAGCCTGAAACATGTAGTTATAAGGCAAGGCACTGGCTAAGGCAGTGCTACACCTGGTTTCTGCACTGAGAACATAGCTTGCATTTAATAGAAGACCCTAAATACTCTAAAAGCAAGATTCTCATAACACATCTGAACCTTTCCCATCTCTTAGTTGAAGTGACAGCAGATTTTGAGTTGATGGCATCACAAGTTTAAACTTAGTTGCCTTAAATCTTTCAGTTCACTTCCTTTAGGTGTTTAATTTACTTATATAAAACAGAGCTTCTAATCAATAAAGAAACCTGCAGAAAGAGGATAACATTCCCTCAGTTTTGTTGCACATTGATTTTAAAATATCTGTGGCCTTTTCATAGATTAGTCAAAATTTAGAGAAATGATATTAAAAGCCTGTTAACTCAAATCTGTAGGTTTGTGTTATATCAAGTAAATTACTAGGTAGCTAAGTAATGTGTCTTTCTAGGCAAGCAACTACAAGTAAGTTACTAAAGGATACAGGTAGTTCCTTTTAGCTGGTACTAGAAACATGGGCAAGTGCAGCATTCCTGCAATTTAAAGCATTAGCAGCAACAGTCTGGTTTACTCAGTGACTCATTAATAACCCTCTTCAAACTGTCATCTGTGAGACTTCTACAAACAACCTGAATCATATGACATTTAGGTAGATGTTTCCTCAAGTGACAGAAAGTGAATATGCACATATATATATTTGTGGTTCAATGTATTCTTCTTATTTGTAATTTTCCATGTGTCCCATATTGTTTCCTAACTAGAATTATATGTATCTAAAAATATACTAGGTCCTTTCTACTATTTATGAATAGCTTTACCTACAGTCTTTATAGCCAAAATAAAAAAGAAACAAAACCAACAACAAAACTCCTCAACATTTGCAGTAAAAAATGTAGCCATTGCATTTTGTTTCAAAATATTCAATATATTTTTTTGCTTGTTCAGCAGTATCTTGCAGAACAGAAAAGAAATCCCTAGCTTTTTTTTTGGTTGCTTCCTTGTTCCCCTTTGGCGAAATTTCACATTTGCGATAAACCACCTGTCTGACAGCTCTGGAGAATTTGGGCAGCTCATTTAAACTCTGGCGGCAGTGTACCTTTTATCAAAAGTCATTTACTAATTTGGCTGCCCAAGATGTGTAGATAATTTTTTAGGGATGCTGAAAATATGAGTAAACAAGTAGGAACATGTTTTCATGTGTGTAAATCTAGTTATTTATTCTTATCTCCTGATTCTGTCTTCTATGACTTACTTGAGGATACCTTCTGGAACACAAAGATTGCGGATTAGGAAGTTATATTCAAAATGCAGCCAATGCTAGGTGCACAAAATTGTGTCTGTAACAACTTTATACAGAGTAGCAAACGTTTCCTTCCTTGTTGATCTATAGTCAGATTCACAATGCTATCTGGGCTTCAAGTTGGCAAACCTTTCCTGCAAAAGCTAACAAAAGAATGGTCTATTTCAGTTTTGTAATTAAGCTATGATTGGTTTCCCCAGCAGAAGTAATTATCCACTAAATTTTTGGTATAGAGCATAATGATTTTCTGAGGTGGTTAAATTCTCCATATTGTAAAAAATGAGACCTTAAAAGTCTCCAAGGGTCCTTATTTTAGATACATTTAGATACATACAGGTGGATTGAATGTTCATCTAGAACAATACTAATAAAAAAGTAAAATAAAATCCCTTATCTGCTTTTGAATGTATTAGGTATTTTATTGAGAACTTGGATGTATTGGCCACTTTAATGAAGATAAGCTCCTCAGTAGTAATATACAAGGCAGATTTGACCCTTCCTTTAAATTTGGAAAACATCCTAGGTGCTTAATTCAGTCCTTTATCTGACAGAATTTGTAACTCCCATAAAAATCTGTAAGAATAAAATATATTGGAATGGGGACTTTGCAGTCCATCCTATTCTACTTCGATTAGTACAATTACATTATTTGTTACCTCAGAAAGAAAACCAATTACAATGATTTTCTTCTCTAGAAGGTAAAGCATTTACCTAACAGTGATGAAATTTGGGCTGCAGAACATAAGCACTTGTGTCGTTTCCTCTCTTTAGAAATTATATTTTGCAATAAATAGGGCTGCCAGATCTAATATTAAGGAAGGGCAACAAGTCAATGTGCAGCACTATTATTAGATCCAGATCAGTAATAGTCTAACTTGAAAGACAAGTTAGATATGTCAGAAAGTATGCTGTGCTCAGCAATAGAGCAGAAATGGCTAGTGTATTTGCTAGGTGACCGGAATGTAAGGTCTGAAAAGACCAAAGAATTAGAGGTTAAATATCAGGGGGTTGTTACTTATGTTCAAATAAAGATTTTATATTTATAAAGAAAAATGTAGTGCTACTAAGATTCTGTGACCTTTGACTGATGGGGGTGAAGAGAGTACGGGAAGTATGACAACAAAATTGTATGTCGTAATTTCAATTATTTGTATGATCTTATTTACCTAGCTATCTAAGCAGTAACATTAATTAGAAGCTGCACATTTTTCAGACTATGCAATTTCTGTGTTCCTTTACTAAGAGATTATTAATGCTCCCATATCATGTAAAATACTCTCTTCATAAGTATATCTGCATTCTTCAGGTGTGTTTAAAGAAACAACTTACATAATTTTGTTCTGTCAAGTGAATCAGAAAAATGTATTTAGCTTGATTATTTCAAGTTCTTAATAACCTATTAATTTTACAAATTCAAAACTTGAGTTTCTTCTTGTCGTGGTTTAACCCAACCAAACAGCTTGTTCACTTACTCCCAGTGAGTGGTGCCAGGCTGGAAGCAATCGAGGCCCACGTTAGTCCGCCCCCCCATTCCCCAGGGGTTGCCGCCCCCTTTCCCCGCTCCCAGAGGGGTGGGGAGGAGAATCGAAGGAATGCAACTCCCACGGGCTGAGATAAGAACAGTCTAGCAACTAATGTACAATACGAATCACCACCGCTACCACCAACGACAACAATGATAAGAGAAAATAGCAAAGGAAAGGAGTACAATACCACGCGCCGAACCACCAGTCCAACCCGGCCGACCCCCTCTCCTTCCGGGTACCTCCCAGTTCCCCCCTGGGCATGACGTGCTGTGGTATGGAATACCTCTTTGGTCAGCTTGGGTCAGGTGTCCTGTCTCTGCTTCCTCCCGGCCTTCCCTCCTCCCTGGCAGAGCATGAGACTCACAAAGTCCTTGGCCAAACCAAAACATCATTTTTATCAGCTTTGTTCCCAGCCCGAAAGTCAAAACACAGCACTGCACCAGCTACCAAGAAGGAGAAAAAATGACTGCTGCTGCTAAACCCAGGACACTTCTATACCTGTGTTGAACGGTATGTACCACCTGCACCTGTACAACTTACTTCTTTTCAGTAGAAGACAACAGACTCTTCTGGAGGCTAGCACTGAACACTCTTCTAGCATAGGTCTGCAATTATATCGGGAGTATTTTCTTGTGTGATATAAAATAATTTGACAATATTTTTATGTATATACTGGGACAAGGTTTTAGTCCTGGAGGGATCTGTAAGGGTGGCTTCAGTGAGGAGAGCCTAGGGCTGCCCCATACCGTACACAGCTGTTTCCAGATAGCTCAATCAGACCCACTGCAGAGCATGGATGAGTCCCTCAGCCAAGACAATGGCATTTCTGTGATAATGTGCTCAAGTAAAGGAAAAATGCTGCCTGGCAGTGTGAGGAGTGAAGGGGAACAGAAATATGAGAAACAGCCAAGATGAGAGAAGGAGGGGCAGAACGTGTTCCTGGGCACTGGAATAGATGTTCCCCTGCAACTTCTGAAGAGGATGAAAGATGAGCAGGTATTTCCCTGCAGTGCATAGAAGGGACCACACAGGAACAAACATCCACACGGCAGGCTGAGAAAGGCCCACTCTGGAGCAGACTTCATCTGAAAGGAACTGCATTCCATATAGAGGGCTCATGCTGGACCAAGCTTATATTGAAGGACTGCAGTCTGTGCTATAGGTCTCACACTGGAGGAGGGCAAAATTGTGAGTAAGGAGTGGCAGAGAGGAACTGTTACAAACTGACCCTACGTTGCCATTCCACATCCTCCTCCTACTGCTTGGGAAGCTGGGGAAGGAGATAAGAGGACTCTGGACTAAAGGAGTGAAGCTGGACCTGGGAAGAAGTGATGGGGGTGGCAAGAAGATGTTTTAGTCTTTTTTTGTCTTTGTTTCTCACTACCCAACTCTAATTGGCAATAAATTAAATTATTTTTCCAGTGAAGTTTGTCTTACCTGTGATGATAATTGTTAAGGGATCTCACTGCCTTTATCTCACTCCTTGAGCTTTTTTTCATCTGCTGTTGTTGAGGAGGAGGTGTGAGACTGATGAATATGGGGGTCTGGCAGCCAGACAATGTTAACTTACCACATTTGGGAAAAAGACCATACCAGAAAATGGAATGAATAAAAGACTTCTAACTTTTGGAAAAATGCTTATATTTCTTAAGAAGAGATTTAGCTTCATCTGAAATAAGTGAAACCCTCTGACGTGTTTCTTTGGAGGTAACAAATTTTCTTCAGAACTTAATCATGAATGTGAGGGGGAGGGAAAGGGAACGAATAAGCTTTTTTTAGACTTACTATATAACAAATTTTGCAAAATAAAAGATTGCATAGATGATTGAAAGGCCTTTTCCAGTTCTAGAATAGACCTGGAATTAATTCTTCTTACTGTGGTAAAATTGTTGATCGTCATCCCAGAAGCTCTCTTGCAAGATCATCATAAGATACAGGTATCTCATAATGCCTGAAGGTTGTCTGATCTATTTTGACACTCTCAAATAGTGACAGGTAAGCATGACTAATAATTTTCTTTTGAAAAAATCTCATAGGTTATTCTCAGCTTTAAACATGTATTACAAGACATAGTGAGACTTTTTCCGAATAACTACTTAGATTTCAAATTAAGTACCTCACTGTGTTGCAGCTTATGTGGTTTTCTTTACCAGCTGCTGAAAACTGATGTGAAGATGGACAACTGAATATTCATTAATTAAAAATTGTCACAAATTATTTTAGAAACAAAAATACCAAACAACCAACTGAAAAAAAATCCCTCCACCAAATAAAATCCTATATCGGAGTAAAAAAAATTAAGGAACAATTTTATTTTTAATATTAATTCTATTAATTATATTTCAGTGATCCTTTCAGTGAAAATGACATGGTTTGCTACTGAGGGAAACTTATTATTAAAGAAAGTAAGAAATGTGAAGTCACCAGTAATCTTGTATGTAAACATGGTCTGATGAATTTCGGCACAAGACCTTGAATATGTATCTTAATAACTAAGCTAATTCCCATGCAAAAATATTAGAAAATCTTGGTTTTGTATTGTATGAAACAGGTTAAAAAAAGGGAAAAAAAATCAAGCTGGATAGAAAAAGCTTTTCTGGCACAGCCTTTAGGTATCACAGTATCAGAGTATGCTAGAGATTGGAAGGGACCTAAAAAGATCATCTAGTCCAATCCCCCTGCCGGAGCAGGAACACCTAGATAAGGTTACACAGGAACGTGTCCAGGCAGGTTTTGAAAGTCTCCAGAGAAGGAAACTCCACCACCTCCCTGGGCAGCCTGTTCCAGTGTTCCGTCACCCTCACTGAGAAGAAGTTTCTTCTCAAGTTTAAGTGGGACCTCTTGTGTTCCAGTTTGTACCCATTGCCCCGTGTCCTATCATTGTTTGCCACTGAGAAGAGCCTGGCTCCATCCTCGTGACACTCCCCCTTTATATATTTATATACACTAATAAGGTCACCCCTCAATCTCCTCTTCTCCAAACTATAGAGACCCAGCTCCCTCAGCCTCTCCTCACAAGGGAGATGCTCCACTCCCTTAATCATCTTAGTTGCCCTGCGCTGGACTCTCTCCAGCAGGTCCCTGTCCTTCTTAAACTGAGGGGCCCAGAACTGGACACAATATTCTGATGCGGTCTCACCAGGGCAGAGTAGAGGGGAAGGAGGACATCTCTCGACCTACTAACCACCCCCCTTCTAATACACCCCAGGATGCCATTGGCCTTCTTGGCCACAAGGGCTCAGTGTTGGCTCATGGTCACCCTGTCGACCACTAGAACCCCCAGGTCCCTCTCCCGTACACTGCTCTCTAACAGGTCGTTCCCCAATCTATACTGGAACCTGGGGTTGTTCCTGCCCAGATGCAGGACTCTACTCTTTCCCTCGTTATATTTCATCAAGTTATTCCCCGCCCAACTCTCCAGCGTGTCCAGGTCTCGCTGGATGGCAGCAGAGCCTTCTGGCGTGTTGGCCACTCCTCCCAGCTTAGTGTCATCATCAAACTTGCTGATAGTACACTCAATTCCCTCATCTAAATCATTGATGAATATATTAAATAATACTGGTCCCAGTACCGACCCTTGAGGCACTCCACTAGATACAGGCCTCCAACTAGACTCCGCCCCATAGACTACAACTCTCCTTCAGCCAGTTCACAGTCCACCTCACTACCTGATCATCCAGACCACACTGCTTCAATTTAGCTGTGAGGATGTTGTGGGAGACTGTGTCAAATGCTTTGCTGAAATCAAGGTAGACCACATCCACCGCTCTGCCATCATCCATCCACTGTGTTATTTCCTCATAAAAAGCTACGAGATTGATCAAGCATGACTTCCCCTTGGTGAAGCCATGTTGACTGCCCCTCATAACCCTCTTATCCTTGATATGCCTTAAGATAGAACCAAGGATAAGGTGTTCCATCACTTTCCCAGGGATGGAGGTGAGGCTGACTGGTCTATAGTTACCCGGGTCCTCCTTCTTGACCTTTTTGAAGACTGGAGTGACATTTGGCACCTCTCCCATTTCCCAAGACTTGGTAAAGATGATGGAGAGTGGTGTAACAATGACCTCCACCAGTTCCCTCAACACCCGCGGGTGCATCCCATCTGGACCCATGGATTTATGGATGTCCAGATTTAGGTAAACAGTATTTAAATGAAACTGGGTGGGGGAAACTTTGATGGGTTTTAAAATTACGTCTTGCTTGCAAGAAATCACGTATAGCAGCTGAATATTGGCCTGTGACTGCCACTTCTTATTTTCATTGCCTAGCATTGACAAGAGAATAATTTAGTTGGTTTTATTCGCTTCTCTTCTTTCTCATTTCTTCACATGTGTTTTTTCTTTTTTCTACTGGACTAATTTAACAGTTCCAAACATTAACAAAAATAAACCTGGTAAAATGTCTAGTATATTTCTGTCAAAGTAAAAAAACTGAAGAAATCATTCTTTGAGCTATGAAGAAAGGAAGGATTTTGTTGAGTACCTATAGTAGATATTTAAATATTTTTATTGGTCTTACTGTGTTAAAAATATCAAATATAGAAGAATGGTAAGTTATATTAAGAAGGAGAATGAGAGGAATGTGTTTTGTCTAGTCAAACTACTGAAAAGCTTTTATGCTGTCCTTTTGACTACATATAAACCTCAGTGGCATTGGGGAAATAATGACATTCCCAGAAGCCATTAGGTTAAAAATTATCCTATATGTTAAGTCAGATTACAATACTTATTTTAAACTGCTTGCATAAGGTGGTTCATTAAAATGAGCTTCAACTGGAAATACAGAAATCAATTATAGGCATGCAGGGATGAAAAATCTAAATGTGAACACTGGTAAATAATAAATTGTTTAGGTAGCTTCTATTCCTTCCAATCTTTGAAAATAATTTTGATAAATACTTTCCAGATATGGCAAACTATACAAAATTCTTTGGATGATGGAATGAACAAATAAAAAAGATTTCCTTTATAGGCTTTTCTTTACAGGAAAACAGAATGTGAATGCATTTTGATTCAGATGTCAGGTCTTGTGTGCATTATTAATTATTTTCCTTAAAACTAATTCTTTTTTCAGAAGGGTTTCTTAACATGATACATCTCTGCAGGTTGACCTGATTGCCAAGCTTTAATCTCTGTATTGTTTTATATGTCATGACCAAAGTACATAATAATTTGCAAAGAATTAGAGCAAACACTGATGAGAAGGCAAATGCCAGATAGTCAGTAGTTTTTAAATACATTGCTTTCTCGTGTTTCAGTGCTAATTTTTAAACCTACTTGTGTATATTACTTTGAGACCAGTTACAAAGTTTTAAATGTGAGAAAGTTATTTGTGATTAATAAAAGGTAAGAAATACCAAGAACAATTACTAATGAAATTGAAGGAAGTACACTGTTTTGGAAAAAAAAAAAAGGCAAGAACTTTAGTTATTTGCCACCTTACAGCTACTAGGGAAAAAAACCCCAACCATACTAAAAATTATTAGAGATTTATATTTGAAAAACAGTAGTGTAATTTCAGTTTGGTGGCTTCAGTGACAGCTGTGAAGGCCAGGTAAAAGCTGCAATGATTGCATTTTAAAAAGAGACTCCTAATGAAACATACAAATAAAAGTCACAATCAAGAGCACATGCAGATAATCTGTTCAGATAACATGTTTATAATAAGGGAAAGGAATGTCAGTATAGTCAGTAATGCGTTTATTGCACACCTATCAAATGGTCCTCCGCATAAATTCCTGGAGTTATTAGTTAATTGCCAACAGTGATCAAAGAGCACAAAGTAATATTAATGGTCTCTCAAATACATTGTATTATTCTGAGAAGACAGAAAAAAAGAACTTTTAAATGAGGATAGAGTTTAATTTACTAAATATATTTTGGCATAAGGAAAAGAGGGACAAAATTATTTGTCATAATAATAAACACATGCTAAGGTAGCTAATCTTTGGCAGAATTCTTGTGTTGGTAAAGTCAATAAATATTCTCAAATGTCTCTCTTAGGTTTGGATGAATCACCTAGGGATTGGATGAATCACCTAGGGAGCCGAGTAGCTGATACTAGGTGCCTGAAATTTTAATTGCTCAAGTTGGATCAATCTTACTTTAAAGGTGAAAAAAGTGTAATGATTAAATATCTTCATATATATATTGGACATTTAAGGATTCAAACACTTACTTCTTTGTCTGTTACTTCTTGGTAGTCCGCTAAAAATTAAAACTGTTGGTGCAAAACATTTTCTGATAGAACTACCAACCGTAAATTTATAGTCCTTAACATATTGAGTGCCTGTAGTAGGAGGACATAGCCAGGTTTTGGTAGTGGGGCTACTAATAGTGGCTTCTGTGTGAAGATGCCAGGGGTCAGTTTCAGTTGACACTGCAACAGAACCCCCAGCTTTGACACTAAAGTGTTGTTATCAGTGTCTTAATTTGCTGTTGGAAGGAAAATTGTGCCTTTTTTTTGGATCTTACATCAGTACATGTCACACTTCACCAAACAGCTTACACTGGAAATCCTGGGAGTGCCATAGATGACACTGCAGCACAAGCTTGTACATGCTACCTGTCAGTCATGGGGGACATGTCAGATGGTCACAGAAGGAGCACAGCTGATCTGCACATTTCTCTTTTTCTCATTTCAGTGACAATAGGCATTAAAATATTTAGGATTTGCTTCAAGCGCTGCATGGAGACATACTGCAGGACATAACTGTACCCGTCAGACAAGCTGGTGGTGTCTCTCAGCATATATCTTTTTTATGAAAGAGCAAAAATGCTGGACCGATACAGGAGTGTGAAAAGGCGTGGAATGACAATGAAAACAGACTGACAAATTCTTTCCTAGAGAAGACAATTTCAGTGCTCCTTTACTGAGTTAACCCTTCAGTAGTCTTAAGTATTTCTATGGAACACTGTTAACTAAATCACCAAATCTATTCAGGTTAATGGTAAACATACTTGTAAAAAAAAATATTTTTTTCCCATATTATTTTAGTAATCTACTTTATGATGGTATTAACATGTTTTCTGACAGTTAAGGGATAGCAAATTGTGTCACTGAGACAGAAAAGAATTCCACAGATGAAATGACGATAAGAAATGTCTGTCAATTCTCTTGCTGAAGAGTGTCTTACAACACCATGATCTGTAATTTAGCAGGTGTTTCAGCTTAAAATTGAGAGTATCTTGATATTCAGCATCACAAACTTAGCATGACATCTGGTGACAATCTCTCTTCTTTAATGATTATGGGTATTGCCATGCTGGTCCAGCTGGACAGATTCATTTATTCTTTCAGACAACTTTTGTATACAAGGGTGAAGAAACCTTAAGAAAGGTCAATTTATTCAATAAATGGTGTTAGAGAAAAAAATACTTAGCTCTAATCTTATGGACATGATTAGGCTCATAGCCATTCGTAAACCCACTTATACTTAGCTAAAAACAAGGCTAAATGCATCTTCCATTGAGTTACAATGGAAATCTGGAGATATCTTCCAAATGGCACATCATTTAGTTGATCTAATTCTATTTTAGAAACTTATCAGGTTCAAATTATATAAAAGAAGAAGCAAGCTCTATTCTGATTTTCTGAAATAACTGTTACTCCCTGTCCCAAATTCAGTGGGAACACAAGGCAATGCAAATCTGCAAAAAAAATATACCTTATCTGAAGCAAAAAATAGAGTGACTCTGTAACGCAGCAGTTTATCTTTGAAATTATTAAGAAAGACAATGAAAAAAATTTTATTAGCTTTGGGACAAGCTCATGAATCAGGGTTTTAGCACATAATTTCTAATTTCTAGTTCAAGTCTATTCCTAAGTAAAATTTATCAAGAAATATTTCAATGAGCTGAAAAAAAAAAGCAAAAGCTCTCACTAAACTTTACATTTAGTCTAGGCACCAAGTCCACAGTATCATGAAACACTTGTGATCTCCTTTGGACAGCCACCCACAGAAAATCAGATCAATTTACATGATTGCTAGTAGGAAAATCTGTTAGCTAAGGAGTCTATGCAAAGTCTGTCTCATTTGTTCTAGACACCTTTCTCAAATTTAAATGCTTAACTAATTTTAGGTGGCTGAATTTCTTTAAATCAGCTCTTAACCTTAATTTCCTAAATTCAGAAAGGAACAGTGTGGACTAACAGTTTTCTCTAACCAGAAGATACAGTGAAGAATGCTGAGAGAGAAAATACTGAAATGTAAATATCAGCTGCTGCAGTTCATATTTCTAATGTACAATGGGGATGCCAGCAGCCAAGATATTTCTGCTTCCCCGTAAGCATAGTTAATATGTGTGGTTTGTAACAAGTGTAAACCATTATCTGCCACACTCTAAGAATTGGTTTTTTTTGCCATTATTAATTTCTAAGTATTTCCCCCACACACCCCCCGTGTTTTTAGGTATTACTGTTCAGAATTATTTAATGATCCCTTTCAAAAGCTGCTCATTTCAGACATGCTTAGTTGACAGTACTTTGTTATCCATGCTGTTTTATATTTGCAACAATTTTCTTGAAGTATAGTACTATTTATTGCTTGCTGAGCATTTAAGCATTTTTCCTCAGAAAATCTTTAAGCATAGCGACAGGATTCTCTTCATAATGTATTCAGCTACCACAGACAGGGAGAACATTAGAATCTCATTAAAATAAGTTTATAAAATAAAACAATTGCAAGAGACAGGCTAGAGTGGGTCAAAGTAATTGTGCAAAAGTAAATGACTTTAAAAGACAACAATAAACAAAGAAAGAAAAATTTGAAGTAGCTTCATACTTAACAAAGAAGATTATAATAAGCAGAATGTTTTTTCATACGTAGGACATAAAACCTGGGAAAGAAAACGTAAAGCTGTAAGATGATACAAAAAAGATTTCATGAGGAACTTGCCATAGGCATTAAAACTAGTATTAAAAACTTCTAATAGCACATCAGAAATAAAAAAAAAAAAATCCAGAGATTTGACAGGGGTGATAGATGATAATCTCAAAAATGGAACACTAAAGGAAAGATAAAGCATAATAGAAAAGCTAAATGAATTATTTGTATTAGCATTCATAGCAAAGGAGTTCAGGGTGATTCCTATTTCACATTCTGTCTTTCTAGGCGACAATCTAAGAAAATACTGCACACTGACATATTAATAGTATACTTTCAGAACAAATCAATAAAAGCATAGAACTAAATTATTTGAATCAAAAGTTCTAAAAGAAATCTAATATAGAATTACCAAATTTTTAATTGGTACGTTGACTATCATCTAAATTGGCCTAATTTTCAAGTGATAGGGAGGAGGCAAGTAAGGAAATCATTTTTAAAAAAAGCTTCAGAGTGAATGTGAGGAACAGACTGGTAGGGAAAACAAGGAAAATTGTTTTAAAGTGTAATACAAAAAATAATTTGTATATAAATGGAGAAATAGAATTTATGGGAAGAAACACATCAAGAAGTTATGTTTTCATAATATTTCAGAGTGCTCTGAAGTAATCCATAGACATTCAGATAAGCTTGATATTATTAATAGAATGAGCTTAGACTGTCAAAAAGCTTTTGACTTTGAAAGTTACTGTCCCAAGGCACTTTAGAGAATTAAATTATTGTAAGATTTATTAGATGTAAAATTTATTGCCTTCTAACAGATTAGTGACTCTATTTGCATGAATAAAGGGAAAGAATAGTTTTGCAACAGGGAGAAGCATTAGTGATGGTCTGTACTGAAAATTGTCCTGTTCATCATACATGTAAAATGATGTAAACCCCAGGATGAATAGCAAGGATATTTCTAATATTACAACATCAAGTGAGGTCTAATACTACCACATTTTCAAAGTAATAAAAAATAAAGTAAAATACAATAAAATAATCTGAGAGAAGAAACTGCTGTGAATTCAAATAATGTGTATATGGAGAAAAGCCTTCTAACTGCATCTACATTAGGAAAAACAAACAGCTAGTTCTAAGCATTATGACCATTCTGTTGCCTTGCTTGAAATTCTGCTTCTTAAAGAGGTTGGGAAGAGGTGGGAATAAAGTTGAGAGATGCAGTGAAAGCCTGAAAAGCAGTTCTGACTGATTCAGAAAGCTTAGAACAGTAATGCTCAGTATCTTAAAAGCATAATGACTTTTAGTTGGCTTCAACAAAGCCTACAGATAATAGTAACATCACTACTTTCTGCTTGGGGCCTTATCAGTTCCCCTGTGATGAGCTGAAGTATTTTAGACTTGCATTTTGAATGGTATTTGAGTGAGCTGCACTAATTCTGCCTAAAAGATTGATCACTGTAACTACAAAGCATGACTAGTTTTATATTGTACTTAGAGAACTGTAAAATAGAAAAATGCTTCAAAGAAACAACAAAAAAATATCAATGAGTTAGAAATCAAGAGAATGGTTGAAATGAAGGAAAAAATATTAGATTCTCACCTTTCAGATTAAAAAGCAAACCAAACCAAAACACCAGTGCCCTCCAAAACTGTTAAAGAACAACTGTTATAAAAAATACAGTTTGTTAACTGTTATATCAACATGTCTTGACAATTGGCGCAGTGGGTGTTTAATAGGCCAGATAGTCTTTTTTTGAATCATGAATATATTGTAATGAAAACTATCCTACTTTTTGTCAGATTTTTATTAGGATTTTTATTTGTTTTCATAGAGAACCAGAAGCTAATAATAGCTTTATTAATGGATCCATTGTACTGTTACATTGTGCCTATATTTTGTGACTGTATGTGAAGTATTTGTGATGGTCAAGAGATCCCTTTTGCCTTTGTCAGAAAACAACTGAAAAGACAGAAGGCACTAACAGCCCATTATCGCTTGGGCAAATGGCCGGGGCCACAGCAGGGATCCTGCTCCAGGAAAGCGGGGGATGATTTCTACTTTTTCTACTTTGTCTTTTGTAAGAACAAGAACCTGATAGGAGTTTTATTCCTCCTGATGCAGTTCTAGGGAAGTTTATAGTAAAATTAATTGTTGGTTTATTTTTTTAAGCTGTGGAGAGCCCTTGGTTTCTCCTGTGAGGCATGCAGAGTATTGCAGATCACCTCCCTTCACACTTGCTGAGCAGGATGGCACAGTATGTTGCACATCCTGTGCTGTACTAGTGGTAGGAAAATTCTTAAAACCCAGTTCCTTCCTGCCTAATGCGTGTTATAGGACTGCCTGTGTCTCCGATTTCCAAAGAAGAAGACAAGCTCATACTCTGGTTTCACTTCCTGTGCTGCGTAATCCACAAATTAATCTTTACATGATTAAAGTCTGATTTTGGGGAGTAACCTGACAAAGCTTTCAAGTTTAGTACTCTGAGTTGTGTTACAGTTCTGCATAGATGGACTACAAATGCCTTATCTTTAACTAAATAGCTTTGAAGTATCTGCCACTGATATTTCTCAGATTTTCTTTCTTTCACCTTCCCCCCCAAACTCTTCACAATGAGGACTCACAACTTAAAGTTCTGGCTTACCACATTTTGTTTCACATGCTGTCCTGGTTTCACATGCTGTTTGCGCCCTTCAACTTTGCAGCAGGGATGAATTATTCCAGGAGAATGTGCTGCTACTGTGACAGAGGAGAAGGGGGTTGCATTGCCTCTGGTGCCCCTGCTTATTGGTTCTTCCAGCACTAGCTTAGTCTGGAAGACATTAAACCCACAGTGTGCAAAGGCAGTATTTTTAAGCTCCTGTTTTCTTCAGTTCGGAAGAAGAGTCTCTTATAAGCTGGAGGAGCACCTTTACTGTTAGTAATACTTAGACAGTAGTAGTTATCTATCTGAAAAAATTTGGCTTATTGAGTCAGCTTACCTATTAAAACAGAAAAAAATCAGATGAATTTTCTGACTAACTGCATCAGAAAGTATCCTTTCCTCACTGCTGTACTTGGATTACCACTCACAGTTGTTAGAAGTTTCTCTCATGCTCCTAATTTCACAGTATCACAATTTCTTGGGTTTTACCCCCTCAAATGCAGGGATTACTTAGAAAGGAAACCAAGCAAATTATTAGATATTTTGCCACCTATACAATGACAAAGAAAAGAAAAAATGTTGCACATAGTGACACAAGTGCACTTTCTAAGTGGATCCTGACTACATGCATGTAAGCTTGTAACCACAGTTGTCACCTCCATGTCATATTGTCACTCAACCACCCCCATAAAACTTTTCAACAGTAGTAGCTGTGATCTCTGAAACACCTATATGAAACAATGAGAGTGAGTGTACCTTTCTGTATCACTCTCACTTTTCCATGATACTAAAAATCATGCATAGTAGAAACAAAGCTACGTGAATCAGTTGCCTCTTTGATCACTCCTATCTTCTACTCCTCTGTTTTTCAAGGTCTGTGTTGCCAGGTCAGCAGATGGAACTCTATACTAACTTGGTGGTGAGACATAAATACTCAAATCTATGAACAAGAGTTAACACTGGAACACCAAGCCCCACAAGGCTGAGGTTTCAAATGGAGTACTGCTATTTCTATTTGGGATAGCATAGAATTAATGAAATTTTAAATGTCTATCTGACATTTGAAATAGGTGAATTTACCATTTAAAAAACAGTGCAGCACACTGTTTGCTTGAGACTATTAATTTGATTAAGGTGTTCCCTTGGACCATACAAGAAAATCAGACTTTGATTGTAAGAATATAAATGTGCCAATTTATTTCCTTCTGGGAAAAAACTACCAAATAACAGAATTGTAATTAGCCCCTATGTAGCAGTATTTAGTAGCCATCTAAATACTGAGGAAAGGAATTTACCAGAGGAGAATCAGAGGTCAGTCACAAAAACCTCATGATGACATTACCCTGAAGATATTTCACATCTATTCCAATTCTCTTGCATTCAAACTCATAAATGAGCTCCTTCAACACTGGAAATATGATGTTAATGGTCCCTATCATGAGCAATATTATAAACAGCTAGTATAAAAGTGGTAAAGGAAGATGAAGATACATATTGCTGCTTCTTTTTTTACAAAATTTTGTAATATTTAAGGAACTCCAAACAGTGTTAAGGAACTTGAGACAGAGTGAATGATCCAAAGATTACAATTTTTTGTAATTGCTAATTTAAAATAAAATGAATACATTACACATTTTCCTTCTTGTGATGAAATTATAATAAAAATCTATTCCAAATTGCCAAATTATTACCTAGAAATTCTGTGTTGTGTGCAGAATTATTTCTTCTGCCAAGCTGAAGAGAAGACTATGAAACAGAACTTCCACTTATGCTTCATTGTTGATTCTATTTGGCCTCTGAATGTAATTTAAGGGCAAATAGTGAGGCAGGGAAAAAAGGAGAAACAAGTGGTAAATCTGTATAATGATGAATTTGGGAGTACTAGCACTCCATATTGTAAAAGTTGCCAGTTAATATTTGCCTATATGCAAATATTTAAATCTCCTATTTAACCTAATCATGTAAAAACTAAGACATACAGTGCACTTTCAAAAATAAAAAACAATCTGGTAACATCTATTATATTTCACTTTGATTTAAATTTCAGTGACAAATAGGAGTGCATTTGGCAGTGTCAGTTAATACAGATTTAAGAACAGATTTTGGTTCTTATTCCCAAGGCTACTTCAGACTGCATATGCAAAGAATGTAAAATACTCAAAAGGAAAATAAGTATCCTGTCTGCATCAAGGGAGATAATCATACAGTACCATTGTTTGTGCCAGTGAAATTGAATTAGCTGCATTCCTTGCTGAAGGCAACCATATCTGCCAACATATTAAATATCAAAATATGTTACATAAAATTAATTGAGAAAAATATCACTCTATGAGAAAGATTCATCCATGAAGCTCATCATTTAAGATGAATGCTTTGAATGCATAACATGACTAGTCCTGTTATCGGCATTTTCATAGCTATAAAAAGTGACCAAAGAAACACAAACAAAACTGAAATGGTTTGGGTTTGCTTGTTTTTTCGCAGCACTGTTCCCCTTCCCTTATGCCTTTTTTTTTTTTTGACAGCTGAAATTGAAAACATGCTGTGCCTCTGCTGCAGCTGATGTACAGTGAGTACTATGTCAAGATGCAGGGAAACTGTGAGAGGTTGTGCAACTGCTGCAAAGGGAGTGAAAGGGAGCAGGAGCAGCTGTTGCTACAGCATTTGTCTCTTGTCAGAAATTGAGACCAAACTGTATAAAACAATGTTGAAGACTGCCCTTTTGGCCTGTTTCATTTTGCATGCTGTTAAAACTCCTTATCCACACAGTTTATGCAGTCCCTGCGCAGATCAGCTGTGCAACAATCTCCACTCTGCTTCTTAAGCCATGATATAGGCAGACTGGAGGCGTTACTCCAATTGAGTTTATGAGAGTATTTGTGGAGCTGGAATCAAGGGAGATCATGAGGCTTGTCTAATATATGAGCTGTTTAAAATTGAACTGTTTAAAAGGCTAAAATTCAAGGTTCACAAGTAAGATGTCAACTGTTCACTATATATTTGCTTAATCTTTGGTGGGTATTTGTTTTTAAGAATGAAATTCTTTAGAGACAAAAAACAGTAATTTAGCAGGAACATTTGCTTTATTCTGTGATGTATATGATTTATATAAAATAAACTTCTAGCATTCATAAGAGTAGACCAGAATATATTATTAAGAAAAGTGATTAAGGAAGTCTGATTCAAAAGCAGTGATACAGCAGCAATTTATACATGCCCTTTCATAGGTAGTTCTGCAGTTAATTATTGATAAATTTTTGCTCATCTTCATTCTGTGGCTAAAGACTGATAAGATTCTACAAAGAATTCTCAAAAAAGCAGAGAAGACTTGTTGCTCTTGTGATTGTTCAAACCTGGGCTCAGAGATAAGGCACCAAAGCAGGGACTCACACAGATGAGTCTTTAAAATAAACAGAAATGTATTTGTTCAAGTACAAATCCTGTAAGTATCTGCACTTTGAATGGCTAATGTAAACCTTTGAGTGGATTTCAAAGCAGCACACTGAATCACAGAGGACTATAGGTGGCACCTGGTTTGGGTTCATTACAACTGAAAGCAATTCACTGGAGTTTAGAAAAGAAAGTGCACGCTCAATTTGTTAGTGTGATGATTCCCCAAATCGTCTCATATCAAAGCATGTATTAATATAGAGTCAATAAAACATTCCCTTTGTGCTTGCTTTTTCCGTTTCCTACTTTCCCTTTTTTCCCTCCCTTCCTTATTCCCTTTCTCAATTCCTTTTCTTTCCACAGTAGTCTTTAACTTAATGACTACATTGAGACTTTCAAAAGGTCATACTAACTCCTGTTTTCTTGGTTGCGCTGTTGGTTTCAACAATACCATTTGACAGTGAATGTCTGAATTATTCACATCTAACTGTATAAACATCTACTGGATATGCCTAGATTAGCAATACAGTCCCTGTAGGTCTTGATTTTGAAAAGCAGAAATAATTAGGCAATTCCAGAGAATGCTTCTCAGCTTTAATTACGTAGAGCATTTTGTCAGGCCTCTGCAGGCCTTACTGGGACTCCCACCACCTTGCCCATGGCCCAGGACCACATTTCATTTCAATTCAGAGGCCTTGTCCTTGCCCCAGTGACACCACAGCAGTGCCTTGCCTGGTCATGGGCCACACTGAGCTCATGTTATCCCCATGCTGTACTGAACTCTGAACTCTTTATTTCTATGCATTACAAAAGCAGTAATTTTCAGGATATGCTTGCTGTTTTGTCTAATAACACCTCTAGTTCATCAAATGTTCAGGCCTACCAGACAGTCAAGGGATATATTTCTTGACTTATTAGTATAGCACCTTAATTTCACAGAGGTGTTTTTACAAACTTTACTTCTTTCCAAAAACTTCTGAATGGCAGTCTTGCTTTGCAAGTATTATAATCAACCATACAACAAAAAGAAAAAACAACAACACACTAAAGATAGGTCTCAAAGAGTTTCTTTCTACATATTACTCTCTGTCAAACTCTGGCTGTCTCCTGTTTCTAAGTATGTGTCTATTTCTTTTATTTACTACAAACTTTTTAAAATAGGACCTCCCTCTGAGATCTTGAGCATTTGGATATTAAAGAAATTATACTAAAGGTATTACCTTAGCTGATCACTGTTTTTATATCCAAGTTTTAATTAATTTGGTGAAATCCTCACATGTAAATGAGAATTCAGGAATAATCCTGAAATTGGTCAGAAAAAATTCTATCTATTAGGTACAGAGGGCACAGTGATTAATAACCTCAGATTGCATAAGAATGTCACCTTGGATGCCTATAAATTACATTAAATAAACTTGACTACTTGGCAAATTGAAAACATCTCATATGCAGGCTTCTTAATTCTCATGTAACATCCACTGACTGCTAGCTAGGTTACTATACCCAAGAAACAGGAGATGTTTCCTCCCTGAGTGACTGTAGCATGAAAATCGTTAAGGCTGTACTCCAATGAGGAGTGCAAGCGTAAAATTCAGGCATGAAAATATTTGACCTAAATCTTGGCCTAAATAATTAACACTGGAGCATTTACAAACAGAAGCTCAGTAGTAGCTCTCCATCTGCACATAAGCAGGTGACTGATCTTCAAAACTACTAAGCATCTTCATTGCTTAACTGTTTTTCCTACTAAAAAGATGTATGTTTCATCAGCCTTAAGTAAGGTACCTTCAAATTGGAGCTCAAAGCCTGAGCTAGTAATTCAGAATTCTTGTAATTTTTGGAGACAAATAAATACATTGAAGAAGAAATTAATGCCATTTTACGACAGGAAATACAAGGTGGATCAGATTAATTATTATCTATCAGTAGGTGTTTCCCTGTTTTGTATTAAAAGCATCTTTAAATAACTTTATCAGATTCAGAAGTCAGCCTTTTACATAAAACTAGGCTTAGTGTTAAATTTAAAGTTAGAGCTGATTCCCACTGAAAATGACTATATGAAAAATTACATGCTCTTAAGTTTTTATTTTTCAGTGTTGCAAAGTTTCCATAATTCAAGGGTGCTATTTATGTAATTTTACTGTGTTCATAGTAAGTAATATTCCATCTATTAACATCGCTGCTCTGAAGCAATTTTAAACAAGCAGCCCAATACCATATTCGTTTAACTTAATGAAGATCCCCAGTGTTCTTTTTCCTGTGACAGAATTTTACCAAACTTTGTACTGAACTGATCTCAAAATCTTTCATTAAACCTTTTTCATAAATAATCCTCATTTATGAACTGCGAAACACAAAGGCAAGGAAAAGGACTATTTCATTCTTTAACACTGAAAAGTGGGAATAAAATAAAATCCTAGCAGTCTTGTCTTGCTGCAGGACTGAATTAATACCCATTTGGGCAAGTCAAGAGATCTCAAAAGTTTGTTATAAAAATGTTGTGGACATCTGAAGCTAGTATAGCAGCTAGTATACAAAAGTTCAGATCAGTGCAATTATACTTGCGATATTGACAGAACCTGTGTAACAATGTAATTACCATACCTTGGACAATGGGAAACAGTCTTGTTTTTTTCAAGATTAACTATTAATTTTGTCTTCTTCTTTTGTAAATAGAAATGATAGCACTCTGCAAGAATGTGCATGACTGATGATGCAAAATCAGTCTTGCATACATTGGTATTTGGAGAACAGTAAAAGAAAATCCACACTGTAATATGCAGTTACAAGCTATATTACATTTTGCCTCAAGTAGATCACAGTCTGTCAATGAAATGGTATTCCATGTTATATGTTTCAGTGGAAGAAAAATAATAATTTAAGCATTTTTCATTTTAAAAGAAATTTGGATAGCTGAACCAAAAGTCAGATCTGCTCGTGAAGTTCTCAGTAGTTCAGCCAAATAATGTCTATATATTTCTTTTTTCATTATTTTTCAGTGGTTTCTTAATAATTTCTGCTATTAGTGAACTTTCTCTCCTTCCTCTACAATACCACTTTTGTGTTACCAGTATTTTCTTTTTATCAGAATTAAATGCAGTGTTATAGATACTGAATATTCTTCTGCATATGTACAGCACTGAATTTAGTTATGTTCCTTGAAATATAACATCATATGTGAACATCAAAACAAGCTTTTTAGTACTTCCAGTCAATCTATGAAAATGTTTAATAAAATTATACCTTCCCCCCTCCTTGAATTCAGATTTTGTTTTACAACAGTGTAAATGAATATTTTTTCAGAAATACAAAACTGCAAACTACATTTACTGAGATTCTCATCAGAATGTCTTAGTATCTGTAATAACTGAAGCAGCAGATAGAAATGAAATTACTGTTTTTATGGGTATGCTTGCTTCTTTTATAGTTAGAGACAAAAATAATAGATATTGTAGCTTAATATCCAAGTTTTCTTAAAATTGAAAAAATGATCTATAATCTCATAAGCCAAATGAAAAAGAAGTTCAATTAGAATGATTGCTGTGGATTTAGTATTAGGAAAGAAACAGAAAGCTGAATTGAAGTCATACAGACAGACATGCATATGTACATATGTACAGAGATACAAGCTGGTTTGGGGTCTTCTGAGGCTTTTTTCATGCATGTGTAGTAAAAAGTCAGTTAGAAAGCTCTTTATTTTTGTAAGCATACATATTTTTCTCCACACTGGCTGAGTTGTTTAGATTAAGATAGTAGATTTCAAATCCCATGAAAGCATTAGTGAAGAAGAAGAAAATACTAGAAGAGGGTACTCTATTTTAAGGTAAGAAAGTAGTAATAGATGAATGTGAGAACAGAAGGAAGAGAACAGAACTTTGTAGGTGAGGACAAAACAGTCAATTTTTCTGCCAAAAATTATGACCTCCTTTTGAAACACCTGCTTACAGAATAGGAACTAAAGTGTTCTGAGCAGTCTCTGACATTTTGAAACTGAATTTTTACTATTAATAAACAAAGCAAAAAGAATACTTTACTGGAGGAAAAGAAGAATCAGAAAAAACTATTAAGCAAGATTTAATGACTGTAGACCAAAGCCTAGGTTTAGGCTTACACTAATGTACTGGGCACTACAATGTAACAGAAGAATGGTGAGGAGGAGTAGGTCATGTTGACCAATTCACTCAGTTCTCTAGTGAAATGTTCACAGCTGTTTGTCCTACTGCTTGAGAGCTTGGCAAACATACAAACAAAAGAGAGATAATACTGCTATGCACAGATATATAGAATAAGTATAAAATAGTCCATAAATAATGCCTATACTTGGTACATTCATAAATAGCTTCGCTGACAAGTCATTGTATGCTTATGCCAGAGATGACACAATCCTTCCTTAGGAAAACACATTTAGAAATGTGCAGCCACTGATGCCTCAGCCATGGGCAGATGATTTTTTGTCAGGTCTGGGTCTTTCCTGCTGCCTCCCTGGAGGGTGCTCCTTAGGCTTCCCCCTGCTCTGGGGTTTCTGATAACACAGAAGAACATTAATCTCATCATTGTTGTTGTTAATTTCTGAATGCAAATCCAGCAGAGAATCACTGAGAAAATACAGAAGAAAAGGAAATGTTAGTTATAAGATGTCCCAGGGTAAAAAAAAACAAACAAACAAACAAAAAAAAAAACCACAACAAATAAGAAACAACATTAATTGCACAAGAATTTTTATTTGGCAAGAAGGTTGTCATGGCTAGACTAAGGGTCAGTTTTGATGAAAAGAAAACCTGCTTATGTGGGGTGCTTCCAGTGTTGCTCAAGAGTGCAGCAGATATGATTCTGGGAAGCGGACAAGGAGATACAAGAAATTATAGAAAATAATTGAAATGATTTAATAAACAATAATGATTTTGCAGTGATTAAACTGGGGCAATTTCTATTGTCCTTTGGAAAACAGGGAAGATACACAGTTTATATAATGTACATATTTTATCAACATGGAGAAAGCATCTGAGAAAATGAAACAAATAACATGGTAAGTGAAGAAAAAAATACAGTTGTAGTAAATTTTCCTTAATTAGCAGCAGATTCATTGCAAAGGCAGCTATAGAAATATTTTGTAAACTTCTAAACTAAATTTGATGTAAACAATTATGCAATGAAATATATTTTACTGTGCACTTCAAAAATATTATTTTGCAATGAAACGGACACTGGTTTTGTGTCCAAAATAAAAATCTTCTGAGCTGTATTGATTTCTATCAGCCACATTGCATCAGTAGCTTGTAATTTGTTACTATGTGGTACTGATAACAGCTATATTGCCTCCATAGTTTGGAGCATTTTGCCCTTTGATTTATTATTTAGCAAAACAAACTTTTGCATTTTCAAACAAAAATTCTGATAGCAAATTTTGAGTCCATCCATAATTCATGTGATTTCAGTATGGTAAAAATTTCCTTTTAATGCAATCATAATTTGTGCAAAATTCCACTCAGATAAGGGCTATGCAGTATAAAACTTCATATTCACCAGAACAGAAGTAAGGAACAGCTGTGCGTTTTGCTAATAAATAATATCAGAGGAATTTTAAAATATGCTTACTTTTTAATCTTCTCTATACTTATTTTTACGTATATATATATATGCATGCATCTAAGTATGCAATAGGCTTGTGATATAATAAATGTATTATTAATATTTTTACTCTTAGTACTAATTTGTTCCTGACAGATATACTTAGAACTCTTTGAAGCCCTAGTAATTCCACCAATGGAAAAAGTTGGTAAGCATCTTAAAAGTAAATATTTTTTTGCTCATTTGTTTTCTCATTTTGTTTCGTTGAAAGATACATAATTGTTGGCTGTTGTAATGTACTGGAGATTTTGATATATGAGAAAAGGGTAAGAGATCTGGAATTGTTCCAGTTGGAGAAGCGACAACTTGGGGGAGCTTAACAGAGTATGTAAATACCTCATGAGGGGAAGTTAAGAAACAGAACCAGTCTTCTCATTGATATCCAGTGAAAGACAGGAGGCAAAGGACACAAACTAAAATACGATAAATTTTGTTTAAATGTTAAAAAAAAATCTTTTTTTTTGTTGTGAGGGTGGTCAAGGATTGCTACATCTTTGCCATAGAGGATGTGGAACCTCCAACAGTGGAAATATTCAGAAGCTGACTGGATATGGTCCTTGGTACCCTTCTTTGAGCTGGGGGGGGGTGGATAAGCTGATCTTAAGAGGCCACTTCTCATATCAAATATTCTGTGACTACACATTTTGTGTTTGCTGATTTTGTTTCATTGTGGTTTTGTTTATTGTTGTCGGGGTTGTTTTTGTTCCTTTAGTGTTGTACTTCTTGCAATTGTAGTGTTAAAAGGTAACATGGGAATTTTTATTAGGTTTATTCTGTTGCTCAATGAAGATGATGTAGATTTTTCACAACAGTTTACTCAACACAGTTTTGTTCATACTTACTATTAGATTGAACTAATTTTAATTAATGACCGTTGTGCTGAAAAATCTAGGTTTTCAACTGAAAAAAATAATTAAAGCAAAATAGTGTAGCTTGCTTAAATACCAAAATGCTGCTCACTAGAAGAAAACAGAGCTTCAATGACTTAAGCCCCCAAAAATGGATGTTTTGAGTGAGATTAAGTAGCCTTTACTCATTCTAGAATTTATTTATGTAAACAATTATGGAAAAAAAAAAAGCATCTAGAAATTCCCAGACTTTCCTTAAGAGCATTCCCTTCTGCAACTGCAGAACTACCCTGTCATGATGCATCTCTGCAGAACAGGTGATTTGCCATAGCTAATAGCCTAATGCAGAGATATAGGCGCAAAAGAGTTTTCTCACTTTAACTGGTCTGAAAGGTTTGGTAAAACATAAGACACAATGTGACACAGGAATATTGCATCATTTGTGGTTAAACCATTTCACAGAGGAACTAATTACTACTACCAAGAGGTTTTTATCACATACATTCTGATGACTTAAAAAAAAAAAAATGTTAACTCTTGAATTTTTCACCAACTCATGTGAGATATGTAAGGTCTGTGCTGTTTCTGGTTGGTCAAGCAGGAAATATAGACTACTCCCATGAGCAGAAATTTTGTGTTCCTGCTGATATCGCAAGTTGTTTTCCCTCTGCAGCTCTGCTGAAGATTTCAGCATCTTTTGCAGTACAGAGTAACTGGAGAGTGTGTAAACAGTTGCAGCTTTTAAACGCTTAATCTCAGACTTCAGTTCTTAAGCTAATATACACAATCATCGAAGAGAAGACCTATGACTAAAGGGAAACATAAATTCACAAGATCTGCTAGCTTTATGAGACTACCATAAGAAAAATCTTGAACTTATCTGCACAAATAGGTAAAGGTAGGCAATGCATTTCTGATACATTCATATAAAGAAATACCAAATTAGGTGAAAAATCTGAACAGGATTTGTTGGTATATTTTTTCTTTTTTTTTTTTAATAATAAATGAAAAATACTAATGTTTGCGTTGTGAGATTGAGAGTGCACCCTCAGCAAGTTTGCTGACAACACCAAGCTGTGTGGTGCAGTCAACACACTGGAGGCAAGGGATGCCATCCCCAGGGACCTTGACATGCTCAAAAAGTAGTCCAGTGTAAACCTCATGAAGTTCAGCAATCCCAAGCACAAATATAGGCTGAGAGAGAATGGATTGAGAGCAGATCTGAGCAGAACTTGGGGGTGCTGGTTGACAAGAAGCTCAACATGAGCTGGCAATGTGCACTTACAGCCCAGAAAGCCAACCATATGCTGCTCTGCATCAAAAGGAGTGTGACCAGCAGGCAAATCTCCCCTCTACTCTGCTTTCATGAGACTGCACCTTCCAATCCGGACCATTCTATGATTCTGACATTTTTTCTCCAAATGAAGTCTGTACTCTTCAGATGTCTGCAGAGTTCCTGGATCTGTGGGTAGCTAACTACTGCCTTATCTCCTTAATTTTAACTACTAATTTCATTAAAACATAGATAAAATTGCCTTAGATGTTTATTTTTAATATTAATCTTGTTTTTCCCATTTAAAACATTGGTGGTGTTTCTAAAATATGCAATGAGATCACCAGTGACAGAGTGGTTATTGATAAGACAATTTTTGTAATTAAATATACAGTCTTCTGCATCTAAAGATTGCAGATTTACGGTACAGCATCTTTAGTCTGAGAGATCTCTGAATAACTGTCCATAAAAAATCGTGTTTGGGATGATCTTAAGGAGGTAAAATGAGACTGTGCCTGAATCGCATCTTGTACAACATGAGGTCACTTAAAGAGAGAGTTGATGGCATAGTTGGTATAAAACATTAACGTTCTGATTTAGTAGACTTCCTAATGCACTTTGCACTAAAAGAAACACTCTATGAAGTACCGAGCAGAAACAAATCAAAGCCACTTTAATTTAAATAAAAAGGTATTGGGGATAAAATGACTTTTTTTAAGAAAACATTTCTGAGATAGCTTATCTTAAGCAAAAAAAGAATAAACTCATAACATGAATGAAGAAAGAAAATTACTAAAGTTGAAATTTAGGGTTTTCTTTAAGTAAAGATTTAAGACTGTGGGTTTTCTCTCAAAAAAAAAAAACAACCCAACAAACCAAAACCCAAACATCAAAATAGGCCTCAACAAAACCCCTTAGAAACCAAACAGACACCCCCCCCAACCAAACAAACAAACCCACCCAAACATACCTCCAAAAACCCAAACCAAAACCAGAAACAATGACAGAAGAAAAGAAGAAGAAAAGGCATATGTAGGGTCAGTTTTCACTGCATAAGTATATTCGTTAACACTACTTTCTGGTAATGAGCTGAGGAAATTACCAAGCCATTTTTTGTTTGTTTGTTTTTTATGAATAAAAATTCATCAATAAAAAAATTATGAATAAAAATTTATTTTACATCTAATTTACATTTAAAAATTATACATCTCTAAACAGAAGAATTCTATCCTAGAGAAGCACTAGTAAGAACACTTGTGTTTTAAAATAAATACCAGCAAATTTCTGAAAATTTGTTTGTGATGTGGACATAATTAAAACATTCTTAAAGTTGTTTCCTTCAAATCTAAGTTCTTATACAGGTTTCGCTAGCTCCTTTCCCTTTCTTCTTTCTAGTGACACTGGTGAGATGTAAGAAACATAATATGCATTTGGTATGGAAAATTTTCCAAGGCAAGGAGAGAATTAATTATCTTAGATGGTAAAGCTGAAGCAAGCTAAAACTGAACAGAAAAATCCCAAGCATTTCAATTACGAATTACTACACAGAGTCATTACAATTGCATAAAACTTTATATCTAATCTCTCCATTAGTATGTTGTGATTTATCCATAAATTTACCACTTGGTCTTTGCTGTTTGGATCATTCAGGCTTAATGATGCTTTTTTGTGGTCAGACTGGCCTGTTTTGTAGAGACTACATATCCACTGTGTCTCAATGCAACAAACCAGTCGTCACAAAGTATTTTAAGAAGTGAAAATAGCTACAAAACTTTCAAACTTACTATCAAATCGTGTGCATGAAATTGAAGGGAATAAAAGAATACAAGGTTTTTAATAATTTAATATTTAAAGGATGCTTTTAAAGACCAAAGAATATTTTAAACTCAACTTTTCCATAACTAATTCAGCCAATTTGAAACACGTACTCTTAGCGTGAATCTCTTTCTTTCTTCCATTTAATTCTTTCTGAAACAGCCTCCCATTGCCCTTTCCTGCTTGCCCATTAATTCTACTCCCTGTAAATCTTAATTGCACACAGCAGTGCACCGCTTACTCATAGTCTCCGAAAACCTGCTTAGCTCTTTAGACATTACTATGGAATATTTTTAACAAGTTGTTCACACAGTGGGAAGGAAATATAAATAAGGATGGGCAGAAAGTTCTTAAAGGGAGAAAGGAGCCAATAGGTATCGCTGGAAAAGACAAAGATAAAATATCATTGTCAACATGGTATGTTCGTATGTGTATATTTACCTATGCATACTATTATTCTGAGAGGTAAGATTCCATAATGCTTTTTACCTGCTTTTTATCTCTGCTGGGTATCATGCACATAAGTGATGCCCTAATACCTATTTACACTTGAAAGGACTGAAGTGATTTACCTATAGTTACCACTATGAACATTGTTACATTTCATGCATGCCTATGAATAGTATAAAGGCCTCTCAACTCTCACGGCCAGAGAGACAATAACACATGCAAAATATTGTCACTAAATGATCACAGAGTTTTTATTTCATATTGCATCTCTCTTGCATTAAAATTCACACTTAACATATCCTTCTTCTGTGTGTGGAAGAATGCTATTCTTGTAAGCATAAAATACATACACTATCATTGCCATAGTTCTTATTCTATTAAAGCAAACATGGTCTGCAAAATCTGTGTCACTGACATGTGGAAACAATTTTTCCAAGACATTTCAAAAACCATATAATGGATAGCTGCATTTTTCTGATGAGGCATGCAGCCTTTAGATGCTACATGTATAAAGATGAAAAACAAAAAAATCTGAAAATAAGACACAGCTAAGGCAAAGAAAAGCAATCACGTATTTTTTAAGCTACTTTTGTTTGCCTGGAGGAATCTTCTTAATACAACTTCATGGGACTCATACTAAGCTCTTTATTCCCATACTGTGTCTTGTACATAGTTAACATTCATATTTTTTGTGTGCAGATTTTGACATTTCTATGGGTTTTTTTGACATGTGTACTAGCAAGAACTTTCTCCACACACTGGAAGTAGACATAAAACACCAAACACAGTAGAGCTCCAAATCATTTAAGTTCTGTGCAGACTATTGCAGTTCTATCTGCAGTCAGTATTGATAACTCCTAAATAGCATTTTCAGTTCATCTGACAGCTCTCTAATAGATTAAGATTGCATCTTGTACACTTTAGTAATACTTATTCAGCCTGATGGCCACAGAGGTTATATATACCAACAGTGTTCTGAATCCTACTGCTCACTTGTGCTTGTATCAATAAGCAGACACTTAATGAAGCAAACCTGAATGTCATAAAGCTGTCCTGAATGACTTCTTCCACCTCCTTCATTATTACATACCACAGAGGAAAGCAAAAGCTAAAAAAATCTGTACAGAATTTATGCAGAGACATACCAAGCCTGCAAGGTGCTGATACTGCCTCATTAAATACTGTCCTCTCCTTCTGCCATAGGATAAAAGCTGAGAATACATAGATTATTGTACATCAGTAGTCCACAAACAGCACAGCTAGGCTGAGCCTAACTGTCCACTGGATGCTGCTATTGCTTCAGAGAAAAGTAGCAGTAAACTCATTAAACTGGCTGCTGATCCTATGATTCATGACAACAAAAAAAAATTCAATCCTTTTAGGACTCTTGCTTGATTTTCATTACCTTAATCTTGCAGTGACATGCCACACGCTGGGTTTTGAGAGCATGTATTTTGTCTGTGCTAAAGAAACATCTTTCACATGCCATCATTTTTTCCAACTACTAACACTATGCCCCCTTTGACTTTTGACTCCTTTTGGTACCTTTTATTGAGGAAGGTAATATACACACCACCATCTACTCCTCCCCCAAAAAAAAAATAAAAAGAGAAAAAAACACAGCTTTTTATTTTAAAGCCAGGCATATCTTATATTCAGTACACAAATGCTCCATTTTACTTTTTTCTGGCCTTATTTTCCTTATTTCTACAATAGTAAATCTTAGATTGGTATCTATTAAGATTAATTAAAAATGAAACATGTAAAGGCTGTGTGATGATAGAATGTTAAAGCATCTATTTTTGTGGTATGACTCTATCACTATCTGAGAGATATGAGAGATGAATACTGAGATACCTGATTGAGTTTGATGTGATCAAGCTGTCTGCTTTTCCCTTTATTATAATATTTCAATTCTGTGTTACTGTGTAATGTACTCAGGACCCTTGCTATCATCATTTATCAAAATGTCTCTGCACCACAATAGCTAAAAAAAGAATGTAATCCAGGATTCTAATTCTATCACACCAAAGTTGGAACAGCTCAAATATCTTAGATAACAAGTCTGCACTTAAGTTACAGAGTCTTTGCATATGATAGCAAAACCTACAGATCATATATATAAAAACCTTATTACACCTAATAGTAGATGCAGATTCTGAAAAACAGAGGAGAAGGAGGAGGAGGAGGAAAGTTCTGCTTGAAAAAGGCACATAGAGTGGCACTTTAAGTTTTTCTATTTTTCCCCCATGAACACTGGGGAACTGGGCTGATACTTTGTAAATTTTTTTTCTGCAAGTGGCTAATGTTTTTCAGTTCATAGTCAGATGGGATAAATACCTACAAATGGAATCCTCTCAACATCTCTCCAAGTCTGGTCCCACCACTAAATCCAATTTGGTCAGTACAAGATCACTGTCCCCTTTTCACATTGGTAACAAACAAGTTCTCTCCTACTTGCACTAAAATTAACTGAAAAGCAGTCAAGTCAGACAGAGCCTTTGCCAAACATATCATGAGAAAGAAAAAGGATGATTTTTCTTTTTTTTGCAGAGAAAGAAAACACTGATCAAACTGAAATTGGTAGCAGTAGAAATGTGGGAATGGTAAATTTATTGTGAAATTCTCCCTTCCCCCTCTTAACTGTACAAAGGACAACAACCTAGTTCAGTTCACTGATAATATTTAAAATTCCTTAACCTCATATTTTAGGATTGCTGGAGCTTTAATTTGCATTTAAACCAGTATTTGTATGTATAATTTGTATTTAAATTTATGTTTTTATCTAGAACAGACTGTGATTGATGAGAAATCAGTCAATCAATAAAATCTTGGTCAGAGACAAAGCACAAAAAAAAGGAAATGGGGTGTTTGTTACATTGTCCAGTGCACTGTGCAAGCATAGTGCTAAAGAAGATGGAACCATAGATCTTAATACTGTCTATTCTCTGGTTTGGGCAATACACATTTCCTGAGAGGACTGGAAAAGCAATAGATGGTTTAGGGGATTAGAGAGATGGAGCTCTCTCTTTGTATCTCCCTCTCTCTCTGTCTCTTGCAGTAATAGAATCTGAAGTAACAGGGAGTTACTTACACTTCTGTCTTGGAACAAGTGTTAAGCAGGAACAAGAAAACCCTGTTAAGGAGTATTAGAAAGCACAGATCTTTTGAAATATGTCTACTTATTAGAAAAGACTACTCCTAAAGACATTTGTTTTAAAGATAAATGAGAGTGATAAAGGTAAAAGATGAGGAGAGTTCCTGTCATCTGATCTCAATTTGTCACTACTAAGAAATACTTTTCAGTTTTATTTGAATGTCTAAAAAAATAATAATATAAAAGAAACCAACAACAGCAACAAAAAATACTGTTGTGACATAACCCTGAAAGAAAAATCACATCTGTTTTGGTAAATATTATCCATGTACAAAATTGAATTTAGGAAGAAAGTATAACGACTACTTTCCTTTTAAAAACATGGGTTTTAACTTGTTTCTCAGTAAAGAAGCAGTATGCACTCAAATCAGAATAATGGACACAGGCCATCTATGCCAACCTTAGGCTAAGTAGATTACACATTTGTTTTCCAGTTCTGTCAGACAGGAAGCTGTGAAAATTAACTATATGGTTACCAGGACCTGGAAATAAAACCTATTGTATAGCTGTCAGTTATGTTTGATCTATTATCACTTTTAATTCAAGCACAATTGCCATGTTTTTAATCCTGGCCTTCCTTAAAAAGAATGTCTTAAAGTTTTAACATTTACTGCCATAGTACAGATTCATTTATAATGAGAATCCTGTAAGTAGATTTATGAATTCTGCTGCATGATCATCACTGATGGAAAAACTGGATTATCTTTCAGCTTTTTACCTAAGGTAAAAGACAGTGTCATTCTTGTTTGATAAAATGCTTTCATCTGAACCAAGATTTTACTCCCTGGGTTTTTTGCAGGAACATGAGAGAAAAAGTATTGCTTGGCTTTCCATGTATGTGACTGTATTTTCCTTTAATATGTCTAAAAACCTCTTGAAATTTAAATACCACTTAGACTTTAATACCAAATTCTTAACCTGTTAACTCTCTCAATGTTATTTAGTTTTAATTCAGATTTTTTTACTTAGATTATGCCATTATTCAGAAAAAGGTATGCAAAGAAGGTGGGAAATTTTGAGAGGATTTTAAAATTAATTTAAGATTTTTTTAAACCTGTCTTCTTAGCTAACGAAGTAATAATAAGCACAGAACTAATAAAGTTACTGAGACAAGTGTGGACATTTCCATAGATAGCATTAATACCAAAGAGATACAACTGTTCTGAAACATTAAAGAAGAAAGTAATTTAAGGCAGCCTTAAAGAAATTATGTCACAAGTTCCAGACATAATCTGAAACAGCAATTACAGATAGCAATTGTTTTATTGTTTTATAGTGAAATGAGCTTCTTATTTTCTTATTCATTCATGCTTAATCATTATTAATGTGTTTATTTCCCAAGAATTTAGAGACCAGTGTTTGTTCCCAGGGAGAAACTGTTGAAATGGTAGACTGTACAAAATAAGCAAACCACATCTCTCACAAGCAGTAAAAGGGACCTAAATCTAGGTGAAATCCAAGAATAATCCAGTTTCAGAAATGCTCTTAGTGGTAATTTCCTGATTTTAGAAAAACAGGGAAGTTACCCCATGCAACTGCTAAAGTAGAGAGACAGTTAAAAAGGAGGTAAAGTCTACTTTAGAAATCTTTTTGTTCACACATGTTTAATGGAAACAAATAGCACCTGATTCAGAGTTATTTGATTAATAAAATTATTGTGACAACTACAGTTAGCTTTTGAAACACTCCTAATTTATTTTTTCAGAATAATGCTTAAATAAAGACATTAGCAAAATAGATTTTTTTTTTCAACAGGTTCAGCTTTCTTGTCAGAGCTCAGTAATTGTTTCTGCAAGAAGACTTTAGATTACAGTTGCCCATTCTTAGCTTTCACCACATGCACTATATATCCTTCTAATATTACTGCTAAAAGTAAGTTGGCATGAAATTCTTTTGAGTGTAAGACAGCTATAGTTTTAGCTTGAGATTGGTAGAAATGACTTTTGGATTTATCAAACAAAAGTGAAAACTACAGCTGTACTAGTCAAAGGACGGTTTTTATGATGCCATATACACCTGACTAATCTTCCAGGGGCTCAAATATGATCCACAACTGTAAGACATAGCCATAAGAAGATACAGTTTAGAAGTTTGGATATTTTAATTTTTTTTTTCCTCAGGTAAGAAAAGATAAAGCATATTTTTTCTGCTGCTGAAAAGAAAATGCTTTAATTGAAGTTGAAATTCTCTTACTGAAAATGAAGAGAAAGAAATCACTAAGAAAATCACTTAAGATTGCTGACTTATTTTTAATTAGTAAAACCAAGTTCTAATGGGTTAATAGGCATAGTTGATAAAATTAACTGCTGATTGGACTCTTGCAAGATGTAGAATTTTTGCTCTGATTTTATTTTTTAAATATTAGTTCATTAATTTATAGCTAATATATTTTTTGTTTATTGAATATGTATGATTTCTTCAGACTCACTTGGGGTCCCTTCTCTTCTCCTTTTCTTCTTCCGTTTTGCATCTCCTGTTTAGTAATTCAGACAAACTGTTTTGTAATGTATCCTCTGGCTAAAGACCTGAAGAAGAAAGAATATAATTTGAAATTTTTTGCTGAAAATTTTAAGATCATAAACTTTTAAAATGGAATTTTTAAATACTTCATTCAAACTTTATTATAAAGCATGATTGATTTGTGAATGAGAGAATAAAATACAATTTTAAGGAACAGTATCTGACTGATAACACCTCAGTGATTGTTCTGTGTTGCTCCTGATATTTACTATCATTAGTGACATTTTATTAATATATTTGATGCAAAAAAAAAAAAAAAAGTCTGTGTCAATCTTAAAACAGAGATATTTCAATGGCAGAATTAATAACAGATCGTTCAGGTATTCTGGAAAAAGTTTTGGGAGAACCACATTCAAAAACTATATCCAAATGTAATAAAATCCTGACAAGTCACTTGGCCTGAAGAAAAGTTGCTTTAGCCTTTTGTTTTTCAGTTTAAAAAAAGCTTTAAAAACCTGTATCAATCTAAATGTTAAATTCCTCTAATAATATTACTTATTTTCAGCTGGAAAATGTAATGCTTTTAATTAAATATTGAAGCAAAATACATCGAATTTGATGAAAGATTTTTCATTTCATTTCATTCAAGACTTCAGACGGACTGGTATCAACCTTTGATAATCTGTTCCTTAGTCACATCAATATGTGGCATGCTGTAGCCTGGTAAAGAGCTTGAGGGTTTATCACCCTATTAGAAATATCACTATTGAAAATATTTTTTCTATTGGGGCATGTATGATTGGGGAATTACTATTTAAATTTTTCAGGTGTCCTGTCCTAGGAGAAATCAAATTTTTAAAATATTTTTTGCTCTGGGAACAGCAGTGTAGCTTTGTTCCCGTGCAGTCTGTACTGTCTTCTCATTATAGCTATTTCCAGTTATTTTCCTGTGTGATGGGGCTTTATATTCTGTGCACATACTGTGAAAGTCTCAGTTCTAACACCTGGAGGAGAGGCCACAAGGGGCTGTAAGTCTGGGTGCCAGCAACTGCTGTGTTTGAGTCCTGTGTGTACGCATGTATGAGCAGTTCATCAGCAAAATTCATGACAGAAGAGTCAGAAAGTAGCTTGCTAGTAGGATAAGAGGTCTAGGAGCTAGCTACCAGAGAGTTCTGGAAAGACTAGGAGTGTAAAAGTCAACTGCAGAGAAGACCACGTGCCTGAACTACCTACAGGAGAGATGTGGAGGGACAAGTGTGACAGTGTTCATATTCGGGGGGGAGGGGGGGGGGATGGGGGGGGTGAGGGGGGGGTGGTGGTGTAGATTTGAGTACCAGAAATTGGGAGACTCGTTTGTCTATCTCAGCAACAATGCCATTTCATTACAATTTTATTATTCTACTATGATAAACAACCTGTACTTACTTCTTTTTTGTTTGTTTGTTTGTTTGTTTCTTCTATGCATCCTGGCTCTAGAATACTAGAAGTAAAACAGTCAGAAACGTTATAGGTTTTTCCCACCACTTGCTTTTTTTTTTTTTTTTCAATAGCACATAATGAATGAAAAAAAAGTTTCATTTTAAAGTGAGGTGCTGCTGTCCAGTATGCTTTGCACTTCCTTTTATGAACATTCTCATCAGCCTTGCCAGGGTAATGTTCCAAGGCACAAAGCAACAGAGGTGCCTGAATCAGGGCATGGTCTTTTCTTACCATTAACGTCAGTCTTCCTTTTGGGATAATGTTCCAAGGCACAAGGCAATAGAGGTGCTTGCATCAGAGCATGGTCTTTTCTTACTGTTAATGTCAGCCTTTCCTTAGAGAAAATGTTCACAGAGGAGATCCAAATTCAAACTGAGAAGGAAATCCCAAAAGAAACTAGTAATTTGGACTGTCAGATAACAGAGGAAGGTCTTCATTGCTGCTTCTTCCTCTATGAGTAAGAAATTCATACACCAGTTTCTTCCTTTCTCGGTAAGCACTGTAACAACTTACTTATTTTGATAGCAAAGCAGAGCATAATACCAGCTAGGTAGGTACAGTCACAGTAGAGTTGAAGAGGGAACTAAAAAAAATGGACTTTAACTCAATGCACTTGTCTTAGCATGAATGGCTGTTTTTACATGAGACTGCAACATTTTCATGGAGCAATTGCATATAGCACAGGTCACAGAAGACAGCTGGACTGAGCTTGAGGCCAGGCAAATGGCACTGGATGTTCACTCAAACAAAAGATGCCCTTAGTAGGAAATAAATTGAATCCCTTTCTAGTTTGTTTATTATCTTGATTAAATCTATGCTAACAGAAATTTTAGAGGCCTAATTTGCACATAAATACCAAAATCTAGGGATCTTGATAGCAAATTGACTCCTACCTGAGTGAGCTCCAACATAAACATTTATATGTGGGGTAGTTATCTTAAAATCAGTGAAAAGAAATAGGCATGCCTACTGACCGATTCCTATCCTCCTCAAGCAAATATCTGAAATATATCAGAAGAGTTATCCCTCTAGAATGCACATTACTTCCTAGTGGCTATCAAAATAGAACAGGGGTCAGGATTCTTCTTAAGCTTCAGAGTCCATTGCCAGTATAGACACTTTAGGGCACCTGAAATGCTTTCTTGGGGATGGCAGGCATGGCTCTGAAAGATGAGATCAGCTAAAGTAATCATGGGAGCCAGGGGAAATACTGCTGAGAGTTAAAAATGACAGTAAATGTTTGTGTTAAGGCAATTGAATCCTGCCCAGACAGGCTAGCTCAGATATAGATGTCTGATTTTGACTACTGAGTCCCATTCTTTTTGTCCCAAATAATCAAGTTCTGTGTTGGTTGTTTTGTTTCTTGGTTTTGTTTTTTCTTTTAATTTCCATTGTTAAAAAACTACTCGGTTTAGATATTGCCTCAATGAAATATTTATTCTGCTGAAATAGATAACTGCTCTGGAAGGAATTACTTCTGAGTAGTTTTTTTCTTGGCTCATTAATTCAAGCCTTATAAATGAAAATAAAATCTATGGAAAACTAAAATGCTGCTTAAAAACGTGTTTTGTTTTCTCAATAATAACTGTGAGGACACAATCACAATTTCTGGAAAATTTCTCTTCTGTAATAAAAAAGAATCTTTGTGGTTTTAATTTATTTTTTTCCTTTTTATAAATGTAATATTGCTATTATTGTGAATTATCAGAACTTCAGCATGGTAGAAACAGGAGGAAAAAATGCCTTTCATCCAAAGCATGTTTCTATAGCTTTTCTCTGAGATAAATGACAATGCAGTCTGAATAAAAATAAAATAATAATAATTTTTTTAAAAACATATATTCCTTAAACTATTTAAGTTCTAATTTAACTGTGTAAAGATTACCTTCATTACCTTGCCACAAGATGTCAATCTATCCACGACTAAAGTACGGAATTTACATGCTTTCTGCAGAATCTTAAAGAATATTACAGTGTTTACAGGTAGTTCTGCAAAAGCTATGCCAAAGGTATGACTAAAATAATAACATGAAAGTGAACCTTCAAAAAGCAATGTGGGTGGGCCTGATGGCTTAGTGCAAAACTGAGTGAGAGAAAACTGTGTTAATCTTGATATCAGTTTGGAAAGATAAAATAGCTTCTAGAACTATTGCACAAATTCTTCAAACTATCTCTAAGCTGTAGCTGTAGTATCTTCACTGAACTATAGCATCTTCACTAAAGACTTGTCGTGGAAGCATCAAGACCTACTTGGATGGAAAGATAAACCATGATATCGTTATGAACTGATTTGTCCCACAGCTTGTGCCAACACCTGGAAATAAGACCTGACACTATAGGCACTGAGGGAGCATTGACACCAGCCATCCAAACTTATAGAAGCAGAGGTCTTGAGGAGGCAGAGCCAAGCCCTTCCCTAATCCTGACACAGAGGGAGTGGATGCGTGGTGACCTCATAGCAGCCTTCCAGTATCTGACGGGGGCCTATAGGGATGCTGGGGAGGGATTCTTCATTAGGGACTGTAGTGATAGGACAAGAGGTAATGGATTAAAACTTAAACTGGGGAAGTTTAGATTGGATATGAGGAGGAAATTCTTTCCTGTTGGGGTGGTGAGGCACTGGAATAGGTTGCCCAGGGAGGTTGTGAATGCTCCATCCCTGGCAGTGTTCAAGACCAGGCTGGATGAGGCCTTGGGTGATATGGTTTAGTGCGAGGTGTCCCTGCCCATGGCAGGGGGGTTGGACCTTGATGATCTTAAGGTCCTTTCCAAACCTAAATGTTCTATGATTCTACGTTTCTCTTGGCTGCGTCAAGCTGACTTACTATTGTGGTTACTGGAACAGGTCTCAATTATATGGAATGTTTTATGCATGTGTTCATGTGCGTGTGCATGTGTCAGTACATGTGCAAAGCTTTTCTGGCACAAAACGTCTCCCACTTGTCCCTCTTCCTAAATCAAGCTTAACAGTGTCATGTTATTTATGTTTCTTCCCTCATAATGATGAGGTAAACAAGACTGTTTCTGAATGTTTACAAACCTTATTCTGTACAAAGAATATTCAATCTGGAATTTCAGAAAAATAAAATTACAAAATTAAAAAAATGAGTATTTCTTAGAAATAATGATATTACCTTCTACTGTCTCAGTAAGCAGAATGAGAGAAAATGGAAGGAATTTAAGGTAACATTGTTTTTCCCCTTACCCAAGAAAGAAAAGGACACTTAATGATATATAGCAGATATGCAGATTTCCATATAAGGAAAACAAATATAGCTTAAGAGAAGAAAAGGAAGACCTCATACACACAAAGATGCTCTTATTTGATTATTATACAAGCATGTTACTCTGTGAATAGAGGGATTAATAAAATCTGAATAATGGCAGTGATAAAACCTGATTTCTTATGGAACCTTTGCCACATGCATCTTATTTCTTCCATATCCAGGGTCCCTTCTCTCTTATTGTGAAATACTCCTTTTTTTCCTCATATATCTTTTATCTGTTTCTAAGACCGAATAGCAGCATGTGCTGTGGCTTGCTCCTTTTTGTTGAAAAATGTTAGCTTTTCTAAGTGACATTCCTTTGTGATTGTTTTATTTTGGCCACTGATTTCATGAAATGCTTCGTCTTTCCAAATTCTACTTTAGCTGTAACTGACCAAGGGATTGAAGAGTTGTTTAGGAGGCATGATAGACAAGCAGAATGATCACATCTGATTTGTAATTCACTCCTGAAATTAAACAGATTGTGAAGCCTTGTGCATAGCAATCCATTTGTTTGTCATATGAACATCCTATCATTCCTCGAGAATGTTACCCCATGTTGCTAGTGATAGCCAGCAAACATTAAGATGTGACTGTTATCTGTAGTTTTAAAGTATTTAAAAAATATGGTCTTGTTTTCCTTATACATTATTGGCTTGCTTTTATCTTGGCTTTCTCTGCACATAAGCTCAATATTATATTTTTCTGTCCTAGTAATTTCCTCAGATTTCTAGATCTTGGGTCATGCTTGCAAATTAGCACAGCTGCACAATGAAGAAAAATATGTATTAGAAGGATTATTAGTATTTACATTTCAAGGGGTAAAGTGTTCTCTTACTGAATTCAGAAAGAATTTTTTGCCATATTATGCACATGAATATTTCACATTGGAGCAAGATTTCCTTATATAATGGGCTTCAAGATTATGTCATTAAAAAGACTGGTTTATTGAAATTTTGTTATGTCTTTTCTAACTTTATTTTATTTGAAGGCATTTTTGCAAAGTTAATGACACCTGACAGTTGCATATGTGATATTCCATGAATATTGCATATCCTCAATATGTAAAGAACTATAAAGACTTATCCTGGGGTGTAGAAGTCAATATTATTAATATCAATAGCTGCATCTTAGACACATTAGTCTAAACTGATACAAGAAAATATGGACTGGTACTTAGTGGGTATACATAGCAACCAGAAAAATACTTAATAGCACTTAATAGTTTTCTTAATAGTAGCGTATTATGGGTTAAAGGCACAGTCTTAAATATGAACAACTTGTGAAGAATTGAAACCACTCAAATGTCCTCAGAGGTAGGGTTTTGTACTTTCCAATGTTCATAATTAAACATTCATACGTACCAAGTCATAGTAGGTCAACATTTGGGCATGTGGTTTCATAATTACTCTTTTACTACACATGCAAATACTAATTAACCAAGGATGTCTCTAGAAAGGTAGGTTACTGTTTTTCTGATAACCTGGATTGCTCAGTGAATCCTACTTCAGCTCTTTGGAAGTCTGTGTGATGGCTGATTAAAACCAATGGCAGTGAAACAACCTTCATCTGGAAGCATTAATCTCTCATGCTTTGCAGCACATTTCACCTACTGTCTTTACTAATACTTCAACAGTGTTGGGTAATAATTTTTAACCTTAACGGTGTTGAGAATCAATAGAAAATCTGATACCAAGATTGTATGTAGTTTTGAGACCATGGCATAATTGCAGCATTGGTGAACACACACATGCGGAGGTTTTTGAGGGCTGGAATCATCTCATGTAATTCTATTTTTCTGGAATATAGGCATGGCATTTCACTTAGTCACAGTCATTTAACACAGGCAGTGGAATGAAAAAAAAGTGGGAGAATAACTCACATTGTGGTGTGACTGCTGCTACTGATTATAAAAGGAGCCTATGTGATTAGTTTATTATATAGCTAAAGTTAAGTGAGATGAATTCCACTTTCTCAACAAGAAGCAAGGTGAGCTAAATTGCTGTGAAATAGGTGACTGGTTTTCTAGGAGCAGCATGGCAAGAAAGCATCTTAGTCACATTTTGTGAAATGTGCTTAAATGAGACAGCTTTTTTCTTATTTTTCCACCACTCCCCCAACACGCTTACTATATTGTTAGTATATAAGTTATTCCGTTTTCTGTAATGTCAAAAGACATACAATACTGATTGCATAGTTTTACAAACTTTTTTTTCTGTAATAAACAGATGGCTCACTGTTTTCTCATCATTATGGAAAAATATCAACAACTTACCCTTAAGATTAACTACTTCATTTCTTGCAAAAATTTAGTACATGACAATGATTAAATTTAAAAGTTCAGCCTTCTGCTATAGAAACCAGCTATGTATTGAACAAGTTTACAATTATTATTATTGCTTTGTAAAGATAATGGAATATATTGCAACTACATTTGTAATTAGTTTTAGTCAAAGCTTCTGCATAGGTCCAGACTTCTTTTGAAGTTTATGTAAATTCAAATTGATTGGAATTTATATTGGCTATATCTTAACCCACCTCAGAAAAGCTAGTTACAACTTCGTAGATTAAAAAAAAAAAAAAAAAGAACTAGTTCTAAAAGGATGCATATTATACAGTCTGTAATCGACTGTGTATTTTGTTTGTTGTTAAAGAGAATTCTTGTGGACTGCATATAAGAGGCACAATGTGTGCTGGAAGCACAGAGAAGGAAAAAGAAAAAGAGAAAGGCTGTGGAGAAGAGCTGGGTGTCAGCATGTCATGGTCCATCACACTCTGACCAGGTTCTTTCAAATGTTCCACATGTGGAGTGTTTAATGCATAATATAAAATATACATATTTAGAGGTATTTGAGGTTATGTGAGATTTTGATTTAGCAGAGAAATACAGCAATGCTACAAGCTACATATTGCAGAATGCAGCAATGTCTGTCTATAGCTGAATCACAATACAAACCTGATACTCACTTCCTGTCTCTATAACATGGTCATTGTCACAGCAGTGAGTGTCCCCATTTACCAGGAAGGAAGGCATGGGTTTAAACCAGCTCAAGCACATTGCTACCCTCAGATTTCTTTTTCTTTGTTGTTCCTTTCTCATACTTTATGTTGGAATTACTCACATGTAGTCAGGTTAACTCTGGATGACATTTTCACTTTTTTGCTTAACTCAGAGAAAAGCAGGTACACAGTTATTTGATTCACTTAACCAATATAACTGCCTGATTTTCTCAACTGATCCAGTCAACTGATCTACTCTGCTGCTGTAGTTTAGGCAGACCAAAGGTTACCCTTCAGTCCCTTTTATGTTAAGTTCAGCTTTCTCTGCAGTAGCTGTGGTCAGTTGCTCTCTACATCCTTCACTGAGCTTCATGCACATATTGCCTTTGTCTGTATTGTCAGGGTCTTCTTCCACTTCTCATTCATTAGTCCTGCAGTATCAAGCAGCCAGGACTGAGAATATTCCCAAATAAGCCTCTGGGACCATGTGGGACCACACAGTTTACTGAAAAGCAGAAAACTCTTGAACTGCCTGGCAGCAACAACCTGCTTGTAAGGAAAGTGTGAGAATTATTTACAAATACATCCAAGTTTCACCCATTTAATCCATATTCTTGGAATTTTGATTATCTAGGAAGAAAATAGATTTGTTTGTGTTCTAATAGAGACTTCCCACCTGCACACCACCATGTGGTTTAAAGCCTTTAGTCTACTTTCAGGAGATGAACACAAAGCAACTATGTAGTCTGATCCCCTAAAAATTCCATTTTATTTGATTTCTAGAAAAATCTGTGCTTGACAGGAATAAAGGATCTACTGCACTTTCGGAGTTTAGTAAATTTTATGTGAAATTAATTGGGAGTTTGGATCTGTTTCTTCCCATTCATCAAAACTGCATATTTTTATTCAAAATGTAGATGTATCTTTTTCCCACAAGCTTATTTGAATGCATATATATATAATCATATATATAATTATATACATAACTTATCATGTATAATTAGTAACTATTTTCACTTGCATAAGTAGTGGAGTTGATTAATAATAGAATACTTAAAACATGACATAGCATCCTATTTTCTTACCATATAGTAAAATAAAACAGCATAGTGCTTGCACATTATATAACCAGATAATATCTTGGCTTTCCTTATAAAATTACTGTGAAGCTTTTTATTTGCTTTTGCAGTTCAAGTATTAGAATTGTAATATGATCTGAAAATGCTGTCTTTAGTCTGGCATTTGATTCCTTTAACCAATGGCTTGAGTGACAATCCAAGAACCTTTTATTGATAAATACTTGACAAACATCCGGCCCGTTGCCCAAAAAAGTGGTAAATGCTCCATCATTGACAGTGTTCTGTGATTCTATGATTATAGGTAAGTCAAGAAAAAAATCCTTACCTGAGTAAAGCCAAGTGAAAATCACCAATAACTTGGTTATATGTAGTCCTTTACTTCTATAGAGGTATGAAGCTGCTGGCAATACAGTCCTGGAAGTTTTCACAATAGCAGTGTTGTTTCTATCTGACTTCTCTTTTTGTTGTTCCCTTTACTGTATGTTTCCAAACATAACTGGTTAAGAGCCTCATTATTAAACTAAAAAGGCTACATATGAATATAGGAAGTTTCAATTAAGAGTCTAGTAAATTTGTATTGATACAATAAATTTACATTGATAAAACCCTACTTATATTTTATAAAGAAAGATTGCAATGTAAAAGCAAATTAAATAATATGTTAAATTCTGGAATGTACAAAAAAAAACGCAACACAGCAACAAAACTATTATACCCATTTGCTTGTGATGAGGAACAAATCTTTGTTTAACTGACAGGACTTTTTCATCACAAATTTTAAGGAAAAGCTTTGAGCTGATTCATAGCTGTGATTCCAGTCTCCTTAAAAAAAAATTAAAAAAAAATATTGTCATACCTAAGTTATTTGTATTTATTATTTTCGCATGGAAAGGCTGTTTTCTTATGTCTCATGTGAAATAATAAAAGTTAGCCGTCAATGCAATAGTGTGATTGTGCTTTCTTTATTATCTCAGTGAGTGGCTACAATGTGTTTCTCACATCTGTTAATTTGGATTATTTTTATTACTGAAAATTTAAAGACATTGGTAAATGTATTTATGAAGTTTCCCTCTCATTTAGATTTTCAGTCAATCTAATTTGAGATGCAACAGGTTTTCTGCCCATAAATGCTGGCATAAGGAGCAAGATCAAAATAAAAACATCTGGGTATCTGGAAAGCCATTAGGCAAAGTGTAGGTTCCTGAATTTAAGACAAGTGGCATATGAAACCATAGTAACTGCAGATGTTCATATCACTTACTTACCTTTTCTTTGCATTTTTATTGTTGTTCTTGTTCAGCTTTTTGTTTCTTTGTTTGCTTGCTTGCTTTTTTTTAGTATCAGGAAAACATATTAGCTGCCAGTTCATTAGTCTCTTGCATACAACCACTTGCAGACCACCATTGTAGGAGCTAAGATGGCCATTTCTTATCTACACCATTTGGATTTAATAAATGAGGAAGTCTGTTGTGGTTTATCACTGATGAAGCTAGAGAACAAAATTCTATACAAACCTTATTACTGTGACTGAATTCCTTGATGTGCAAAGTTATCAACATTTTGTACCATTAATCATACTTTTAATATCTTTTTAATATCTTGTATTTGTAATAAATTTCTTCTACACCCATCTGCAGGGCATGTGGAAATAGTTATTGTAATTGCCAAATGACACAGAAAAGGATATCACTGTTGATTTGGTATTGGGTTGGGGGTTTTTTTGAGAGGAGAACCTTTGAGAGTATTTATTCAACAAGCTAATGACAACAGTTGTATTCTCACAGACATTTTAATAAGCAAAGTGAAAGCCATGCACACAAGCATAACAAAGCAAGGAATTAATTCACCACCTCCCATGGACAGGCAGGCACTCAGCCATTTCCAGGAAAGTGGGGCTCCATTATGCATAATGGTTACTTGGGAAGATAAACACCATCACTCTGAACGTGTATCCTTCCTTCCTTCCTTCTTCCCCCAGCTTTATATGCTGAGCATGGCACCATATGGTATGGAACATCCTTTTGTCAGTTGGGGTCAGCTGTCCCAGATGTGCTCCCAGCTTCTTGTGCACCCTCAGCCTGCTTGCTGGTGAGGTAGACTGAGGAGCAGAAAAGGCTTTGACTCTGTGTAAGCACTACTCAGCAACAGAGAAAAACATGCTTGTGTTATCAACATTGTTTCAAGCACAAAACCAAAACAAAACCCCATAGAAGCTACTATGAGGAAAACTAACATTATCTATCTCAGCCGAAACCAACACAGCTGGTTACATCACTGCACACAAGTGTAAATCACCCTTTAAGGAAAGTGAATGTTTAACTCATTGCATGTGAAACTGAGAATCTCTAAACACACACACACACACACACACACACAATTTCAGAACATCTTTGAAGAGTTTTAATTCTTATATTAAAACCAATTAAAAATATATTTATTGGTTTGGTCAGTATTCCATTGCACATTAAAATTCTTTACCACAGACAATATTTCCTATTTTTGTCTGAAATTGAACACCCTCCAAATAATTTCTGTGTTTTTTTTTTAGTACAAACAGCTATTAAATCAAGATCTATGGGTTGATGAGCTTATGGTGTACAAATCCATGTAGTTATAAAGACCACCAAATCAAACCACTTCTTAAAATTTTCAAGACTTAACGAGGACTCTGGTGGAATCAGTGATTTTTCAGAGGTTTAGAACATGTATGATGACTCAAATTAGTGTAATTTAGGTACAATTTAAATTGACTAAAAAAATGTTAAGAGCAAATTTTCCCTGCAAGTCATGTGCGAAACTGTTGATGAGAAACAATGAAAACACTGTTTTTACAATCTCAACTTGTAAAGCTGAGTGCATTCCTTTGTCTCCTAGATGCTAGGGTTGTGAGGAACACAAAGGTACTAGCTTATAAATTCTGTTGAAGTTTACAAACTGTTTCAGAACACTTGCCAAATTAGCAGGATGCTTCTATATTTTTGCACTGTTTTTCAGGTAAAACATAAAAAAAAACCCTGCTGATATTAAATGGCAAAAAGCGCTCTAGCTTTTAGTACCTAAAACAAAAAAGGGAAAAGAATCCTCATATAAGAAGGCTTTTCATGGATACTCTAAACATAAAACTCATAAAAAGGACTTATAGTGGTCCTTAGGCTTGAGGAAGACAGTGAACAGTATACTTGCTTAGAGATTTTTGTAAGAATTTGGAATAGCACCTTTTAAGAGTGCTTTAAGGCAAATATTTCCAGTGAGAAAAAAAACAAACCCAAAATCAGACCTTTTTATGTCTTCTCACAGTTCCTGTAAACAGGTTCTAGCACTGACTATGTGTATAGAGGCTAACAAGCAGAAGTCAGTGAGGAGTTTCATTTACTGAAGTTTTATTCAAGCATAAACTGTCTGGTGGGAAAGCGTTTTGCTTGACATCTCAAACAATATGAATTTTTTCTTGCTTTGACAATATAATTCTCAGTAATAGTGAAGCTGGAGTAGGTATCTTAGCAACAAAACCAACTCTTTGACAAACTTGGTGATGGCTTTCATGTGGCAGTACCTTTCAGTATTTAAAGCATCAGTATGTTGTTCACTGTATGTCATGAATGTTTATATCTTGACATCTAGTTTGAAAAAGCAGCAGGCAGAGAGACAGTTCACAATAAATTCGTTTGTGAGATTTATTTAAGTGCCATCCAACAACACTAGAGAGAGTTTTTGAGTATTCCCAGAATTTGAACAACACCCTTGAAAGACAAAAGTCTGATTAAGGCAGCTAGTAGTAGCTGAAAAAATCAATCTTGAATTCATACGTTTGCAACAAACATGCTCATTTTGCTTAGAATGAATTACATTTTTGCTCATTTGTTGTTCTAGCAGCAATAACGCAAATTAGAAATATTTTGAAGTTGAACACTCTTGCAGATCTGTCTTCCAGTATCGTTAACCATTCCATCAGTAAATATTGTACAAAGAGCTGCAGTTACAGAAATTCTGTAAAATTACCTGTATCAAAGAGCAAACACTTTGTAGTGACTTTAGAATCAGGATGCGACTAGGATATCCTTTTGGGTACCAGACACAAATCTTTTATCAAGATACAAAGATCAAATGTTTTAGGATGTTGTGTATTGTTCAATAGTATGAACCACAGACAACCTATGTTACTTCAAGTAAAAAAAAAAAATAATTGTTGATTTTGTAGAAGGCCTTTTGTAGAAAGCCCTTTGGCAGCACTGGACCATGATCAAGTGCTGAACTACTCAGTGAAGGCAGGAGGAAATAGCCATTCGAAATAGAAACATGATGAATCTCAGCAATGGGAGCATAGGAAACTGCAACTTCTGCAATTACAACTTCCACTGACAAAAGTCACAGTGCACACACTTATGAATGAGATATAAAAGAGATTCTTTAGATCTTTACAAATCCTGGTTAAGGGCTATAAAGTAGTAAGTGTAAATTTATTATTTTCCATTGTTTTCTCTATATGGCATTCCAATCTCTTGGAAACCTGAGCAACTAGGCAGATTCAGATCAGTATATTCAAGATGTGCTTCTGTTGATCTCTCAGTTCTTGCATTATAGATCCAAAGAAAGTAGAAATAAATATCCTGCTTAAGTTATCCTATTACCTTGTGGTTCAGGAAGAAAGGAAAATGATGAGTTATCTATCCCTTCATTCAATAATATTTCTAAGTTTTATATACTGACAGCTTCAAATAAATTATAAAATATCTGCAGAGAAAAAATCTGGAAATTGCATGAGGTAGAAAGAAGGGAAATAATGCTAAGAGACAAAAATAGCTGAAAAAGAAAAAACAATGTAGAGGGATTAACTGAGTGTTGCGCCTACAGATTTAATTTAATTCAAATAGAAGGATGTGGTTTCATCTAATTTTGAAAGAGCTGGGCATATAACAATCAGAAGTGGCTATGTGATTTTTATACAACATACACAGAAAAAATGCAAAAAGCTGTCATACAATGAAGACAGACAGTATTTTGAAGATTTGTAGAGTGCAAGTGTTAACTCTAGTGCAATATGAGATAATTAAGTTCCTGTTTGTCAGCAGATCCTTGACTAATCTTTAAAACACGTTCACATTTATTATTGTTTAATATTCATGACCAAAGTGTTTTTCATACATAGAACAAGCTTTTGAAGGATGCTAGGAAATTACAACTTAGTAAATATTTAGAGTATGTAATACTTCCCCAAATGAAGCTCAAATAATGGAGATTGGATTCTGTCAAGGCTTTTCACAGGACTAAATTTTCCTTGAGAAATTGAGATTGGATTGTCTCTCTTGCTGTACATATATTTTTGACAGTATAATTCTTATTGATCCTTAAATACTGCCTATTTCCATAAGGACTGGTTGACTTAGTTCAGTAACATAATGTTTTCTCTTCATAGATTAATTCTTTGTATACATAGGTAACTCTTGATCTTAAGTCACTCAATTTTATATGAATAAGAGAAAAACAGAAGTATGCATGTTCCAACAGTTAATGACTTTACTGGGTTTCAGCTAATTTTATATGTGTATTTCACTACAAAACAGATTTGGGTGCTATCTGTAAATATGTTTACTGTTAAGTCAGAAGCCTGAAACCTGTTATTTTTTCCCCTTCAGCAAGAGGAAAGCAAGTCCACTGATTGCTCACAGGTACACAACACTTCCAAAACTCTTGTCGAAAAAAACTGCAAGGATTGCTGATTATTTGGTGAAATGCTAAGATCATCTGCTACATACAGCTGATCCCTAAGAAGCATTTACTAATCACAGCCTAAGTAGGTTGCAGTGTTTTTCTGGAAAGTTGATATGAATAATATGGTGTGAGTCTGGAGCCCTGAGACATTCTTACTGACTCACATAAGGACTCAAAAAAGTATGTTATAAATATATATGGATCACTTTAGTATATGAGACATAGGACAGCCGTTAAAGCTGAAACTAAGTCATTTTCAGAATTGTAATTTAGAAGAGAAAACCAGTACTTTCAGGTACTGGTAAACATTCTTAGCTTACTCACACAGTGAGCTGTATTGCTCAAGAAACTTCTAGTTAAAAACACCTGGGCAAACAAACCCCATTTATTCTAGAGAGGTTTTGGCTTGGTATTTTTTCACATTTTTCCTGAATGTTAAATGACTTCATGCTTCTAATGTTTAAACGTTTTCCAGTATCATTTTTTCTTAAGGGTGGATGGTGTTTGGAATGGGGGAACAGGAGAAGTTTGTTAGTCTACCTTTGCAATAATGGCGATTGTTCTGGGTTCAGCAGTAGCTGTCATTTTTCTCCTTCTTAGTAGCTGGTGCAGTGCTGTGTTTTTTTTATCAGGGATAAATTCTGATGAGGTCTACATTTGTAACACTTGTATTGCATCAGCATCCAATAGTAGTTAGTTTTAAATGTCTAAAAGTAAACCATTGCTAAATTCTCTGTATACACACATGGCAACTTTGTGAGCTAAGCCTGTGATCACAGATTAGCAGCAACTTTTCTGTCATCTGCATATTGCTGTCTGCAGCTGCTGTCACTGTTTTTTTTTTGTCTTGTGCTCACGATTAGTACCCCAAGTAAAATTCTCTGAAGTGAAGGTCCTAAGATGAAATTAGAGTTCTACTGCTTGTACAAATGCACAAAATATTTTTATTTTACCCTTTGCATTAAAAATGGTGCCAGGGAAAAAGAATAGAAAACTAATAGAATTTCTGTATCTTTAGAGCACAGAGTAGTGACATGGTAGAGCAAATGGGAGTACTGGGATGTAACAACAAAACAATCAAAACTTTAGGATTGTGACAAGAAAGGGGAAACATGCATTGACTACTATGCTGTTTTCTTGGTATTGACTGTGAAAATGGGGCCTGGGGAAAGGTATTTACAGTTCAGCAGTTCTTGGCTCAACGTTGGGGTGCAGATATGCCTTGGCTTCCAAATTTCATTATAAAATGCCTTTAGTATTGTCATGTAAATCCTTTTTTCACAATGGTGTCTAGGTATGCAAATGGAACATGAAGAAAAACATCACAAAAGTGAAGTGCATAGAGCTCTGGAGTGTACATCATTGTGTATAAGGAGAAATTAGCCATCTGGGACATTGTGTAATGTTGAAACCTTGTACTCCAAGCACCACACTGGAGAAGATATCTCACATGACTTTGACTATCTATGATGAAACGTGTGTGACAGATTGAGATATGTATTCTCGGTAACTGTATCACTTACCTGAATATCCTTAAAATTTTAATTATAGGTTAGACCTCAATCTGAAGTAAAATAGTTCATGTAAAACTAAATTGGTTCAAGTGAGTCATGTGTTTGTACCTTTAAATTTGGAGCATTCTCAGCTTAAATACTGTATCAATGTACCCATATTCTGCTCCATGCATTGTAAATGTTAAACTTCATGGAATTCTATTAAGATTCTAGTTAATTTAAGAAAAAAACATTGTCACTTTGGTAAACCCTTTGGCTGAAAAATTGGCTGAGATTACAGTGGAACAACCCCCTTGGGATTTCTTCTGACATATGTTGTGTACCAAAATTTTGCTTGAAAAATTACAATATTGCTGTATTTTTGTAATATAGAACTGCATTTTTTTAGTTATGATACCATAGATAATGTGTAATAAAAATAGGTTATCCTCAATGCATTTTTTATTTTTAATTTTACTGCTTATGAGTGTTTTGAACTTCTTGAAATCTTTGCTACACTACTTCAGTGTGGGAGAACATGAAAAATTTCCCCCTACTGTTCAGATTTAATTTTGAGCTTAAAGAAACAATCGATACAATGTCTAAAATAAGGTTTCTCTTTTTTTTTTTTTTTTTAATATACTAGTGGTCTGATTACCTTACTAGATGTCAAATAAGATTTATGAATCCTCAACTAAGATCCTTAATAAGATCACTACAGAGAATATTAATTCCTTCCTATAAGGAGTATTGAGAAGTTGTGGAGAGCATCCTTTCTGTAGCAATTCATGCAATGGATTCATACAATGGATTATTATGACAGCTGCCATCTTGCTCAGAAACAAACAAAAAAAATCTCTGTAGCTTGAAGCTGATGTTTGTAACAGATAAACAGCCTCTCTGCCATGCACAGAGGAAATGGTTTGCAAGCTGCCCAGAGGGGTACACAACAGTTAACATGTGCAACTTCTTCCTTTGTCTTTTATATCTGAAAATCTGAAACCTCCAAAATATTTAAATCCCTCAGCTTCTGAGAGTCTCTAAAGAAGGTAATATCCTTTCAAACATAAGAATACCATTAAAAGCTTGTCATGCACAGTAATTCAGTGTCTTGTGCAGCAAGGTTTCTGAAAGGCTTTAATGTTTAAGATAAATTATTTTTTCTTGGGGAGATAAGAAAATAATGAAGAACACTATATAAAAAAAGGAATGCATTGAAAAAAAAAAACAAAACCAATCAGCAGTATCCTAGCTGTTTATAGTAAAAAAAACAAAAATATTTTTGTACAGTAATGTGTGATTACATTGTGAAAGTAAAGGCAAGAATTTAAAATGGTAGCTTAGTTAGTCTGTCACATTATTTGAAAATGAGATTTCAATTTTACTATAATCAACAATTTTTATCATCTAGTGATGGTATTGGGAATGGGGCAACAGGAGAAATTTGTTATCCACTAAGACCTCTTTGGACTTGAAACATAGACCAGAAGAAAACATTAAACAACGTACAACAATAACAATTTTGGGGTGGCAGTGGTGCTATGGAATCATAGAGTCTAATAAACCATGGACTTGGCCTACTGATTTCAGAATATTTTTTATGTATAAACCTAAATCTTGCAACTACTGAAATTAATAGAAAATATCAAGTTCTACAAGACATTTTTGTATTGAATCATCTCTGCATTAAAAAAAAAAATGTTTTATCCAAATGACAAATCGTGACTCTTTCAGGTTTGATTTTTGCTTCCAGCATATTTCTTGAATATCCACTTTCTGATCAGTAACAAATTTTTATTCAGAATTAGTACTCTTATGGTCAGGGGAGCTTTACTACAGTGTTTTTTGCATTATATTGCGATTTTGCTTTGTGTATTCCCAGAAAATTGAAGAGAAAAATAAGTTAATGAACTGGTAAAGATCTGAGAAGCATGAAAAACATCAGTGAGCTATTTGCTAGCTCTAGAGCTAAAACAATTTTCACAAATATTTAATTTCCTACTATTTGATATGACTTTCTTGCTAAAAAAGTTACTAGGTGGATTGATGGTAACTCTCATGTTATGTTGTCATGGAAGATAAGGCAAACACTCTGGCATAAAGCTAACACCACATACTATTTATTTATTTTGGGGTCAAAGTTACAATTAATTTAGAGGTGACTTTCCAAGATCATAACAAAGAAATTATTTTATGATGAGTGGAATGGAACTAGAGCAGGCTGCCCAAGAGGTGGGAGATGGGCCATCTCTGGAAATAATCAAGGTCAGGCTGGATGGGGCTCTGAGCAACCTGATCTATTTGAAGATGTCCCTGCTCAATGTGGGGAGGAGGTTGGACTACATTACCTTTAATGGTCTATCCCAACAAAAATATTCTGTGATTCTGATTCTCTAATTATCTGATCCTGTGGTAATAAAATAAGCAAAAGCCATGTTAAAGTGGGAAGTAACTTACTTCTTGTTTTTTCTTTTTCTTTTTTACCCAAAACTCTGTTTTACCCAAACTGATATACATGTATAAGTTTATTTCACCCTATTTACTTTGATAATTAAAAACATTCCCTATCAGTTCATGGGGACTCAGAAAAAAAAAAAAAGAAACAAAAGAACTCCTTCGTAATAAAAGGCGACAAAAAAAAACAAACAAAAAAACAAAACAAAACATGGTACAACAACTCTACTGGCATTTTCAAAGATAATTAAAAAGGCTAAAATGCAATCCATTATTAGTTTACATGTGTGTGTGCAATGAAATGTTCATATATGTCCTAAGAAATCCAACATTTCTGTTTTCTGGCCTTTGTGGTTTCTGTTGGGTTTCTTTAGATTTAACAACATGATAAAATATGTAGATTGTATGTAACACAGAAAAATGAAACCCAGAAAAAAATTCCATGCTCTCTACTTTGACTACTATGATTTTTGAGTTCCAATTTCAAAACCCAGCATTTTTTATTGTATTATTTTCCACATTAACTGTATCTTTATACCACATGTTTATATGTACTTTAAGCTTCTCAGTTTATATTCTTTCACATTAGGTAAACGGAAATAAATGCATTAAATGAGTTTGACCTACTTTTAAGTATGACTCATGGTCAGATAAACTGGGTTCTGTTTCTTTTGTATTATCTACGAAGGAAGCTGGAGTGAAGAGTTCACGTATGCATGTTTACCTTTGGTCAAAGTAATCCCATCTTTGATCATATGAAAAAGCTCTGTAATTTTCTTTTTGCTTTTGGAGCACCAGCAAGAATAAGATTTTAGATGCATCTCAGCATGTGGGGAAAAGAAGCGGTAAAGTGCAAAAGCTACATACTAATACAAACCCAAAAAAATCCTAATAGGTTTGGAAATTTTATATTTAAGGAATATTGTCATCCTTCCAAATATCCCAAAGATATTTAAAAAGCTTCAAAATGAACAGTATATACAACACCCCCCAAAAAAAAAAATCTTTATAAAGTCATATAAGAATTCTCCTGAAGAATTGGTGGGTAATCAGTATGAATTTTTTAAGATAGTGCCTGAGGAGAGCAGACAATTCCCTTATTGTAGTTATTTGAGAAATTATTAAAAAAACCCCTGTCTTTGGTACTGCAGTCTGAAAAGTGTTTTTAAGATTGACAATTGCAGAAAATGAAGCCAGTAGGCCAGGATTAAATTATAGTTTCAGTGTTGACATGATGCATACAGAAAATGAGAAACAAGCAAATAAGCAAAACCATCCTCGCATATACATCCATATCTCTCTATACACATCCATATCTTATCTGTATACACATTTATATGACCTATATAATCACATCAGTGATTACTTTGGTAAGTCAGTACCCTGAGAATCATGTAACTGTCAGGTTCTGAGTATTATTTCACTCATGGAATCATGTAATCATCTATATTAGAAAAGATGCTTAAGATCAATGAGTCCAACCGTTATTATAATATTACCAAGTCCACCACTAATCTGTGTCTCTAAGTGCCATATCTACACATCTTAAACCTCCAGGGATGGTGACACAATCACTTCCCTGGGCTGCTGTTCCAATGTGTCACAGCCCTTTTGATCACAGTACCACAGTATGTTAGAGATTGGAAGGGACCTAAAAAGATCATCTAGTCCAATCCCCCTGCCGGAGCAGGAACACCTAGATAAGGTTACACAGGAACGTGTCCAGGCGGGTTTTGAATGTCTCCAAAGAAGGAGACTCCACCACCTCCCTGGGCAGCCTGTTCCAGTGTTCCGTCACCCTCACTGAGAAGAAGTTTCTTCTCAAGTTTATGTGGAGCCTCTTGTGTTCCAATTTGTACCCATTGCCCCGTGTCCTATCATTGTTTGCCACTGAGAAGAGCCTGGCTCCATCCTCGTGACACTCCCCCTTTATATATTTATATACACTAATAAGGTCACCCCTTAATCTCCTCTTCTCCAAACTATAGAGACCCAGCTCCCTCAGTCTTTCCTCATAAGGGAGATGCTCCACTCCCTTAATCATCTTAGTTGCCCTGCGCTGGATTCTCTCCAGCAGGTCCCTGTCCTTCTTAAACTGAGGGGCCCAGAACTGGACACAATATTCCAGATGAGGTCTCACCAGGGCAGAGTAGAGGGGAAGGAGGACCTCTCTCGACCTACTAACCACCCCCCTTCTAATACACCCCAGGATGCCATTGGCCACAAGGGCACAGTGTCGGCTCATGGTCACCCTGTCGTCCACCAGGACCCCCAGGTCCCTCTCCCCTACACTGCTCTCTAACAGGTCGTTCCCCAACCTATACTGGAACCTGGGTTTGTTCCTGCCCAGATGCAGAACTCTACACTTTCCCTTGTTATATTTCATCAAGTTATTCCCCGCCCAACGCTCCAGCGTGTCCAGGACTCTCTGGATGGCAGCACAGCCTTCTGGCGTGTCGGCCACCCCTCCCAGCTTAGTGTCATCAGCAAACTTGCTGATAGTACACTCAATTCCCTCATCTAAATCGTTGATGAATATATTAAATAATACTGGTCCCAGTACCGACCCTTGAGGCACTCCACTAGATACAGGCCTCCAACTAGACTCCGGCCCATAGACTACAACTCTCTGGCTTCTCTCCTTCAGCCAGTTCACAGTCCACCTCACTACCCGATCATCCAGACCACACTTCCTCAATTTAGCCGCAAGGATGCTGTGGGAGACCGTGTCAAACGCTTTGCTGAAGTCAAGGTAGACCACATCCACCGCTCTACCATCATCCATCCACCGTGTTATTTCCTCATAAAAGGCTACGAGATTGGTCAAGCATGACTTCCCCCTGGAGAAGCCATGTTGACTGCCCCTCATAACCCTCTTATCCTTGATACGCCTTAAAATGTCACCAAGGATAAGGTGTTCCATCACTTTCCCAGGAATGGAGGTGAGGCTAACCGGTCTATAGTTACCCGGGTCCTCCTTCTTGCCCTTTTTGAAGACAGGAGTGACATTTGCTTTCCTCCAGTCCTCAGGCACCTCTCCCGTTTCCCAAGACTCGGTAAAGATGATGGAGAGCGGTCTAGCAATGACCTCCGCCAGTTCCCTCAGCACCCGCGGGTGCATCCCATCTGGACCCATGGATTTATGGATGTCCAGATTGCTCAACTGGTCTTTAACCCATCCCTCATCGACTAAGGCAGACCTCTCCGTTGACCTATCTTCATCTGCGGTCTCAGTGGTACAGGGCTCTTCAGGACTGCCTCCGGCAGAGTAGACAGAGACAAAGAAGGCATTAAGTAACTCTGCCATCTCTGTATCTTCTGTCACCAGGGCACCCGTCCCGTTCATCAGCGGGCCTACATTGCCTCTGGTGTTAATTTTACCTGCCATGTATTTGAAAAAGCTCTTTCTGCTGTCCTTGACCCCTCTCGCCAGCTTTAATTCCAAGGAGGCCTTAGCCATCCTAGCAGCTTTCCTACATCCTCTAGCAGCAGCCTTATATTCTTCCCAAGTGGCCAGCCCTTCCTTCCATGACCTGTAAACTCTCCTCTTCCACTTGAGCATACCGAGCAATTCCCTATTTAGCCACGCAGGTCTCCTGACCCTCTTCCTTGACTTCCTACATGTCGGGATGCTCCGATCTTGAGCTCGGAAAAAGCAGTCCTTGAACGTCAACCAACTATCTTGGGCCCCTTTCCCTTCAAGCAGCCTAGCCCATGGGATTTCCCCTAGCAATCGCTTGAAGAGGCCAAAGTTTGCCCTGCTAAAGTCCAGGGTTGCGATTCTACTTGCTATTCTACTGACCCTACCACACAAGATCCTGAATTCTTCCATCTCGTGGTCGCTGCAACCAAGGCAGCCCTCAACCTTTACTCCTTCAACCAGACCCTTCTTGTTAGTGAGGATGAGATCCAGCAGCGCACCTCTCCTGGTTGGCTCATCCACCATTTGCATGAGGAAGTTATCATCTATACACTGGAGGAACCTCCTGGACTGCGGCTGGGTTGCCGAGTAGTCCTTCCAGCAAACATCAGGGAAGTTAAAATCCCTCACGACGACCACGGCCTGTGACTGTGAGGCCGCTGTCAGCTGCCTATAGAAGGCCTCGTCAACTTCCTCACCCTGATCCGGTGGCCTGTAACAGACCCCCACAACAGTATCGCCCCTGCCAGCCTGCCCCTTAATTCTCACCCACAGACTCTCGACTCGCTCATCATCTGTCCCCGGACAGAACTCAATGCATTGTAGCTGCTCTCACACATAAAGAGCAACCCCACCACCCCGCCTGGCTGGCCTGTCTTTCCTGAAAAGGACATAGCCCTCCATGACTATATTCCAGTCATGTGAGCTGTCCCACCACATCTCTGTAATTGCCACCAGATCATAATCTCCCGACTTAACACAGGTTTCTAGCTCCTCCTGCTTATTTCCCATGCTGCGCGCATTGGCGTACAGACATTTCAGGGAGCGAGCCGAGCACACCGATTTCACCCTAGGATTACAGGAGGCCTCCCAGTCTTCATCAATTCCGGAGCGCTGTCCCACTGAGGCAAGCCCAGCTACAACCCCATCCCCCTTCGAATCTAGTTTAAAGCTCTCCAAATGAGCCCTGCTAATTCGTGCCCCAGCATCATTTTGCCTCTGTGCGATAAACCTTTCCCACATGCCAATGTCCAGACCGGTGCCCTATAAAACCAGCCGTTATCAAAGAATCCAAAGCCCTGCCTGCAGCACCAGCCTCGAAGCCAATCGTTTATGGACTGCATTTTCCCATTCAGTCCCACATCATCAACAGAAGATGGAAGGAGCGAAGAGAAGATCACCTGAGCCCCAGAGTCTTTCACCATCTGCCCCAAGGCCCTGTAGTCTTTCTTCATCTCCCCCAGACTGCGGGAAGCAACTTCCCCCTCACCCGTCTGGAAGAGCAGCAGCGGGTAGTAGTCTGTCGGGCGCACCAGGTTGGGGAGCGCCCTGGTGATATCCCTGATCCAGGCTCCAGGCAGACTACACACTTCCCTATGATGAGGGTCAACTCTGCATATCGGGCCCTCTGTTCCTTTCAGAATGGAATCACCTACTACAATGACCCTTCTTTCTTTCTTACCAGAGGCAGTCTTGAAGTGCGAAGTCGACCGCTTTTTCCTATGTGGCCTTGTAGGCGGGCCTTGCACCACATCCTCACCTACCTCTCCTTCCAGATCCAGGGCCTCAAACCTATTACAGAGGGACACCTGGGGAAGCGGGGCAGGAAGGGAGGAGGGCTGCCCATGACACCGAACCGGAACTCGCTTCCAACCCTCCTCATCTTTTTGGTCCCCTACCTCCGGGCGACAGCTACATGACAGGGGCTGTCTCAGGCCATCCCCCTCTGTCTGAGAGGGCAGGGGGTCCATCCTCTTTTGGGGGGTATCTCCCTGGAGCCGTTCCAACTGGTTAGCCAGGGAGTTACTCCAGCAGTCGATCTCCCTTTCACACTCCCTGATGCTCCTCAGCGTCTCAACCTCCTCCTTAAGTTCAGCCACTAAGCCAAGCAAATCTTCCACCTGCTCACACCTCACACAGGTGGAATGCTGTCCTCCCTCCCCCGGCAGCAGCAGGCTCTGGCACTCCCTGCATCCAGAGACCTGAACAGCCACGGTTAGGGCCGGGGTCTCTGTCTGAGTTGCTACAGCCCTCTTACTGGTAGCTCTCTTTCTGGAGGCGACCATACTGGTCAGCACAAAGACCTACCTGTTCCTCCCTGCACCTGGTGGGCAGTGACGCGTCGCTGCCCTCTCAAAGGCTTTTTCAAGTCAAGGGGCAGGGGAGTGGTCGCCGTTCGCCGTGGGAACGCCCCCCGCCACGTCAGCCGCTCTTTCGCAAGGGCTGCTGGAACTTCGGGAATCCGGAAGTGTTGGGAAATGTCGGGATTCGCGACGGCTCCACGCTATCCCCTCTGATTTTCCTGATCTCAGTAGAAGCTCGCGGTCGCTGTAGCGTGCCGGCTGCGGCTCTAGCTAGGCTAGCTCCAATCAGCTGACTGATGAACAAGTTTTTCCTAATACCCAATCTAAATCTCTACTGGTGCAACTTGAGGCCATTTCCTCTTATCATTCATTACTTGGGAGAAGAGACTAACTCACTAACCTCATTATAACCTCTTTCAGTTAATTGTAGAGTGTGATAAGGTGATCCTCCTTTTTTCAAGACCCTTTACACAATCCCCAGTTCCCTTAGCTGCTCCTCATAGTTTTTGTTCTCTATATCCTTCACAAGTTTTGTTGTCCTTCTCTGGATGCATGCCAGCACCTTAATGTCTTTCTTACAGCGAGGGGGGCCAAATTGAACACAGTATTTGAGGTGCAGCCTCAGCATTGCAAATTACAGGGAGACGATAACTGCTATGGTCTTGCTGGCCACACTGATACAAACCAGGATGCTCTTGGCCTTTTTAGCCACTTGGGCACACTGTTGGCTCATATTCAGCAAGCTGTCGAGCAGCAGTCCCAAGTCCTTTTCCACCAGTCAGCTTTCCAGTCACTCTTCCCCAAGCTTGTAGCCTTGCATGGGGTTGCTGTGACCCAAATGCAGGACTTGGCACTTTGCCTTGTTGAACATCGTGCAATTGGCCTTGGCCCATCAATCCAGCCAGCCCGGATCCTTCTGCAGAGCCTCCCTACCCTCCAGCAGATCAACAGTCCTATCCAGCTAACAGTGTCACCTGGAAACTTACTGAGCGTGCACTCGTACTGAGGGTCCCCTCATCCAGTTTATTGATAAAGATACTGAACAGAACTGATGCCGATACTGAGCCCTGAGGAGCACCACTTGTGACCAGCAACCAGCTAGATTTAACTCCGTTCTCTGCCACTTTTGGGACTTGTCTATCCAGCCAGTTTTTATCCAGAGAAGGGTACATCCATGCAAGCCTGAGCAGCCGCTTTCTCTAGGAGAATGTGGTGGGAAATACTGGGAAAGGCTTTATTAAAGTCTTCTGCAGTAGACATCATCCACAGCCTTTACCTGATCCACTAAGCAGGTCACTGTCATAGAAAGAGGTTAGTCTTTTATCAGCTCATGCTGACTGGGCCTGATCTTACTCAGCAGAGCTTACTCTATTACACTGCCTTACTTTCTAGTACAGCTATAACTCGTGATAGTCTAGGGTATCTAATCTGGCAATAAAGGGATATATTTAAGGATATGACTTTTTTTCTTGTGCGTTCTTAAAACAAGCACCTAGCAGACAAAGGAGGGAATGGTTCTGTGAATATTCTTTGGACTGGAAGTTGAGAGAACATGGAGAAGACCGATTGCCATTTCCTGAACCTAAATTCTGTGTGAATGCTTGCCAGCTTGTTAAGAAAATCACCTTCTATTATGGTACCTTGGGGCAAGCAAAAAGGAAATGTTTTCAGACTCAATATTTCATGGCAAAAACACTATTCCCTACACATTTCAGAGAGTTTTCCTCCAATTTGATGGGAAAAAGTGGAAAATATGCAATTTCTATTTTTTGTTTTAAAACAAAATAATTTTAGTTAAGCTGCAAATATAATCCATTAATTCCTTCTCCATGATTTTGTACAATTACACTGAGCTTTCAGATGTCAAACATTATCAAAATAGTAAATATAAACAATGTTATTACATATATACTTAAATATTTAAAGTTTAAATTTTTTTAGGTTGCATTGTATAAATGTACATATATTTCTGTTACTTTGTTATATATATTGCGGTTTTTTAACAAGTGCACTGAAAGAAAACCACCTAAATTCTTTCAGATCCAAAAATGTAAAATTTTTTTAACTTCAGGACTGAGTCAGAATTTTATGGTTAGCAAACAAAGGGTTTAGATAAATTTGACTAAAGAGAATATAGGCTGAAACAATACATATGGATTTGAAAATTTCTGTTTTGTACCAGATGGTGTAGCCTAAGTACTATGATGGTAATTATGACAGCTTTTTCTAACATTATGTGTAATAAAAGAACTCTTCAAAATCATCAGTAACATATTCCTTACAGAAAAAAAAACAGTTTTCTGTTAATGGCCAACTATTATTCAAATACATAAAAATAACAGCTCAGATTCATAGAATAAAATATCTTCATGTCTCTTCATACCTCCTAGAATTCCTTTAACTCAGGAATACAGAGTAATCAGCATTTGGATTGCATGTTTTTAAAGGTAGTTATATTTTAATATATTTAATACATTCTAAAGTGGGGAGTGTCTTAGCCTCTTTTGAACCAAGGTTGAAGTTGTTCATAACACTGGTAATGAAAATGAGAACATAGACCTGATTCATAGCTTGGATCTGAGTCTTCTGGAACTTCTATATTTGTAAGTGACTTTTGAGGAAAGAAATGGATAGAAGTAAAGAAGCTTGTTTTGGATACTTGTGAAAGAGACAATCAGGAAATCCACATTTTAAATTAGACTTCCTTTTCCTTTCCTTATTTCCCCTCTTTCTAAGATATGAGCAAATGATATTTCAGAAACCCAGTAACATGATTAACCAGGAAATACAGTTAAATTTCTTTTTGAAGAATCACCAGAACTTCTTATCATAGTTTTGGGTTTATTTCTCTGATGTTGCTTTTATATGTTCCAAAAATTGACATTTACAGATGAATAACCTTCTGAAAAAAAATCAGAATTAATTAAGTCTTAACATAAAAGGGTTCATAATAAACAAAAGGTTTAGTCATTTTGAGGTTGTAGATTTTACTCAAAAAATGTAGTAATAGAAGAAAGGAAAGACAATTTCTAATTTGCTTGTAGTTCTGCAAATCTGCTGTGCTACAAAGCTAAAACAGGCGTTAAAAAAACCCAGACTTGATGGTTTTGCTATATCTTATCCCCTTCTATCTGTTTTTTCTTTTGCTTTTCCATCTCATTTTACTTGAACAACAATTGTGAGTTAAAATGTTAATTGAAATGAGCATAACTAATGAAAAAAAACCCTCATGCTGTTCATAGGCACACACATTTCAAAGCTATAATGAACAATAAATGAACACCATGACAACAAAAATACATCCTGAAAAAAAATACATAAGGGGAAATAATTTTAATGAATTGATGCTGCCATTTCAATAAACTGCTCTGGCATAATGTCACAATGATTTATAAAGGAAAAAAAATATTTGTATCATACAAAAGCTTTTATTCTTAGGAATATGTAAACAAACATCTCTTTCTGGCACAAATTCAGATGTCAGCAAAGTCAACAGGAAAAGAATCACATATTCCAGGACTAATATCTGCAATTCCAGTGATCATAAAATACGGACTTCATAACTAGCTATTATGACACAAAAAATGTGCAAGTGTCAAATATTTTCTGAAACAATGACAATAGAAAATGAAGAATTGATTTTAGATACTGATAATCCTGTTTCAAATTCAGGATTTATTTATACAAGGATAGATTTTTTTTTCCTCAGAGTATTTTTTTTTCTGCATAGTGAACCACAGTGATTGCATCTACATGGCTGATTTAATTTTACTTCCTTAAATATCAGATACAAATGACAGGAAATCAACATAAACAGATGGCATATTGCTGGTTAGTGTATAGCATCACAATGTAGGTACTACTCACAAAAACTAGGGTGGCTTGTGCTCTGAGTACTTTCACACCCTCAGCCAAGATGGTGCAACAACTAAAAAAAAACAGAACCCCTCAGTCATGCCTTAGAACTTAATTGGAGATTTCCAGTTTCCTGATGTTTACTGTGCAAGTAGTCAGCTAGATTTTCTAAAACACCTAAAGCAATAAGCACACTGCTAGTCACTAGTGCTGGCTACAGAGGAAAAAGCAAGTGTCAGAGCACTGCTCTCCCCTCTGAAATATTGGTTCACAGAAGTGACAGCTTAAATCTTGGTTAAAGAACAGTAAAATATTAAGATAACATTGAGGCATTATCTTCAGAGGGAGCTAAAGGCAGAATTTTAGTCAGAAGAGCAGGATTACTCTGCCTTTGCCTCTGATTTAACTCAGCTTGATTTGGAGTCCTGATCCTTCACTTCTCCAGGCTGTACTCAGAGTATACAGGGGTTCTCTTTTCACAAAGTGTTGGGATGCTGAATCTTATGCACTTTGGTCAATAAAATGAACTGAATTCCTGAGTGTATTATAGTGGTAACTCACAAATCTGAAAATGAGAGAGGCAGCTAGCCACATCACTGTGAAACTGAGGAACTTTTAATTTAAAAAACTTTAAAGCAAGAAGAAAAAAGAAATCTGTCTTGTTTGAAGGTAGGTGGTGTCTATTAACTATTTAGTGTAAACAGTGGTGATAGATTTCACCATAAAATAATTTGAAATTTCATGATAGTTAAAAGTTACAGTAACTTTCTTTTCTTTCTTTTTTTTTTTTTTTGAGAAAAAGTTAATGTGTCTTAGAATCAGTAAATGCTAATTTTCCACATTTAGCTTTCCTTCCATGTCCCAGTTCTAGTGGAAATCGGAACCTATTACACCTTCTAAATTCATATGGTAGTTTTCAACACCATGCCTATAAAGACAAATTTCAGAATTCATGCAGGCAGATCATCCATCATTGCTCTGTCATGGGTTAATTATACTGCTTTGTATATATTAGCCAGCCTTGTCATGACCTAAAGGGTTACCTGGCCTGTGGATATATATTGATCAAGACCATGAGTCCATAGGATTCTGTGGTACACAAGAACACAGAGGCTTTATCCTTTAAATTTCTCTACTTTATTGCCACAAAAATCACTAGCAATTATACCTGTGATTAATAAAGTGAATGCGTATAACAAGGTATTACAAATTATTATTGGCAATCAATAGTAACAGCATAGCATAGCAGTGGCCAATTATAACAACAATCAATAGTAATAGCACCCAATAATAGCAGCAATAAACCATATATAATATCACAGGTTACAGGTTTATCACTAATGAAACAAGCTTATAAATTATAGCATATATGATAGATTACTTACATATATACATATACGTATATACCCCATATGTATATACAGGGTAACAAGTGCATTTAACAAATTCCAGAAGGGGTCCAAACCATATCAGAAGAGAGGACAACCATACCAGAAATGGGAGGATAAAACAAGCCCCAGAAGTGGGCTCAGAGGGGGATCAATAAAATGAAAGAGTCACACTTCAAAGATGATCTGCGCCACAGGGTTTGGAGACAGGCACGCGTTCCTAGAGAAAATCCAAGATCTTGTAAAAACTTCATACAGTTTAGGAAAAGTACATGCAACACAGGAAGTCATCAGGGATAAAGATCAATTTTGGATAAAAATTAAGCCATTTTTTGTATTATAGAGACAAGAGGGTACAAGACATTGCTGCTTCAGACAGACAATAAATGATGTTAATTTCTGGTTTTGACCTTGAACATTCAATAGATGATGTTTCCTATGCTCTCAAACAAATTTTTATTTTTTTCTAGATTATTTTCCTGCTCTTGCAGGTAAAACAGCCAATTGCAGTTACCGATTCTTACTTCTTCAGGATGTTTTCCCTTTTCCAGATTATTTTTCATCTTTTCAGCTGATAAATTGCAGTTAGAGTTCTTTGTCTTTGGGCTTACCAATATTATCTCGGGATGTCTCCATTTTGTGGTACCCAGCTGTACTTCAGTGATACCAGATGCACTTCTCAAGGATTCTTCTGATTAACAGGCTTAGTTCCCAGGTTAACAGTTCCCAGGCTGCAAACATTTTGTCTGTCAGTATTTCAGCAGACATTTTCTTCTGTTCAGTAATTTTCCCTTTATAGCCAGGTCGCCTTTATGGCTGCTCACATCAGGCTTGTATACATGTTTACGTAGTCACACCAAGGTACCAGCAATGACACTTAAGTTAGTTGTCAAAACAGTACAGCTGTGTAGCCATTCCAGGCATGCTGCAGGCATTAAGGTGTGTTTCAAAGACATGAATCTTTGGATTAATATTTAGCACTTTGTCAAATCGTAGCCAGTCTTCCTAAAGCACATTAAAAAAAGAGATGAGTAATTTCAGCATGAATTATATGTGCCTTGTGAGGAAATGCTCAATATTATAGTAGAAAGCATATGTTAGAAAAATGAGAAGCAATACTGAAATAGGATCTCTTTAATTAAAAATAATATTGTGTTGATACATTCCAAAATCTAATTAAAGCATCAGCATTCTACAAACTATTGTAAATTAGTCTGAACTGACAAGAGGAGGGAAAAGTTTCAAATATTACTATAGGACCCTGTAATTCAGTAATTGATAGTCTTCTAAAAAAAATAATAGAAAGCAGTAGAATTGCATTCCAGAACAGGTGTAAGAATTTGTTACTGTCAGTCAAAGAGCACACTTTTAACAAAATATCTTCTTGAAAAAATATGCTGAACATATTCACATTCTCCACCTCATAAGTCTTCAATAACAGCTTAACTATGGAGCATTACATGCATGAATGAATGCAAAGCCTTTCTGTAGACCTGAAGATACTGCTTAGAAAAGATGCTCACGTGTGGGCTCTCACACAGATCTTAGAAAGAGGTCCTAGTTGTGAATATACACAAGAGGGAATCTAGGATTCTTGAAAAGTTCACTTTGATGGATCACTGTAAGAAACATTTAAACGTACAGTCTCACAAAATCATTGCACGGCTGCAAAGTAATGTTCTGAAAGTGAGTATTATGTTCAGTTATTGCTTTCTAGAACTCCTTGATACAAAACAATAAAAAATAATACATTCTAAAAAACTTTGGATAGTGGGAGACAGGTGAGCTGACTGAAGAAGTGCACAGAAAATGACAGGGAAGAAAAAGAATGAACAATGACATGAGAAACATAAGAAGTAGTCTTGTAGAGCTAGGAAAAGTTTCAGTAAAAACCAACTGCTTGTTGCCTGATAATATCCTGGTAGCTTTCCGAGACACTGTAGAGTTGGCTTATCTGCAGAACCAGTAGGTATTTTGCTAAACAGTATTTCTGGTTGTTTTTATCTCCAGGATTGTATCATGTCTTGGCAGTACTGATTATCACTTCAAAAAGTGTTTTCGCTTGTGGCCTAGTATAACACCCCGGAGGTGTTCAGTGCGGGAGAAAGGGGTCTGAGAAATACAACTAAGGGCTGAAAATCGTTAATCTAGTGCTCTGTTCCTAGGTTTGCCATTCGTTCGTCTCAACCTGTACAGTGTAATTTCTTCTCCTTTGTTTCTACTAGTGACTTTGTACCAAATTACATTGAAATTGAGTTAAAATACCCCAAAAGTTCTAAAATAGGTATTGTAACTCGAATTTTTCTGCCTATTAGGTAAGAACCCTAAGTGAAAACAATTGCATTCCAGTTTTACTTTTTATATTAGGAAAACTACAACAGGAGGAAAATATTTCATTTCACTAGGGCACCATTCTCACTCAAGTATTTTGCCTGTTTTTTTTTGTGCCTCCACTACAAAAAACTCTAAGAAGGATTCAGAAAAATAGACACTAGAATAGTACTGAAGAGGAAAACAGACTGTTAAAGACAGATACAAGAAAGTACTTTCTATTAACTTTTGAAAGAAAAGTCTTAACAGTGTATGTAAGTAGATGGAGAGCACAATTTGACTACTGTTTAGTTTCTATTATCAGTGAACGCAAGAAGAGAAATCTACAAAATGTGAAGCTAGAAGAAAAGCCGTTTGTTCAGTAGTAATTTACCAGGAATTGTAGACTCCTAATAGCTGAAAAATTAAAGCAACTTCCCTCCCCTTCCTCTGAACTGTTTTATAAAACAACAATCACAGAATCGTAAAATAATGCAGGTTGATAGAAAGATCTGCAGGCTATCTGGTACAACACTCTGATGCTCTCATCAAAGCAGGAGTAGCTTGAAGTTGTATCACATTGATCAAGGTAAAATTTAAAGTATTTCATAGGAAGAATTTCCAAAGGGAGAATTTCCACAGCCTTCCTGGGCAGTATTGGACCCCATTTTTTGGTCATATTTTTACCCTCCTATACAATTAAGATTTCCTTTACTGCAAGTTTGCTGCTTCTAGTCCATTCTCTGTGCACCTCCAGGGAGAGTACATCCCATAAGGTTGCTGAAGACAAAAGCAAGGTCTTCCCTTAAATCAAAAGAAGCTTGACTTCCTCAACTTCCTTGGCTTGGCCCCCCAGATAGCTTGGGGACTTCCTGCTAAATTTATTCTAATTTGTCAATCTTTCACTTATAATAGGTGGGCCAAAAGTGGTACTCCACTTGCAACATCATGAGGTACACTCCATTCTACTATCTGGGTCATGAATAAGATTATTAAATAGCATCAGCTCCAGTATCAGCCCCTGAGGATGGTTAATAACCTTGCCATCAGGATTCTGTACCACCAATCATAATTCTATGTGCACAGCAGTTCAGCCAATTCCACACTCAGTTAGTAGTCCATCTCTCCAAACAGTATCTCTGCAGTGTGCCTCCAGGGATAATGCAAGGATGAGTGTTTTTATCTCAAAAGCCTGGCTAAAGTCTACTTTTCTTTCCTTCTCCACTGAACCACTTGTTTCATCATAGAAGGCAATCAGGCTGTCTGGCACAATTTGTCTTTGGTAAATTGTCCTGATTTTGTCTGGGATACAGTTTGCTTGGTTTTTGTTTTTTTTTACACTTTCCTTCCTGGTAATTGGTGCAGTGCTGTGTTTTGGCTTTAGTCCGGGAACAAAGCTGATATCACACGGACATTTTAGTTGTTGCTAAGCAGCACTTACCCTGATCAAGGGCTTTACAGTCTGTCATGCTCTGCCGGTGAGGAGGGGCACAAGAAGCCATGAGGGAGCAGGGACAGGACACCTGACCCAAACTAACCAAAGGAGTGGGGCTTTTTTGTGTGTGTGATGGTTTTGGGTTTTTTATTTTTTTTTTAATTTTGTTTCTTTGTTTCTATCTTACTTTTCCTTTTCATCATTATTATTAGTACCATTATTAGTATTATATTATAGCGAACATGCGTGGTGCTTAGTTGCCAGCTGGGGTTAAACCATGACAGTAAATCTATGTTAGCTTCTTCCAAACACTTTTTTGTCCTTGAAATGTCTGGACATAGTTTCCAGAATAATTTAAGTTCAATTGACCAACCTGTAGTTTTCCAAATCTTTTCTTCCCCTTCTTGAAAATTATCATGCTTTTTCACATTCCTCCCTTTCTCATTGTCAAAAATCTTCCCAGGTCACCAGTAACTCCAGTGATTGACATGAATATAGTTTGTCCACAGTTATTTGGTGTGAAACTGGTATTAAGGAAAGTGCCATGGCCTAATTCATACTGTAGATCACATTATCTCATCAAAAGTGCCCTGTTTATCCTACCTGTCTAACGCTATATTGCCCTTACTCATGAAGAGCTGAGGACTTATAACAGTGACCTGGGGATGATCAGGTGCAATACTCTGCTCCATTTAATTCTGTTATTAAGAATACAGAGTGTCTGTGGGAGATGTCTGTTAATTCTTAATCTCTCTGATTGGTAGGGCAAAGCAAATTCTACACAAAGGGCGGCTGCACTTCCAGCTTTAATGGAATATAATTGAAGCAACGGAAGATATGCTATACTTCAAACTATCCAGAAAAATACAGGAATTTATAGAACTCATAATAATATGGCAGGTATAAAGCTGTCTCTAAACCTTAAATGAAATTGATAATAGGACAACATTTCATTAGGAGTTCTAGTTTCATATTAAATTAACTCAAGTGCTGTCTTATTTTTCAGGAAAGTATGCATTAACTCTCAGAAGCTGAAGGCAGGGCAATAGGAACAGGAGTAATAGGTTATGCTGTTATGGGGGAAAAAGAACACCAAATAATGTGATACTACTAAGCACAATTTATGGAGTGGACCATACAAGACAAAAACTGTGTCAAAGAAACTTTTACAAACACATGCACATACACACACATGCACAGTTACAGTTATCTGAGGCCTGCCTCAGTCACCACACCAGTGAGTTGAAAAAGCCCAGTCTGAGGACACACAACACTCCCTCCTGCCAGGACTGCCCAGCTCTGTGTAGGGTTCAGCTCCAACACCTCAAGTCCCCTGTTTCTATGAATGTTGGACAGTGGCTTGACAGTATTTCTCAGTTCTCTATGATTGGGTGGTCTTTACGGCCAGATAACAACACAGACTGCCAATCAAACAGCTAGATATCCTGCAATTGCAAGTAATGTTCTTTTACTCCTTTCATGGGTTGATCTGCCACCCATGCCAGGACTCATCACTCAGGTGATGTCAGATTTATCTGCATTGCCATGTTTATCTGTAGCCCGCTGTAGCTGTGTTGTGGTTTAAGGCCAGGCCATAAATCAGAACCATGCAGTCTACTACCCCCTGCCCCTTACTCCCCCCCGCTCCCAGAGGGATGGGAAGGAGAATTGAAAGAATGTAAATCCCGTGGGCTGAGATAAGAGCGGTTTAATAACTAAGGTATAACACAAATCACTACTGCTACCACCAATAATATTAATGATAAAGGAAATAACAAGTGAAGAGAATACAACACCTCACCACCCGACGACTGATAGTACCCAGCCACCAGCAGTGCACTAGCCCTTCCGGGTGACCCACAGTTACCTCCTGGGCATGACGTGCTGTGGTATGCAATACTTCTTTGGTCAGTTTGGGTCAGGTGTCTTGTCTCTGCTTCCTCCCGGCTTCCCCTCCTCCCTGGCAGAGCATGAGGCTCACAAAGTCCTAGGTCAGACTAAACATTTGATCAGCAACTAAAAACATCGGTGTTATCAGCGCTGTTCCCAGGCCAAAAGTCAAAACCACAGCACTGCACCAGCTACTAAGAAGGGAAAAAAAATTACTGTTACTGCTGAATCCAGGACAAGCTGTTTGGGTTGTAGTTGACTCTTGGCCAAGACAGCCATGGTAGGCCCATATCAGAGACCCTGAAAATCTTGCCCTGATGCTTGGGTTTCTCATCTTTTGTTGAACAGACACATTATTGCTAAGAGAGTGTTATTTTTTTTGCTCTGTCTGTAAACTACCAAATTAGCTAGAGGCAGTATTTACCTTTGATGGGTGCCCTGCCAAATTTGTTGTTGGGAACTTTCAGGTTGCTGGTGAGGAAGGGTGCCTTGAAGACAGTGATTTGTGTAGAAAAAACACCTTAGTACTCTACATAACCTTGTATAGCACATAAAGAATTTTTCCATTTACTTCAGTTACACCATTTTATTTTTATTAAAATAACCTCGTGATTTTCATGGCATATTTTATATAGTACAAAATCTCTGAGTCTCTGAGCTCCTCATGGAACTGAAGGGGAGTATACAAGCAGAAAAATCCATTCCTGCAAGAGGTTGTTGTAGTATAATAATTTTAGAGATTCTGAGTATTCCAAAACCGAGTATTTTTAAGTTGAAGCTTTTCATACCAAAGTAGATCAGCATTATTAATATTGTATCTAGTAGGCTTTCAGGTGATCAAAGTCACTGCTAATTACCTAGAAAAACTATAAGGAATACAAGGAGTATCAAAGTACTTTGGCACTTTTAAAACTCTTTGATCTCCCCAGTAATAATTATTTTTTTCAGAGGATACTTTAGCCACAAAATAATTACTTAGAAGCAACAAATTTTACTCACAGGTGGAAGGGTCTTACATTTATGACAGAAGGAAGAGGTTTCCAAAAAATCAAAATAGAGTCAACACCAAACACTGAAAAACCTGCTTCTGTTGCAAATGTCTTGGAATCCTGGTTGCGTTTTTATGATGTTCCTGGCAATTTAAAGATGGCTGTCCTTCATGTAGGTCAACTAAAAACCTATGTTGAAGAGCAGCTGACAGTACAAACCAAGTGAAAAAAAATAAAATGGGGCATATAATATTGTCAGAAAAAATGATCCCTAAATTCCCCCAACTCCCTGTAGTCATAAAGACTTATTCTTAGCTAGTTACTGTGAAATTACATTCAATAACGTTTTGTGATTTTTTCCATTAATTAGTAAAATCTGACTGAATGTATCTAGACTGTAAGATTCTGTTTTTTTACTCTTCATTGGAATATATTCAGTTAAAGACAGGAATCTGGAAATAACTTGGAGGAACTGCAAATAACTTGGATATCTACAATGTCTTTACAAATAAGGAAATGGAGACAGAGAAGGAGAAAGCAAATGTAGAATTGGAAGCAGTCTGAAACAGATAATGGGAAAAGAAGAAGAGATGAAGTAAGATTTCATAGAGGAGAATAAAATAGATAATAAAACCAAAAAAGTTTATTAACATTTAATCAGAAAAGAAATAATATGGTGTTAAGCAAGGTGGAAAATTCCGACAATTGACATGTATTACATGACCCACAATTTGAGTCTTCTTGTCAAGTTAAGCTAACAGAAAAATGTTAATAAATATACAAGAAAAAAAATGATGCAGGATTACAGAAAATACAGAAAGTTGGTTTTATTATTTTCTTTATTACATGAATACATATATAAACTATGGAAACCATTAATGAAGTTGCCTTGTATTGTCACACATATAAGTTAATCTGTACTGACTACTGAGACTTGTACTGCATAAAGTGATGAGTAAAGATGTAATAAGTTTTAGTAAAACTTTAGTAAAACTTACTGAAATGTTACCTCTATGTGAATGCAGGTAATAGAGGCATCCCACAGGAGTAGCATTTTGAACAGCAGTTTTCAGAGAGGGGGCACAGAGAAGGAGGCCATCAATTCTGCCAAGGGCAGTGCACATATTCAGAATTTTAGAATGTAATAATTTTCCATAATAATTCATATAGACAATCTAAAATATATTTGCAGAATTTGATAATCAAATTTTCAACCAAGATAAAAAAATACCTATTCATTTGTATGTCAATCCAGTATTTTTCCTACAGATTTTTTTTTTTTTTAAAGAACTTGTTTTCTGTAGAAACCATTTGAATTCTTTCTTAATGGACACAGATAATCCCTGATTTTTAACTACTCTTCCATTTTCCTGGAAATACTGTTACACCTTTTTCTCTTTCTTCATATTCCATTGTGTATATATTGCCAATATGTATAGAGAAAGATTAAATATACAGTTACTGGTAGACTATCTCTTTTTGTCTTTTTTTATATCTCCTACATTTTTCTAATTTATTAGTATGCCAAAAAAGGCACATTAATACTTTTTATTTCTATACAATACCTTTTGATTGATTGTTCCCTTATTGCTCTTCTCCAAGGCTGTTTAAAAGGTAATAATTTCTGAACATCATAGTGGCTTTTTTTTTTTTTCAGCTGTATAAGAGTAAATACGACTTCTGAAAAAAAAATTAAGAAAAACTTATTTCATACCCTGGAAGAAAGTAAGGCAGGAGAGGTTTAAATATAAGAAAAAAGAAATCGGAAAAAACCCTCTGAACAGTTTAAGCAAATTAGGTCTTGCAAGAACACTAGTACAGTATAAGAAAAAAACTGAACAGAAAAGAATAGATAAGGGATAAGGGATATCGGGGAACTGCAGGTGTCTAGGATGGGCTACAGTTAAACTGACTGATAAGTAGGAGGATGGGAGGATTATTATGTCTCTGGTGCTAATGAACCAATTAAACGTATGAGCATCTACTGCGCGTGCTTCAAAGGCTGCCAGAAGTGATGAAGATTGTTGGAAGAAGTAATCGACCCTCAGATACCACCACCACAACTCTGTACAGGGAACTGTCTGGAAAATGATGTAATCTATATGTAGCCTCATGAATATGTACGTATGCCCAGGGACTATATAAGGATGGCTTGTATAGCAGTACAGGGACAAACATTAGGAGGAGTTATCCCCCGTGTCTCCTGGTGCTGCAATAAAGAATACCTGCTTGTCAGCTTGAAAACTTTGTTGGCAAGTTTGGTCCTGGAGTTTTCTCCAAATCAAAGTCTAGGATGAAACAAACTATTTTATTATTGTTTAAAATTAATTTTATGTCTAGTAATTAGATGTTTTGTGGAATATTTCTGTTGTGTAGGTGTACAAGCTCTCTGTGGACTTTTAAGTCAGGTTATGAAGGCGAAAGGATTGGAGGATAATGATGTAAAGACAGCCCAAAGAATTTCCTGAATATTCAGTTGAAATTCTGATTAAAAGTGCAGGACCAGAAACTTGATCAAGCCAAAGAAAATATTTATCTCAGCAGCTATACAATTGACTTCTTTCTTAATTATATATTTTTGTTCTTTATGGAATTAAGTGCATGTAACTAAATTGGTTTCCTTAATGTTTGTTCGAATTTCCTTGTAAGATGTATCAGATTCTTGCTTTCTATTGTTAATGATGTTTGATTTCTTGACTTGAATGCATTAACATTTCGTCTACAGTTTTGTAATTGTAGATGAATATGGTCCTCTGCTTCATTATTATCTTCAGATTTTAATTTACTTTTCCAAAATTCAGATATGGGGGTTGAATTATAGATGCTTATTTTTATTCACTTGTTTTGCTTTAAATGAATTTAGAAATAGACTATAGTTGTAAGTTTATTAGTGCTTTAATTGAAGTACAGTACTTTTTATAACATGAGAATAAATACTCTAATATTCATAGTAATCGATTTTACACATCATGGTTACATGAATCATATGCAGAAGCAAGTAAAATTGTCTTATTTGCTTTTATGAATGATTTATTTGCATAATAAGCTGTTACATATAGCATCTCCCCTTGTTCTTACATTACTGCCTCTTTCTGTCCATCTCCTAATATATGCATGCATACAAAGGAAATACATAAAGACAAAGATATGTCTTTAAAAAGAAATGGTATTCCAAGGAAAAGAAATAATTAAGCCTTATTTATTTATTTTACTGACTGAAGATTACCACTGTTTATTTCAGTGCACTCCCATGTGTCTTTGTTCTTTTTGTATGTTATACAATTAGCACAGCTGGTATTGCCAGGAAAATCAAACAGTCTCTAATGAGCTTAAACTTTTTTTTTTTTTTCGCTATTTCTACATCACTGATGTTCTAATAAAGCCTGAAATCCTGCAGGTTCTAAATACAGAGAAATGGTATCTCTGGATCACAAATATGCACTCTACAGTTTTAAGAATTTGTTAATTCTACTACATAAGTGTGTCTATACGGGTCTTTTAAGGAATCATCTGGATGATTAATAGTTATCTTCAGCACTGATGCCTAAGTACCTAATAGCTCTTTTGTCTGCTAGCAGCTGGAAAAAAGATATTTGGGCAGACACATGTCATACTTTTACTTATATATTTTTATCTTCAGTTATTTGGTTAAACAGTTTTTCAGTTACTCAGATGTTTCATAAAGCTTGTTTCTGAAAATACATGTGATTTTTAAATGGTATTCCTGCAATAAATGTATGTTCTTAATGCATTTGACTATAAAATACTGAAATATGTGCATTATCAGGTTGCCTGGGAAATTAATGAATTACTAATATTTCAAAATCAATTTTGATCTGTTCACTATGGTGAGATGTCATGTTACAACTTTGTTAATGTCCTTGTTAAAAAAAAAAATAGATCTCCAAAACATTTCAGCTATTCCAAAAGTGAAACACCTAAGAATAAGTATATGATTATACGCTAATCATCTAATAAGCTGTAGGGTATGACTGTAATTTGCTACTCAGAATTTAACAAATTGCCTCCTCAAATCAAACATCTGCTACTGTAAGTAACAGTGATTACTAAAAAAGGATATTAGGCATCTCAGCCCATAAAAACATCAGAGAATCTTGATATACTGCAAGAGAGAAATTATGAGGTTTTTTGCAACTCTATTTTTAACACCTGTGAATAATACAAATGTTTCTGAATCTTAATGGTATTGCTCTGAGTTTCATATTCTAAGATTTTGACCTCGGTTGTGTCATAAGCTTGTTAAAATTTAACAATGATCATATCTGGATGATGGCCTTAATACATACTTCTTAATTATTATAATTTCTACCAAAATATTTAGCCTTTTCTGACACTAATATTGAATGGAATGGATTTTGTTCTTTTTTCCACTCTATTCTGCTATGTTACAGTTACTTTAGTTCCCACATGTTGTGAAGAAAAGGACTTGACATTTAACAAGGGACAGTTTTTGCGTTAAAAATAAATCCCTTCTCCCAGAAGTCTGTTCAAAACTGATGGGATTATAGGTTTTGAGATGCTTTTCATGTCATAGACACAAGGCATATGGTCTTCTAGCAAAAATAAGTCAAGGACAAATGGTCACCAAATCAAACAGTTCAGATTGATTAGCATCTTTGTAGTCAGCATATTGGAGGTCTTGAGCCAAGCTGTGTTCTGCTCCAGATCATGCTTCTTAATGCTATAAAACTACTGTTCTGATTCCACATTTGAGTCCAAGTGTGAAGAAAGATGTAAACTATTGTGCATGGGTTTATAGCACATTAAATATGATTTTTTTTTTTTATTGCTGGTACAAGAAAGTAAGCTTCATATTGATTTCACTAGTCATAGCTCAATTTAGCCGAGGTGTATTTTACATTGCTGTAACAACTATCTACCACTGAAGTAATTGCTTCCTGTCCCATTTCATTTTCATTTCTCTGAATATCACATAAAATAACGGTCTGACCAAGCAAAATGGTTATACTGTAGCAAGCAATAGCCTTGATGTCAGCTGAGGTTGGGGGGTGCTATTGGGCAAAATTTGTACATTACCTGGAAAGCAATGACCAGGAAGCAGGCTGAAGTAAAAAAAATGTATAAAAATAGGCCCCATGAGACTTGGAAGAATGAGGATGAAGGAACCCTAATCTGTTTGATGCTGGACCTTCCAACGTCAAACTCTTCCTACTGTAGCCTTGGGATACACACAGATCATCAACTTTCTGCTTGAGCAAGCTGACACTATCAGCCTTATGATCCAGAGGATACTGGTCATAAGTAGGTATTAATACATTTTCTTGTGAATGCATTTTAAGAATATTATTAATGTGACCTTTCTGTACTAATTGGAAGTAAAGTGTTAGTATAGCTGGAGTGATAAGAAATTATTTTTTGTTTAGATTGCAAATATGTAACAACAAATCCTTGGTTTATAGAAGCGGTGTTCTCCATTTTGTCAATAGCAATATTTTGTATATAACACAGACAGTGGTCCTGAGACAAAATATGAGCAAAATAAGTCTGCCCTACAGACAAACTTTCTATGCAGTTGTTTTGTTGTACTGATTTATAGCTTACATGAAAGATGGAATTGGTTATGGACTCTGTTTATGGTTGATTAATCACATTACTGTCCTGAGTGGCAAGGTGAATTTTCCTTAAATCCTGGTTTCTGGCTGATATGAGGCAGGGAAAGATAAGTATTAGAACTGAAGATAGTAGGAGTATCTATTTATATGGAAATATTTTCATCATATTTCGCAAACAATAAATTGTCCTACCTCTGATATAATACAAGGCAACTCTGATCAAAAAACTTATCATATATGTAAGGAGTTATCTTGGCTAAATCACAAGCACTGTGGCATTTGCAGGTGTCTTTTTCAGTTTGAAAGTTTTGTTTGCAGTATTAATTTTAGGTTTTATGAACTATCAGCCAATCTGTTCCAGGTATTCCCTGAGAGATAATCCATTAGGTAATGAATATATTAATTTGATGAATTTTAATGATTTTTTTTTTTTTTTTTTTTATACCAGGTAAGATTAAAAAAGATCCTAGGCTACCTTAACTGTGATGTCTGGGAATGTGACTAGTTACTGCTTGGCCCATTTTCTTTTAGGGATGAAAGATCTAAATTCCTAAATTCTGAGGTTAGCTCAGAAGCTGGTATAGCTTGCCAATGTGAAATTCACTCAAAGCAGAGCATCTGTGATGATTTTAATTCAAATAGAATAGAATCACAGAATGGTTTGGGTTGAAAGGGACATTAAAGATCATCTTGTTCCAAACTTGCCTTGGGGTGGGCAAGAGACTGGGAGAGGATAAGCAGGGACAGATGACCTAAAATTACTGAAGAGATATTCCACACCATACGATATCATTCTTAGCAATAAAAGCTGCAGTAAAGGAAGAAGTAGGGAAGGGGAACTGTCTTTTGACATGGACATTGTTTCAACAGAGACTGAGCATTAGTATGTTTGTGAGAGGAGTAAGTGATTTTTTTTGCTCTGCTGGTTTGCTTTCCCTTCATCTATTAAACTGTCTTTATCACAACCTGGATTCTTGAAGTGAGACAGGGAGAGTTGGAAGGGGGTGCCTGTATGGGTGTTTGGCTGCTGGCTGGAGTCAACCCACCACAATCAGTAATACATTTCTTCAATCGTTTCCCATCAATTTCCTTACTTTCCACAAAAATTCAAAAAGAAGTGGAGTAATCACACTTGCATTGTCATTAATTTGATCAGGAATCAATCAGTGCTAAAAATAATAGAACTTCTACTTTTATTAACTATGTTTTCATCACCCGACATTCTTTCTAGAATAGTAATCTCTACTTTAAAGAAAGACAACAAAAGAAAAGCCAGCTTGAAGTGCAGATTCACAAATAAATAAATGAGTTCCAGTATAATGATTTCAGGATTTTTACTTTTACTTTGACAGGGTAATAATTTATGAAGAAGGCGATGAACACCAATATTAAGAAAATATGTTCCGTTTCAGCACCTATTACCCCAAACAGCATAATAGGAACATTTGCTTACATAGAATTCCACATTCTCTCAGGCCTCTTTCTTTTCCTCTGAAATGAGACAAAACAGCTGGAGCTTTTGGATTTCTGAAAAAAAAAAAAAAAAAAAAAAAGACATTGCAAGTGACATAAGTGACATTCAGCAGCATTATGTTGTTACAAATACGTGGCATTCAGGAGCAGTTTTGTTCACATGCTGTGCAACCATTACAGAGAGCTGTTAGCAGGGTATGCTAGAGAGCTAGCTGTAGCATTTTTTGAGATAGCAGCTCCTCTGAGTATAAGTTATGATTGTGAAATGACTTTTCTGTGCTTACACTGAGCAGGTCTCAGAGCAAATTTATAGGTGTTATTCTTGTAGTGTCTAGGTGACAAATTACCGGAACTGAAAACTGAAGCTTTCCCTTAGGAAAATAAATCAGTGTGTTAACAAATTGCAGATACCCTCTTGAGAAAATTAGTTACGCTATCAAAGAGAAATTGCACTGTGTTTAGGAGGCTCCAAAGCTTTTTCTGTGGTTTTCACATGGCAATATTTTTTTTAGCGTTGTAATTGAAGTCACAAAAAGATGTAACAAAGGAAATCAGTAATTCCAGCTGCACTGATAGAGTTTTAAAGATGGCTCATACAAATTAAGTTTTCTGTTGTTTCTTAATAACTTGAGTGTGTTAGGTGTTTTTGTTCGGGTGTTTTCAAGTTTGTTTTCTTGTTGTCCGTTTGTTTTTAACATCAGTAGGAGTGGAATTCAGCACCAGGTTTCAGATACCTAAATAAAGGTGCAAAAGTAAGTGCGTGTAAATAAATCCCAATCATGATTAATGGAAATCTTCATGTCATGTCATACATGACTGCATTAAGATTTCTGAGGTATCTTAATACTTAAATTGGCACTGGAGTGCAACCTTTAGGAAACTGAGACCATTTTTAAAAATGATGGTATTTATCTGCTAACCAGGAAGCTCTTGATAAACTTTAGGCTGTACAATACCTCTGGGTGAATCTAGCAGCTATAACACCAGACTTTCTGAAGACCTGGGGTTTTATGGGAAAAAGTTATAAAACAAACAAACCTGCACCCTGACAAACTAAACACCACCCCCCCCCCCCCAAAACAAACTCCAGCAGCTGACATCCAAACAGGATACTCCACAATATCTTTCTCTGAAAAACTCCACAAAGCTCTGAATGTGGCATTAGACACCTATAGTTAGCAGGAGAATCCTCCCCACTGGCATTTGTAATCAGCAAAATTTTTGTTACTACATACATTAAAAAATACTGGGCTCACCTCATAAGATTTTAAGCACTGGAAAACTGAGTAACCTCTTTAATCCAATAGAGTTGTCTACATAAATAGGTACTGCAAAGGACAATCGACCCCATGCAACAATAAATGACCAGCAGAATGAATCAGCCACTGGACCTATTTAGAGCTACTCCAAAAAAGCCTTGTAATGTAATCTAAAAATAGACCAATTTCTCCTTCTAACATTCAGTGACAATGTCTTGTTGCCATGGCTCACCTTTTTGAAAATCAGTGGGTAACTTCAATGTCTGCAGAAAAGCACTGCATTTAGAAGACTTTGAATCCTCATAGCCTCAACTAATTAATACAGTCTCTACTGCTTTCTGAGGACTAGTCCTTCTTTAACTAGCAGATTTAGAAAATGTTCCTAATGTAAATAATGAGTATTTTCTGGTTGGTTGGAACATTTCTCAAAAGCAAAGGAAAAAGGAAACAGAAACTATTAGGAGATCAAATTCCATCTGCGAATGTTGCAAATACTTTCGGCCAGAAGGAAGAAATAAATTAAAAATGTGAAAATACCTCATTCTGACAATTTAACAAAGAAACATTACATTTTGGAACTGCCAAAACATTTGTTTTAACATTCTTCTAGATAAAACATTTCTCTCAGGACTTTAAAGTACTTAAAAAAAAAAAAAAAAGGGGGCAATAATTTCAACTCTAAAAGTAAACAAAATATTTTATTTCCAGTACACTCTGGCTTCATCTGAAAAACACTTTTTTTTTTTTTTTTCCCTAGCCATATAAAAATATTTGTTTCAAGTTACAAGGTCTGGAACTTTTAAAAATAAAAAAAAAAAAAGAATTTTCTTTAGTGCTATACAAGTTCCGGAGAGAAAATTGGATCACAAAAAAAAATAAGAGAGCAAATAAAAATAGCATCAAATCTGAAGACATTTACTGAATTCTAGTCGCAAAATTAAAACATTAACATAAATATTCTGCTTCCCCTTCCCTTGCTCAGGTATACTGTCCTCCTGTTTTTTTTTATTCAATCTATGTAACCACTGAATAAACTCTAGGGGCTACTCAGTGTAAAGCAAGGTTCCAGCAGATTTTTACAGAAATAGAAAAACAGATTTCAATAACATTTTTAATAGTTCATCAGTCAGGAAACTGTGGTAAGGAATAGTTTATACCTGCATAAGAGTGTCTTCATAGAAAATATGTGTTCTTGAGTTTTACTCTCTAGAAGCACTAGGCATCAGTGTGAAGTTAATCTACAGCCATTTGTGTTACTCCTGAGAGGAAGTCCATAGGACCTGTATCAGTGCCCACAGATAGTGGTATCCAGCATGACTAAGAAAGGCTGTGGTTACACTGACAGGTTAAACAGATCTGAAATATGAAATAATATTTAATATTATTCTACTTGCCTTAAAACTTGAGCTGAATGTTTTAAGTTTTCTTCTCTGGAAATATTAGTCTGGTATTCAAGCACAGAATTCTTGTAATTCATATCATGTGGAACACTGTGAAGAGCTCCTAAGAATAAAGTCCTGAGTAGGCACACTGCTTGATCATTCTCTGTTCATGCTCTTATTCATACAGTGCTCATGGGGCAGTCAGTCCCTGGATTGTCACCTACAGAAATAGTTACCAAACTCTCTATTCAGCTTGCTCATCCTTTTCAACAATTGTTCAAGCACCTAAAGTGTTATAGATATTTTATATAGCACTCTCTGGAGTTTTCTTTGTCTTTAGAACTTTTCCTCCCCCTAGGTATCATGTCTTAATGTCAAAATTCAAATGTTTGCTCCCAGAGTACTTGGGATAGATACCTGAGTAGATTTACAATGCTAAATAAAACAGCAGTGACTCTGAGTACTGAATGTATTTCATACTTTGTTTTGGATATTAAATCACACTATGAAGCTTTTGACTGCTAATAAAATCAAATACTCTGTAAAGCCACACCTGTGGCTTACACTAACTTGAATAATTGAGTTTTGACACAACAGTCAGGATCTCAATAACATTTTTTATTTAATTCTTTTTCTTTGCCCTTATATTATTTGTCTTTATTAACTTTTTTTGTTTTCTTTTTTTCTTAATAGAGACATTTGTAGGTTTATGTATAGAATTGTATTTTATGTGACTATTTTATATAATAGTCACTTCTTAACAGAATTTGTCAATAATGAAAAAATACTACTGGTGTCTTCATAACTGTTTTAGAAAACAGTCAAAGAAAGCTTGAAAACTCCAGTGCTCCTTATCATGTTTCCAAATAATGCTTACGGAAGTTGCACACTTGTTTTTTTTTCCGCATTTAACTTTTTTCTCTGGCGTAAAAGGTAATCACAGCACACAGGACATAAAGGATGAGACAAAATGAAATTACTTTGCTAATTTAATTTCATCTTCAAGCTCCTGAAGAGCTACCTGGGCTTATATATATAACATTCAGTTTATTTTCGCAAAATGACTCTGCAATTTTTTTTTCTGTAATCAAAATAAAGGATTTTTCCTGTAACAGATGTTTTTGTCTCTATTCTTCCATTCTGGCAAAATAAAGCATCAAAAATAAATAAATAAATAAGTAAATAAATACCTAAATAATCAATAGGGCGCCCCCCCCAAACTCAAGCCTGTTTTGACTTCTTTTTATGTCCCACCACACTATGTTTAGCCAAAGTCCTACATATAAGAATTATGACTTGATTCCCGTTTTCCTTGAAAACAGTTGCAAAATTGCAATTGAATTTACCAAAGGAATGGTTTTATTGAAAAGTTATTCTTTTTTTGCTACCAAAAATCCCATTTCTTTGTCTAAGTCTAAATATGGTTCTCAATAAAATAATACTTATTAAATAATAGTTGAAGAATGTTTGTAGTGTCTGAATTCATTGTGTGCTTAAATCTCATACAACTGTGTAATTGTGTTTGGAGATGACTAGAGACATTTTAAAGATAACCTTTTTTACTCTGAAATTACATGAAGTATACAGATATATTATGGTTAGGGATCTGAATTTCAATATAGACTGCATTTATTTTAAGTCATATGCCTAGTTCTCAGATAAAAAAATTCACATAATGTGTATGCACAGAAAAATATTTATAGCAATACAGCAAATGCAATTATCAAAGTTGCTAAAGACATAATGATGCATAAAAAATATTTTGTAGTGAGAAAAAAATCAACAATTGTGCGCATTTTGAAGTAAACTTGATTTAGATAATTACATAATTACATCAGAAAAAGAAGGAGGTTTAAAAGATTAAGAAAAAACAAATCTGAACTGTTATCCATTCTTTCTGCCACTCTCTGCCCTATGCACACACACACATACACATGTATCCTACAAAAGCAGCAGTAGTCTACAGCTAAATCCCCACATAAATATTTATATCCTTTATGGTGTTCTAAGGCATTCTGTGGAACATACAGCCTTTACTCTAGAAGGTAAAAGTCTCCCATGAGTCCTTTTTGCAATGTTCCAGCCCTCTTCACTGACAGTCACCTTATATGGCAATAGTCTTTAAGCAGACAAATCGAATGCAGTCTTTAGTGAACACAGACAACTATTCATTTCTTTTTAAAATACACACGTATTTTTGGACAACAGTGTGATGGTCAGTAATGCAGTTCTCTAGACCAACGATGCTCACCTGATATGCTTCAATTAAAATGGGATCCTAAACTAGCATGCTGATCTGAATTGCTTTAATTAAAACAGGATCCTAAACTAGGATGTAACTTGTACAAAAGTGCTTCTGTCACTGACACCTAAGTGTCTGAATATGAACGTTAATCCTAACAGATGTGTTGCTGAGAAAAATGGCTACCTGTTTTTCCAAAAAGTAAAAAAAAAAAATAATCCTGGTTTTGAGACTGTAATAAATCTAGTGACTTAGTTGTTAATGAGCAGGATGGGATAGATATATGGGGTTGGAGGTCTATGCAGGAAGTTTTCAAGAAGGCATAAAGAAAAGACACTGAATAACATTCACAACAGTTCCAAGAAATTAGTTGAAATGGTTAGGTACATCTGTGATTTCAGAGACTGAAAGCCTGTCTCAATTCAGATACCATAAAACTTTAGATACAATAAAATAGAAATTTAATATGAGCAAGTGTTAAATTCTCCACCTGGAATAATGCAATCCTGACTGTATATACAAACTGGGGCATGAGAGGCTAGAGAGCAGCCCTGTGGAAAGAGATCTGGGAGTTTGAGTTGATAGCAAGTTGAATATGAGTTAAAAGTGTGCCCTGACAGTAAAAGGTCCAACCGTGTCCTGGGATGCATCAAGCACAGCACAGCTGGCCAGTTGAGGAATGTGAGGGTCCTGCTCTACACTGCACTGGCGTGGCTCCACCTCAAGTAATGTATGCAGCTTGGGGCATTTCAGTGTAAGAAAGACATCAGGCTATTAGAGTGTGTCCAGAGGAGGGAGACCAAGATGGTGAAAGGTCCTGAATGCAAGACTTATGAGGGGTGACTGGATTTACTCAGCTTGTTCATCTTGAAGCAGAGGAGGCTGAAGAAGGGTGCCCTCTTTGCAGTCTATAGCTTTCTCAAGGGGGGACATCAGAGAGGGAGGTACTGATCTCTTCTCTGGTGAGCTGAGATAGGACACAAGGAAATGGAATGATGCTGTGTCAGGGAAGTTCAGACTGGACATTAGGAAAAGGTTCTTCACTGCGAAGGTAGTTGATCAATGGAACAGACTCCCCAGCTAATTGGTCACAGCACCAAGAATGTCAGAGTTCAAGGACTGTCTCGACAATGCTCTTAATCATATGGTTTAACTTCAGGCAGTCCTGCCAGGAGCAAGGAGTTAGATTCAATGATTCTTATGGTTTGTTTCCAACTTGACATGTTCTGTGATTCTATGACATGTAATGTCTATGCCTACACACACAACTTCATTATTTCTGGCTGCCTCACACGTCCCTCCGTGTATCAAGTGTAAAGCCTATTCTGAGAGTTTATTCTCTTCCCACTTTATATTTGGTGATATAAATATGTTATATATATGATTTCCTTATTCAGTTCCTGAGAATAATTCCGTTGTTTGCTATTAAACACTACAAACTCTATAAATGTAAAATACATCAGTAACTCTGAAAGGTAAATTTGGAAATATATCATTTATACTACATTGTTTAGTGTGGGTTTTGCAGCTGAAATAAAAAGTTCAGTTACTTGGGCTCTATATCTGCTTTACTCAGGTGTCTTCCGCCATTTTTTGATCCTACAACATTGGGGTTTGATAATTAATTTTCTTTCATTTACAATGGAACTGTAACAAAACCTGTTATTGTATTTACTGGATGGAGGCTATAGTCTGGTTACAGGAACATTTTCTCTAAAATTCTTTTTCTTCAAAATTCTTTTCCCTTCATAAGATGACCTAGAAATTCTTGCTTACACAGGTCATGTGAATCTATATTTCTTTTTTCTTCTTCCATTGCCTATTGCTCACCCTTGCCTGTCCTTTATGGCCCATAAGCATTACACAACTACTTTTAGGAATTAACAAACATTTTTTGCACGTATGCTTTAATTGGATTGCATCTTCTGTCTGCTTCACAGCATATCACAAATGACAGTGCCAAGGCATTGTATGAGTACTCCATGCATAGCACAAAAGTGGGAACAGGTGGTAAAAGATGAGAAATGACAAAAATCAACAAATGTTGACTGATTATTTTTCTATCTTGAAACCACAATCTTACTGATTGTGAGAAGGGTCCCTAATCTCTCAGAGCAAAAAAACATGAGCCGTGTAACTTTAAACAGTTGGAAAACTCTAGTTTGCTAATTTGTTTTGACTGAAAGGCACTGTGAAGATATACAAGTCTCATGACCTCATAGCAGACTTCCAGTATGTGAAGGGGGACTACAAGGATGCCACGGAGTAACTATTCGTCAGGGAGTGGAGTGATGAGACAAAGGAGAATGGGTTCAGACTTAAACAAGGGAGATTTAGGTTAGATATAAGGAAGAAATTCTTTACTGTGAGAGTGGTAAGGCACTGGAACAGGCTGCCCAAGGAAGATGTGGATGCCCTACCCCTGGATGTGTTCAAGTGGACAGGGCCTTGAGCAACCTGGTCTAGTGAAAGGTGTCTCTGACCACAGCAGGGGGGTTGGGACTAGATGAGTGTAATGTCCTTTCCAGCCCTAACTATTTTATGATTCTTTGATTCTAAGTCCTTCAGCTGTCCCATATGAGGTATGGAGGGAGAGGACAGGCAGTGATGAGCAACTGGAAAATGGCTGAGTATGAAAAATTCATAAACCAGGAAGGTGTAGAATCACACACTTATATGAAGAACTTTCAGTTTGTGCAATATTTATATAACTTTATTCAGGTTAAGAAAAACAAACAAATCCCCAAAATCTTTCTAAGACTCTTGATCTTACTAATTCTTGAATCCTGACTCGATTTAGAAAATCTTAGTCTGGTACAAAGCTTGTGGCTGAAAATGTAATGAATACCTGGCTGAAATACATATTTTAGTTTGGTGCATTTTGAACGTATCACATTTAGCCTTTTACCTCACTATTAACAAGGTTATAGAATGTTTGAGTAAGTTTTTCAGTTGGCAGGCCATCTTCAGAATATAATTCTCATATGAAAATGGATTCTAAATGCCGTTATTGAATCACAAGTAATGCAGGGGCACAGATACCAGAAAATCAAGTGTAAATTGAGAAAATACCATCAGCCCTTTGATTAGCAAGTATAATAATTTTCCACATTTGCCAAAAAGAGTGGTGAAGGACAAAGCAGAAATAAAAAAGTTAGCAGTGCAATATGCCATCTAAGGTCTTCTTGGCTCCGTACAATAAAACCAATTACTTATTCACATCGTATTTCCTGACTATTTATTTCTCTGATTCATTTCCTCTCTCCTTGATTCAGGTAATAACATTACCTGAAGAGGAATAACATTAGCACATATCAGGAATAACACATTAACATATCTTAGTCATAACCATTGCTTGTTTCATGCTCTGCACTGGAATTAAATAATAGCCTATGTGCTTATTTTCTCAGTAAAGGAAAATAAAAATGAATTATACAATTCCAGGCATGCATTTTTACCGTTTTAATAAATAAAAGTTGGTTAATTTTTTTTTTAATCAATTGAAATTATTTTAAAATTCAGAAGGACATTTTCGGGTAGAACAGCAAGCATCTTTGAAGCTTGTCTTTTAATGTTTTTAGCAATCTTAGTTCTGTGCATGCATTTGTAGTACAAAGGACACCACAACATTCTAATGGATGTTAGAAGAGTTGAAAGCTCTTGTCTTTCTTATATATTGAGTATAACTCAGCTCATCACTAAGAATCTCAATAATTTTATCTAAATCTTAAAATTATTTCACATTAAATATCCATGTTATATCACAGTCTGTTTCTGAAATTCAAGTAGACCAAGAATTTTCACCTAGATACAGTTCTATCCAGAAGAAATAGAAAATTGTGTTCACAATATCCCTAATTTTCGATACAATTCATTCACTTCTGAAATATAACATATGGTGCAGGTGAATGTTTCGGAAGCGTAAAGAAAAGCTTACGACATCATAACTACTCTGTCAGAAACAACATATTGTTAACTGTAAAAGCCAGGGAGTGGGTAATTTTTTATTCCCTAAAAGGTACGCATATAAATGTCATGCATATTTTATCTGAAGTTCTTTTTTTTTTTATTGAAAGCAAAAAAGTACAGAAGATTAGAGTTTGTATAAAAGATATGATAATTTATTATATTAATAGTTTCACCTCTTCCAAGCTCCTATTCTAAATGTTCTTTTTCTTATATCATCATGAAGATGCTCTATTTTTTCCAGACCCTTATACTGCATGCTGTGTTAATGCTGACATTGCTGAGGTGGTCAAGTGCTAGCTTATGATTTCAATTTTTCTGAAGTTGTAGATCCTTAACAGCTTTCTCTATTCCAGAGAATTTTTTTAACAAGTATCTTCAAAAGGTAAAAGGGGCTGTGACTAAGCGTATTCAAAACTCTTTAAAGCAGATACCCAAGGACTAGTGAAAATTGGTACTCGAAGACAAGTGATCTTTAGAAGCTAAAAAAAGGATAATGGAAGTTTCAGAAGTGATTCTTTTCTAAGCACTTGTGATTCTTAGAGCCAATTGTAAAGGCTACAAGCAAAACACAGGCAAGGAATTGATTACTTTCCACTAAATACCATGAAAAATATGGCCTGAATTTTTTATATCCAGATGACAATAACTTTTACCCAGATATCATGAATTCTAGATTTTGAGCCAGCTTGCAAAGATTCACATAACTAAACATACTATTCATGGTATGTGTTAAAAATATTATTTGTGATATAAATTAAAATGTTATTTGCAATATCTGTTTGAGGGACAACACAGCAGGGCATAAGCAATTTGGGAGGTTTTATATCACCAGAGTGCACTGATGATGAGCCAATGAGACAAGGTGTTCTGCTGGATCTCATACTCATTGACAAGAAGGCACTCCCTGAAGATGTGAAGATTAAATGCAGTCTTGGATGCAGTGGCAGTGAGTTGGTGTTCATGATCTCACGGCAGGGAGGAGAGTGAAAAGCATACTCAGAACCCTGAACTTCAGAGAGTAAACTGTGGTCTTTTCAAAGTTTTGCTTGGAGAAGTCATATGGGATAAGGTCCTAGAGAGATGAGGGGCACATGAATGTTCGTAAATATTCAAGGCCCACCTCCCCCAAGATCAAGAGCTTCCTCCCAACAGATAACAAGTTGGGCAAAAATGCTAGGAGGCATGCAAGAAAGAGCAAGAACCTCTTGGATAATCATATAAACACACACACACACACAAAGTGTATAGAGGGTAAACATAAGGATTGGAAATCTGGAAGGAATACAGAAACATTGTCCAAGCATGCAGGGATAAAGTCAGGAAAGCCAAAACCAAAATAAAATTTAATAAGGCCAAGGATGTCAAAGACATCAAGAAGGGCATCTACAAGTAGGTATGTAATAAAAGGAAGACTAGGGAAAATGTAGGCTCATTGCTGAATGAGACAGGGGGCTTGGCTGTAAAGACTGAAGCAAAGAAGGCAGTCAGTACTCCCATCTTTTCCATGTCCTGTGTAACCAAGTCTGGCTTTCAGGAATCACAGGTCCCAGAGACTAGGGAGAAAGGCTGGATCAAAGGATAGGTATAGCCTTGACCGAAGAGGTCACTGGAATACTTGGATAAACAGGAGATACATAAGTCCATGGGTCCTAATGGGATGCATGCTCAAGTGCACAGGTGTCAAATTTCATTGCAAGGAGAAGTGCTTGAGGACTGCAAGAAAGCCAATGTCACCCCCACCTTCAAGAAGGGCAAGAAGGAGGACCCAGGGAACTGTAGACTGGCCAGCCTTACCTCTATCCTTGGAAAGGTGATGGAGCAGCCAATCCTGAAATCCATTTCCAGATACCTTATGGACAAGAAAAGCATCAGAAGTAGTCAACATGGCTTCACAAAGAGGAAGTGGTGGTTGTCCAACCTAAGAAACTTCTGTGATGAATTTACTGGCCAGAGAGATGAGGGAAGAAGAGTAGATGGTGTCAACCTGTACTACAGGTAGGCCTTTGACACTATCTTCTATAAGATCACATACAGAAGCTGTTGATGTATGAACTGGGTGAGCAGGCAGTGCAATGGATTGGAAACTGGCTGAATGGCCAGGCACAGCATGTGGTGGTCATCAGTACAGTCTAGTTAGAGGCCAGCAACTAGCAGTATATTCCAGGGATAAAAACTGGGTCCAGTCTTGTTTAATATCTTCAATAATGATGTGGATGATGGGTCTACTTTCAGGAAGTTTGCAGATAACACCAAACTTGGAGGAGTAGATGATATGCCAGAGGGTCATGTAGGCTGTGGTAGGTTGACTTGGCTGGCCGCCAGGTGCCAACCAAACTGCTCTATAACTTCCCCACCTCATCTGGACAGGAGGGGAAAATATGTCAAAAGGCTTGTGAATTGAGAGGGAAGGAAATCACTCAGCAATTACTGTCATGGCCAAAACAGACGACCTGCAGACAGTGAATTTAATTTATTGAAAATAAACAATGGTTAGGATAAGAAATTAAAGCAAAACTAAAAATATCTTCCCCCTATCCCTTCCTCCTTCCCAGGCTCATCTTCAATCCTAATTTCTCTACTTCCTGAGAAGCACAGGGGGATAATTCATCTCACATTATCTGTGATTATCCTTTTTCACACTCACTGCTGTTACAGATTTTACTCCTTAACTATGTTACCACAGAGGCACTACCATCATTGCCAGCTGGCTCAGATTTGGCCACTAGTGGGTCCCTTGGAGCTGGCTGAGTTGGACATGAGGGAAAATTCCTGCAGCTTCTCACAGAAACCACATCTGCAGCCTCCCTGCTACCAAAACCTTGACACACAAACACTGCCAACTAGAAGGGCCTCAAAATGTTGAAGAAATGGGGTGATAGGAACCTCCTAAATTTCAAGAAGAAGTACAAAGTCTTACACCTGGATAGGAAAAACTGCATGCACCAGGACATGGTTGGGTGCCAGCCAGACGGAAAGCAGCTTTGCAGAGGAGTGGATTGAAGTCCTGGTGAGCACCAAATTAAGCATGAGCCACCAATGAGCCCTTGTGGCGAAGCAGGGTAATGGTAACCAAGGCTGCATAAGGACAAATATTGCCAGTATGTTGATGGAAATGATCCTTCCCCTCTACTCAGCTCTGGTAAAGCCAAACCTGGAATACTGTGTCCAGTTCTGGTCTTCTCAGTATAATGGAGGTGTGGACTTGCTGGAGACAGTTCAGTGAAGGACCACAGAGATTATGAAGGTACTGTACTATCTCTCCTATGGGGAAAGGCTGAGAGAGGTGGAACTGTTTAGCCTAGAGAGAAGGTTCAAGGGGATTCTTATCAATATATGTAAATACCTGAAAAGAGAGTGCAAAGATGTCAGAGCCAGGCCAGCTTTAGCTGGTGCAGGAGTCAGGACAAGAGATAATGGGTACAAACTGAAACACAGAAAACTCTGTCTGAACATCAGGAAACACTTTTTAACTGTGAGGGTGACTGAGCACAGGAATAGGTTCCTGGAGAGATTGTGGAATCTTCATCTTTGGAGATATTTTGGACATGGGCATGGGCAACTGTCCCTAGCTCCCCCCCCTGCTTGGGCAGGGAGATTGGGCAAAATGACATCCAGAGGGCCCTTCCAACCTCAATCATCTGTCATTCTGTGATCTTGTGATTCTGTGACTCTGTGACTATATCTAAAAGCTAAAAGCACTGAAATCAAAATACATTATACTATGTATTCATCAGAGAATCATAGAATGGTTAGGGTTAGAAGGAACCTTAACAGTCATCAAGTTCCAACTCCCCTGCTATGGGCAGGGACACTATAAATGACCACAACCCTTTTGTCTGGTCTAAAAGAAATTTGGGGTTATTCGGTTATACAGAAGAGGATAAATCTACTTAGCATTCACTTAGAAATAACGATCAATATTTTAGCTTCTCTTATCAATAGCCCCTGGGTATGGATTTTCTTTACAGAAATTATCCTTAATGTTGATGCTCTACCCTTTTCTCTGTTTGTTGTAGATACCTGTGAGCAAAGAATATAGTATTGCATCATCACAGGATTGCAACCCCATGACAGAAGCTGCAGAATAGAGTTCTGAATCCCCATCCTGAGGACTTATCATATAAAGATAACTTACTGTCAAACTAAGCATCCTTGCATCCATGACTCAAAGGTGGTGTTTAATGAAAAGACAGAAAGACCAGAGTTAAATCTGTTGCAATACTTTCTGGTTCTTGGAATACATGTCCACACCCTATGTCAGCCAGCAATGAAGGTCTTGTATGTTGCTAGTCCCATGTGGGCACCCCACATATAAGGCAGCTTACTGCTGGTTAAGCTTACACCATCACTGAAAGTGAATCACTGCAGAGGGCAATTTAGTGTACAACTTCAATCTTTGTTCCACCATAAGGGAAACATTTTCAAACCCATCAAGCTCAAGGAATCAAACACAGTGCAAATTCATACTGAGAAGAAACCTATTATCACACTAAACCACATCAGCATTCCATTGAACTGAAAAGCCAAGCAAGGGGTCTGTATCTTGTATATACTATATTATCAAAATCAAAATGTCATGCTTGGATCCTGATGCAAACAAAACCCTTCATCAACAATTCAGATTGTATCACTCATTCTGAAGCACTTGCATGTGCTGATATCGTGGTTTAAGCCCAGCCAGCAACCCAGAACCACGCAGCCGCTCGCTCACTCTCGCTCCTCTTTCTGCCCCCACTCCAAGAGGGATGGGGAGGAGAATCAAAAGAATGTAATTCCCATGGGTTGAGATAAGAACAGTCCAGTAACCAAGGTATAACACAAATCACTACTGCTGCTAACAATAATAATAGTGACAAAGGAAATAACAAGGGAAGAGAATACAACCACTCACCACCGGCTGACCAATACCCAGTCTGACCTGAGCAGCAATCTAGCCCTTCTGGGTAACTGCCCCCAGTTTATATACTGGGCATGACACTCAGTGGTATGGAATACCTCTTTGTTTAGTTTGTCTCTGTTTCCCCCCAGCTTCCCCTCCTCCTTGGCAGAGCATGAGACTCAGAAAGTCCTTGGTCAGAGTAAACATTACTTAGCAACAACTGAAAATATTGGTGCCATCAGCATTATTCCCGGGCTGAAAGTCAGAAACACAGCACTGCCCCAGCTACCAAGAAGGAGAAAAATGACTGCTACTGCTGAACCCAGTACAGCTGGCTATTGTTAATTAAATTTGACACAGGATTGCAGCTCGTATGAAGCATGATTTGTGCTACCTGTCATTCTTGAAGGCCTGCTTGAATAATCAAATTACAGTAAAGTACTTGCCTCTAATCCATTTCACAGGAGGCTAAGGACCAGTCTGTAAGTTTAAGTTGTGGTTTAACTCCTCCACAAGTATGGCACCAAAATAATACCATTAGATATTCTTGGTAGCTGTTTTTTATTGTCCTGCTTATTATAAAGAAGAAAAATAAATGCAGAGCAGGCTGCCTTACCTTGGTATTCAGGTGTTCACACATATCATGAGCAGTCAATGTCTTAAGTGTTTTATTTCCTGGAGGTGCTCGATTTCTACTCTGACATGTTATTTCCTGAGCAGCTCTTTTCCTTGAGGTGCTGTCCTTAAAAACATATGCACGGAAGCTGACTTGCTGAGTTACTCATTTACTCAGATTGCTTTTATCTTTCAACTCTGGTTCATTTGCTTGGGATGCTTGATTCATAAACACAAACACATGCAACACCAGTTTCTTTTCACGGAACTATTCACCTACTGTGTATTTGAAAAATCACTCAAAGCATTCAAAGACTATGCGCTCTTGCAATCTATGTTGGCATTATTATGCAGAGACACACACACACACACAAAAAAGGAAAATGATTAAACTCTTCACATATGTAACAGACCCTTTTTGAATAGCTTTCATTTCACACAACAAATGCAAGTAGCACAAGTAAAAAAAACCATTATAAATTCATTAAACATAACAGAAATGTATACAACGTATCAAGAGTTGCAATGTACTAAAATAAATTGGTTCAGAAATCTGTGAAAAGGCCCTAAGGCATCCATCCCTGTGAGAAAAAATCCGTGATCCAAAATCTTTGAGGATCCCTCTATTCAGGTCCTCTTTATATATCAAACACAAATGGCTTGTCATAGTCGACTTTCACAGCTGATTACCATCTATAATTGCTTATTTGTCATTTATTCTAGCACCCCATTTTCCTGTATTTATGTGTATTTATACTGCTTCAATTTTCAGTCATGATACCACTGTTTTCCCCTATGTCATCTCTTATTCTTTAGCAGGTGCCCTTAACTCTAAGCCAAATACTAAGTAATTATTTGATTTTATTAATCCTTTTTTTTTTTAAATAGCTGGATTTTGCTACTCCTATTGAATCAAATGTCACATAACCATTGATGGGACCATAAGGCATTCTGTGAAAATGCTTTCTTGGAACAAGCTCCACATAACATTTCTGAACAGCTCTTCTGAAGGATAGTATTCTTCCCTTGGTCATTTGGGAATTTTCTTCTAAGTCAAGACTAGCTACTTGAGATTTAATTATTTTTTTTATTAAATTACAATATTAATGTTACTTTGTATGTTTCTTTCAGTAAGCATTGGGATTTATCTTTATGACTCTGCTTGTCGGTTACATTGAAACTTTGGGTAGAGTTTTATTCTTCAAGAAAGAGAATTTACTTTACAAAAAACATGGTAAAATGTAACTTTTCTTTCAGAAGGCTTCAAAGAGATCTTGTGGAGAAGGTTTCAGATTAAGGAATGTTTGATGATTTGTCTAATAAAATAATTAGGGAAAGGCTCTCCTTTGAAAAATTGCTGTCTTACCCAGTAATATGCAAACAACTAAAAGCTTTAAACATAATAATAATAAAACAAAACAAAACAGAACAAAAAAAATCCAAAAAAAACCAAAAAAAAACAAACAACAGAAACTGAGGGGTGGGGGGAGTATTTTGCTGTTCTGTGCACCAAAGTTCAAAGATCAGTTCAAACTGGAGAAAGAACACAGAGGGGCTGCATGGACATTAGGAGTCTGAAGAGACTTCGTCTTATGGAGAATGACAAAACTCAAATGGTTTAGCTTAGCCTAGCAAAATAAAGACTGAGCAGAAAGATGACCTCTCTAGAAATATACCATGGAAAATGGGACAGAAAGAAAATAACTAGCTGATAAACACTATTGACTCGAAACTTAATGCATATAAACTAGTCTTAAGTGCATTTAGGTAATAAATTAGCAGATTTTTAACCATCTGAGCAGGAAAGTACAGGAATAGGAGTGCAATCAGAGCAGTGGGGGAACATCACTCAAGGTTTTAAAAAACTTCCCAAAAGCCACCACCCTCATCACCCCACAGAACAGCTCAATCCAGTTATAAAAAAATTATGAGATGTTGCCTCTTATAAGATTAGTCAATTTAATGATGTAGGGCATTCTTTGTAATCCTACATTCTCTTTAATTACCTAGGGTACAGGGTGAGAGGTATGGATTTAGTGGACACCTAAACATTCATGGTGGGAAAAAGCATTACCAGCTCATAACCTCTCAGGTATGAAGCACTTAGCTAGGGCCAGTGAAATGTTACATACTTTCCACAAAATACAGAGCAACTAAGGGTATCTGGTTCTCCTAAACAGAGAATGGTCCTGTCAGGACACAGCTAAGTCTTTCAGAAACCTTACATAGGGTTTTTTTGTTTGTTTGTTTTTTGTTTGGTTTAGTTTTTGTGAGGGTTTTTTGTTTGTCTGTTTGTCTTTTGGGGTTTTGTTTTGGGGTTTGTTTTTTTTGGTTTTTTTTTTTTTTTATTTCACAGGGACCTGATGTCTTGACTTGCATAATACATATCTCGAACACTGGCAACCCAAATTCATCATCTGAAAAAGGTGTGCCAGACAAGTCTTCTAAAAGTTACCACAAGTACATTTTGTTTTAAATATTTTATTTATTTATGTTGTAATAGGAATTGTAGGTTACAGACCTAATATTGAACACTAAATGCTTTTTTATATGACATCTGTTAACAATCAGTTCATTTTGTCTAGGCAAAGTTGTTTTTGACATGCACTTTATAAGGCAAACTATGGCCAATATGCATCACGAAGGGGTTCACAGTCTGTGAAAAGTATGCTTCTGGGTATTTAACTCAAATTGGTTTGTGTAGGGTTTTCACTATTTACTAATTCTTTGTTTGCAGAACTCTACTATTCCTCATTCTTTCATACATTAAAGCTAAACCCTTTTAAGCTATTTTGCTTGAGACTAAAGACTGGATTTTGTGTAAATGTTTTGTTCAAAACCAGACCAGGCAGACAACAGGCCAAATCCCATCCTGCTCTATACCTATCCCATCCTGCTCTTAACCTGGCATATTCCTAAACTTCTATTTGAAATCTCTTCTAAAAGTCATTGCATAAGTATATAATAAAATATAAGCAATGGGATAAAAGTAATATCTAATGAATTGTTTACAATCTGTTTAGAATTTCTTCTTCAAAGGGAAGCATGAAGTAAAAATGAAAGCAATCGCTTATCAATATGTCAATATCAGTATGGTCAGACTAAAGTACTGTGACTTGAGAAAATGCTACCCTTGGCAAAGAGGCACCACTCAAAACATAAAACATATAACTGGAACAAAAGTATAAATTAATATAATATTAATAGTTATAGGAGCTATAGAGATTATTGTAAAATGTCACACTTCTTTCCATATGTGTTTAAGTTGTAAGATTTCTTTCGAAAGTTTGGATTTAACATTATTACTGATTGCAGGGGAATAATTGGTGTTTAATTTAAAAGATAATGATGTCTTTATCCCCTGTTAAGTGTTGTTAGAATCTCTTATAATTTCAAAAAGATTTTATCTGAAATATCTAGGTTTTATATATATATAACTAGGTAACTAGTTTCTGTAAAGACTTTGAGGTCACAAACCTGAATGTTTCTACTTAGGATCCCATGATGTAGCATGTGCAAAACAGAAGTCCCATCATGGAACTTGAAGGTAATGTACCTGGCATACCCCGTGAATATGGAGAAGTTTTCAGTATAATAAATGAAGAACTGTAAACGTCTATATAGAGATTATTTTTTTTTACTGTAATTTAAAATAACTTGGAAATGAGAAATGAAAAGTGGAATAACTATGTATTTAAAATATTTGAAAGAACATATTCAAAAACTGTAGTAAATGTATAAAGTTAAGAGAAAGTGCTTCAAGGGATTTTAAAATTCACGACCTCTAATCAGCCATAGAGAAAAAAAAGATAAAGGTCTATCAGGTTCAACTGTACTAGCATCTCAGCAATAAGATTGTACAGTGTTCATGAAGTGTTATTTGTACATTGATATGCGCTATATAAATTTGAATTAACTAGTCATATTTACATGCACTCTCAGCAAAAGGACTTCCCTTTTTCATTATTTGAATCACTTGACCTACAGAGTCTATACAAATATTTCTTTGATGCTGCATCAAAGGCAGCCTAATAGAGGGCAAGAGAAACTGAATTTTTATATTTCTTCACCACTTTTAGAGTGCTTATGAATTCATTGGTACTGAATGATCTTCTTTGTCATTTATTTTTTCCTTTCTCTGGTAGTATATTATAGAAAACTGTTCAGAAGGAAAAGACAGCTTTTTGTTAGATCTGGGGACAGACAGAAAAATAATGACAGCTTAATGGCAAAACAGACTCCAGTAATATCAAACATTTGGATGCCTTTGGATATCTGCAAATAGTATACAGATGAAGTTTATCTCATCTAATTTTAAGAATTTTTTTTTTAATATTTATGTCAGAACTACTTATGCTAATTCCTTTGTAAAGCTAATTAAAAAGAAAAAATGTTCAGGGAAAATATTTCATCTTGCTGTAGGCTTCTCAATTAGTCAACAATCATATTGCAGACTCTGCTGATCTATTTTACTTACCGATTTTAGGGTGAGAGATTTAAATTCTGGAAGCACCTGTTCTGTCCACCATTTATGAAAGAGTCTAGAATGACTGTAAAGTTGGTAAGCAGTGTGAGCTTGGAAAAATTTCTATGAAAGAAAAGTAGAAAATAAGGTGAGATTACTTAGAGAATTCTTTTCTTGGGCAACACCTGAACAAGGGCTTTAAGAAATTAAAAACAAAAAAGGTGGGCATAGAAATTCAGGTAGAAAGTCCTTTGTGGATTACTTTCACTGTTTTGAAAGTCAAAGCCCCTTTCGATTTCAACAGTTTTGTTTCATCACACCACAGTCTGCATGCCCCTCTAACTCTCTCTACCTTCACTTTCATTCATATAGCTCCCTCTCTTTTTCTTTCTCCCTCTCTTTTCCCTCTCTTGGAATTAAAAAACTATTTTAAGATAAAACCCCAATTATTTAAAAAAATAAACAAACAAGGAGATCCATAAATAAGAATGAACTAAATTTACCCTTAATATAGTACATAATCCAAGTTTTAATTCTATTTGTCTAATTTTAAGTACAAAGAAATTAGTAATTGTAAGAATAAGACTTTAAGGAGCAGTTCCTTTGATCTTAATGCAGATGCCTAAAACTATCTATAAACTATCTACACTTCTTTATTTAGCATCAAGATAGCTTAAAGGGAAACTGATGTTGATGACATGTACAGTGAGCAATAAGCAAAAAAATCAAGAAATAACATATGTCAAAGAAAACCTTAAACTTTTAGTTTTGATTTTTGATCTATATTCACCTCAAAATAGCTTCAGGAGAATCAAGATCATAGACATACGTAATAGTAGCTGGATTTAAACCACAACACTGGTAAAGCAAAAAAATATTCAAACTGAATTTGAATTAAGACATAACAGAGCTGAATTAAATGGGTTTCTTTTTTATAAGGTTAAAATAAATCTTTATAAATAAGACTTTTATTCAATATTTTCATTATGGATTTCTTCTATCAGACACAGTTTGTCTTATTGCCCTTATCTAAGAAATGTGTTATTGGGCCTTGGTTCATTATCTACATACCAATTAATTCCTTTTTTGCTTCATTTATCCTTTTTCCTCTTGACTTCTTCCTCAGTAAATTATCTCTTCCATGGAGAACAGGTGAACAGAGAGTGAAAAAGACTCATTCTTGGTAACTAATAAAATTGCAAGGCTAAGTTGTCTGAAATTGTATAATGGAGTGCAGATGGCACCTTCCCTGTTAAAGTAAAACTTACTATTTTGTCTGCAGAGCCAACCTCCACAGGTCAAAAATCATTAGACTTTTGATGTTAAGTATTAAAAGAATACAGAAAGGTACTTCATCTGTGCCACCAACATCCTGTCACATTTAAATGAAATAATTTTCACTTATAAATGTTACATATGTTCCTGCTTTTGATAACCTAATATATGATTTCATGATGTAATTATTCATTACAGAAACACATGATATGCCAATAATGTCTAAGATACATAGTTTCTCAAGTGTTTCATATTTTTAAAAATTATTTTTAGATATGAATGAATTTATCAACTAGGTTCATATAACATAACTAAATTAATTTGGGATTGAATATTTAAATGTTTATGACCTCATAAAAGCCATCTACATCAAGTGCTTTTAGTAAAAAAAAAAAAAAAAGCCTTATTGTTACTGGTTTTATATCACAAACAAATGATCATAACAAAACAGAGAGAATTTTCTTGTGTGTGTCTAAGATTATTTAATAGCATCAGATAGAAATGGACCAGATGGTCAAATATCTTACTTTTTCACATGATGGTACCATTTTTTTGGCGGCAGTTCATCAAGATTTGATTCATCTGCTTTTCTTTTATATTCCTGAAAGGATTTTTTCACAGAATTTAAGAAAAACTGTGGAGTTGTTCTTAGTACAGTCCTAAAGGGGATGACTTGCTCCCACGGACAGCACAGTTCTCTCTGTTGATTTCTAATAGATCTTCGGTACTTAATCTAGATGAAGTTTCTTATTTAGGTGAAAGTAATTTAAAGTGAGATGTTAATTTATATACCTCACCAACAGCAAGGAAAGAATCAAGCTGTCGAGCTCGTTCAAATGCAGAAAGCAAAGGTACTAGTCTAGAAGTAGAACCTGTAAATTAGCTAAAATCATTGGTTTTCATCCACAGATTTATCTTTCTCAGTAATTAGTTCAATCACCCCAAGTCATTGACTCCCAGTTAAACAGTATTCTCATGTTTTATTGAGCTATAAACCACCAAAACAATGGAAGCCTACCTTGTTTTCTAGGGCATTCATTTGAGTCATGCTGAGAAGATCCTCAAATTATGTAGCTTTAAACACAATAAAAAAAAAAGAACCAAGCAAACAAAAACAAACAACAAAACCTCAAATGGGATTTTAAGAGGTTATGTATAATGAATTCTATGTGGTTTAGCTCTAATATCAGCTGGAAGCTGATCACATTTCTTCAAATTTCTGTTTTTTATATTTTTAGTTGTATTTACAGGTTTTCTTCTGCTTCAAATTATATATTTTAGAGAACATTGTAAAGAGACAGAAGCATAACGCTGTCTCATTCCTAGAAACAGTATATTTGCATGTGCTAAATGATAGAACTGTTCATTAATATTAAATACAAATGAAGCCTATAAAAATACTTACAATTCAGGCTAAGTGGCAAGTTAGGTAAACAGGAAAATTTTGATAAGCCCTTTATAGCCTCCAGCTATGTCAGCTAGTTATGCTACTGGTGTAACATCTTCATGAATATTCTCTATAATAACACCTTCCAGATACAAAAAGTAAAATAGTGAAATCTTTTCTTTATATACTAGACAAAATAAATAGGCCTGCATGATGCCTATAATACTTTCAACCATATACAGTCCAATGCTATGTCAACGTATATTGCTGGATTTCCATACACAGCTGAGTTGAAATAATAGTCCACCTAATTCTGTGAAACATAAATAATCTACAGTGTTAAAATGTTTCCTTCCTATCTCATACGACACCATTCTTTCTAATCTGACCACCTTTTTAATCTCATAAAGCCTTTTAACTGGCCAAGTCCCTCTTCCTCTCAAAGAGGACTCTCAAAGCTGCAGTTTTTAAAAAAACTAGCAAATTGAGTTGCATTACTGCACTCAAAATATGTTGAAAATTATCACTGTACTTGTTCAAGGCTTTTAGTTTATCCCAGAGGGTGAGGGGAAAGTGGTCTCAAAGCAATGAAACTGATGTTTCCTATCTATCTACTTCACCAAAGACAAATGCAATTGTGTTCACACTCTCAGGGGATCTGATTAAGCCTGCCTCTTGATCAGCAAAGGACATAGCATGTGTGTTGCTATTTCAGACTCCCTAGGTCATGTACAATATCTCAAGGCAGTGAAGAGCTTTGTTTTTACCATTGCTGAATAACAGAAGCACAAATATTAAATATAGAATTGAAAACTTTCTATGTGTCTCAAAACAGAAGTTTGTATTTTTGATACATTCTGAGGTGGGAAAGAAACAAAATTGCAATGAAGACTATGTGCATGAAAAATGTCAATTACCCGTGCTACTGATAGTCACCTTGTTGTAAAAAAAACCCAACAGAATCAGTCTTGCATCCTTGATTCAAGTTAAAGACATTTGCTCTATCCAACACTGCAATAGCAAGTTAGTAAAGGAAGAACTGAAAGTATTGCTGGAATGCTTATTTCAGAATTATTTCCCATAAAAACAGACATCAAAAAAAAAGAAGATTTCAGTGCATGAAAAAGTATTTTGCATAGGAACACATTAAAAATGTGGGCAGAATATCTGGATATTTTCATTGTATCACAGATTTATATTCACAACATATATTCATTGGGAGAAGTGAAATGTTTATGACTGTAAGTCTAAATCTTTTTGCAGTAATGGCTCTAATATCAAATTCCAATTAGAGATAATTTCCAAAACTTGATATTTATAGGATGAGCTTGTATAATGTATCAACTTCTGTCTATTAAAACACACAACAAAGTATTTATATGTATGAATACATGAGAAAATTTATTTCAAAGTTTAGTACAGCCTCATAAATAAAACTTTGTATAGCACTGCATTTGTACAATTGCATAGCAAAAAAACATAAGATGGAAAAATATAAATGGTGAAAAGGAACATCAGCATTCTGTAAGACAATAATAAAGCCTGAAGATATTGCTGATAACCTTACAGTTGGGATTGGTTTTGATACATGTTGAAGTGATTCCCTAAAGTATTTTAGCATCTGCCTAGATTGTCAGGAGAATTATCTGGGGCAATGAAAACATGTAGGTTAGAAGCATACTATGATACTCACAGAGCCTGGGCCTACAGTCATAAAGACTGAACTATAGCTTTAGCACAGGATGTTTCCTTTTGGATCACCTCAATACAGATTTCCCATCTGGACAAGGGACAAGATAAACTGAGTTCTGCTGCATCTAAATCTAGCATGAATTTACCTGGGACATACGTCCATATCCAAGAACTGGACAATGAGATTCTGTGATTATATTTTGGTGTCTTGGAAATGACTTTCCATATTATCATCTATAAGCAAGGAATCTTATACTCTATAGCTAGCTTATAGCTAGCTGACAGAAAACGTAAACATACTGAGAATGCCCTCATTTTGAGTGCAGAGCTCCTGACTTTAGCTGTAAACCAAGAATACCTGTCCAAATGGATTTAAAGTATCTAGTCAGCCTCTTAAAGGTGATGCTTAAATGAGGATAGCTCACTTCTTAAGACACAGATATCATCGACTGACTTTTGCATACAATTTTGAGGCTAAAGCACTCATCCAGAAAATGAGATAACTGGCTTCAGCTTTCATGCTGCTCTGAAGGGATTCAGATTCATGCAGCATTTTCTAGGAAATTGCATAAACCATTAAGAGGGGAAAGGTTTGCCATTTGCTTTGAGGCAGCTCTCGGTGCTGCCAATATGAGATTTACAGGAATAAGAGAAAAACAAGTGACAAAAGCTTAACCCTACAGTTTCACTACTAGGACAACATTCATAAGCTTGGGATACTACTCTCATGACTGCTATGTGTTATATACTGGATGGTCATTGCAGGAAGTCAGAAAGACCCTAGCAGCAAAATGTCTCTTCCAAATTACATAGCCACGAGGCTACAGTTTTAAGTCTGCAGGTGGTTTTTGTGGTTTTTTTTTTTTTTTGTTTGTTTGGTTTTTTTTGGTAGTATTGTGGTGGTAGTGTAGTCCGTCCGTGTCCCCTCCCAGCTGTTTTATTTGCTTGGTTGGTTGGTTGATTTTTTAACCCCTGTAGAAATACTGCTGGTTACCTCATTGCACAGTGATACACTTTCAAAATCTTAGACATTATCTCATTCTTATCCTTCCTTACCTCTGCCCTTCTTTCTTACTATTTGTTTGGTATCTTAGCAGTTTAGCTAGTGCTTTAGCTACTGTCTCTTACTGAAAAAGTTGGTGACAGCATGGTGTTCCTTGTTTTTAAATGGAAATGGCTTCCGACGGTATTTGGAGATGAGCAAAATGAGGTCGAAGAGGACAGGATTCAGATGTCTATAATGCTTCTTGTGCCCCACCCCTACAGGATGTTTTGTCTCATTCTACACCTGATTTTTCAATTAGCCAGCACCACAAAAAAACATATAAAGAGTGTTGTTTTCCCACTACTGGACTCCCCAATGCAAGAGAGACATGGGCATACAGGGACAAGTTCAGGGAAAGGTTCTGAATATGATTACAGTGTTGACACATCTGACATATTGGGAGGTGCTAAGTGAGGTAGAACTGTTCAGCCTGGAGAAAAGAAAGGTGGAATCTTATCCATGTGTATAAATAGCTGGAAGGAGGTAGAACAAAAGAGAGGGAATGAAGAAGACAAAGGCACAATTTTCCCAGTGGTGTCCAGTGACGGGACAAGAGGCAACGTATGCAAACCGAAATACAAGAAATTCTGGCCACATGCAAAAAAAAGCGCCAAACAACACTTTTACTGTGTAGGTGTTTAAACACAGAAACAGTTTTCCCAGAGAGGTTATTAAGTCCAATTCCTTGGAGACATTTAAAGCCTAACTGACATTTTCAGAGGAACCTGCTCCAGCTGATGATGCTTCAGCAGGAGGGTTAGATTAGATGATCTCTAAAGGTGTCTTCCAACCTCAATCATCCTGTGATTTGAAGTGTTTATTATTCTCTGTGAAATCTAAAAAGGACTTGAGGGTCACTAGTTCAGATGCAGATTTACACCACAGAGTTATATTCTATCATACATAACCACTTGTTTTGACAATATTACTGTCCCTTTTTTGGGTCAATTATTTTGGTCATTCTTATTTCAGCACAGAGACATGCAAGCAGGCAGGGTATATACAATTTACAAATACCAGGCAGTCATTCACTGCCTACCACACACAAAAGACAGCAAACATTTTGTGAGCTGGCAGACTGAGGCCTAATGATGAGCCAGGTGATGCTGTGACACCCAGTTCCCCATCTAGTAGGTCGTTGACATTGCCTAGCTGCCATCTGCCTCAGCTTCATTGACACTGTGGATGCCAACGGCTCAGCATCACCCCATTATCCCTGACAGTCCTGGGTGGCACCAACACTGCTTTTTGGCTCCCACAGCTTTGGTCTTTCAGGCTTCTATCTTACCTTTCCCTCTGACATTTTAACTCAGAAGTATCCAAGCTACTAAAGGTCTTGTGTGGCCAGTCCTACCAACGCCTGTTCCTGTGACTTCCTCATTTCCATTAGCACTGTCTACCTCTCTCTCTCAGCAGTCTGAGTCCCAGTTATGCACCGGAGCTGAATGAGAGCTAGGCACTGCAGTCCTGGTACACAGGCAGCTAAACCCTGGCATAGGAGAGCTTACAGAAGGGCCTACAGGGGAAAAAAGCACTATGACTGAGTCTAAGCTTTTGTCTTAATTCTTTTGATCATCTGAGTGATGTGATAATTGAGCAGGAAAAAGGTGCGTGCTTGGGCAGGTTTGGATTCTGATGAGAAATCCTGGTTATGTTATCTGAGACAATAAAGACCAAAATGTAGGCTCTGACTGAATTTTTTGTTAATAGCTACAACAAAGAAGCATTTGTTCTTAATTGCTTTTTGAGACTTGACCTTCTAATGTCTGCTTGCTTCTCACCAGACCTCTCAGTCTCACCTGAAGCACCTAAGCCCGGTCATCAGCAGGGCTAGGTGTTGAAATCCAGAGCTATGTTGTATATCATCCTGATTAGCAACCACCTAACCTTTCCACAGTTGACCTATATTTTATCCTGAAAGTTCCCTCAGCAGTCTTAGTGTGTGAGAGGTATTAAACTTTGCCCAGTTAAATGGTCTGCTCCTTTCAGTGCTCCATCTGTAAAGAAGGGTGACCTTTCCCCTAATGATCTCTGAGTAATTTGTACTAATTACACCCTGAGGTTCAGCTACCTCTGAAAAAGCAGTTATTTGTTTAGAACACAGCTGTTACAGTTAGTGTCCATTTTTAGCACATCATCAATTTGTTGCACAGTTACACAGTAACACATTCTCCACAAGCATGTAACACTACAACAATGCATTATATGTGTTTCAGAGGAACAAAACTTACATGGAAAGCTAAGAATGATTTTTAGTCTAACTGAAGTCTTAACAGCTAATCACATCTTATTATTAGTGCACTTACAATTACATTAATGTTTATAGCTTCATACAGTTAATATGATACATACACCAATTTTGAAGTAGAGACTCCTGAGAACATTGGCATCAGGTCAGGGATCATCCACATCCCTAGTAATTTCATGGGAGGAACATTTTGATGGGACAGGTGATTTCTTCCTTTTTATTCTAGGATTCACTTAGGGTTATTTTAATGCATTTGCCACAATGCCACATTAAACCCAAGCTTACTATATCTGGTTTGGTTTACAGTAACTCAGATACTTATTCTTTTTTTTGTTAGACCCAAAACTGGTTTTACATAACTCTCAAGACTGAATTCCTTCAAGGACCAATAACAAAACACTGACGAAATGCTTACATCCTTGGAGCCACCAGCAGAGTTCTGTGCTCATGTTTTCACAGCTTCTGCTATCATCCCATGCTTGTACTACTTTATGTTGTATTTTTACTCTAACGTCCCAGATAGCTCATGTCACTCCAAATAACTGATTGTTACTACTAATTGTTAGTTATAAGTGCAAATATATATGTATGTGTCTGTATATATATACTTATATATACATAAACGTTACACCAGTCATACAAAGCTAAGCAAAGGCTAAACCAAGTAGGTAGTAGTCACCTGATTGTTAGATAACTGCTGTTAATGAAGTATAATGAAGCTCCTGACAAGTGATGCTCACACAAAGCCTATAAATCTTGAGACCTCTGCATTTACTGTAGCACAGAGTCTGTTACAAGTAATAGCACCGTATTTCCTCGGCTACAGATCTATACACAGTACGCTCACTTAAGAAGAAACAGTCATATGGCCTTGCAAATTTTATCCTAAGTGGATCAAAAGGCTCCAATCAATCTGGGTGGCATGCTTTCCTGGAGCATCTCAGGGATGCCCTTCATCCTTGATTTCTTTTGATTAAGGTTAAAGGAGATGTCTTTATTGGAGTGTGCTGGGAAAAGATACTGCATGGGTCTTTACCTATGCTGTATTGAGAAGATGATAGTGGTGTTCTTATAAACCCTAAAATTGGAAAATATTATGAGTCCACTAACAGAGTCATAATTTCTTTAGTACCTAAATTTGACTAGATACCAAATAATGAGTGTTGGTTTAGTACTTTTAGCTCAGGAAAGATTTAATAGAACTTTAAAAGACTCAGGAAAAGGTAATAAGTCATTCCACCTAAAGAGTGCCTAAGTAAGCTAGACTGGTAACGGGGCAAGGTAAGAAGGAAATAATTGAGGTCTATAAAAATAATAATCATAAAAGATTTTTTTTTCTGTCTTTTCAACTGTAAGAAAAATTCTGAAACACCAGCTGAAAAATGTACAAAGCAAGTTAAAAGCCAAAAAAGATGAAATGATTACTCAAACAATATATGAAGACAATCTCTGGATCTCGTTGTCATGTTGTGGCTACAGAGGTTTAGTCATGGTGAAACTGAGACAGATCATAGAAGAGAAATATAACGAGGGCTCCAAAATCCATTAAATAAAACAAACTTAGGTTTTGCTGTTGAAGTATATTCTCTTCCCTAGACATCAATTTTTACAACAGTTGGGGACAGGACACTGAATGAGATTGTTTTTTCCTCTGACCAAGACAGACAGACTTCTTATTTAGTTTTTCATATTTTTTTTTCCCCAGTGTTTCTAGTAGCTTGCTCTAGGCTGTGTTCTACTCAGCGTAAGAGTTGTTATGAAATACAGGCACCCAGGCAGCACATTCTTAGTTCTGGGATTTTGTCTGAATGTCAGACACCTGCAAGTGTTGCTACATCAAAGCCTTGTTTACCTAAAACTTCAAAAGGCCATCATAATAATGGATATTTTTCTGGCAAACTGTGAACATACTAATAAAATAGCCTTTTTTCTTTTTTTTTAATTCAGTTCAATAAGAAATTCAAATTATTCCAGGTTTGCACCAAAAAGAAGGGGAAAAGTCATAAAGTAAGCATGAAATAAGGTGGGAAGAAATAGCAAATATATTTGCACTGACATAGAGTGAAAAAATTTTCAACAGATTTCAATAACTATCTCAAAAGAGTGTTTAATATAACTGTGTGTCTAGAGGTTAGCAGTGAAAGTGTTGCTATTTAACTTTCAGGTGCTCAGCTGCGTATTCTTCATTTCGTATACAGAGCTCTTAGTGATACCAGTGGGCATTTTACACACGGCATAAAGCTGCATATGACGTAGAGATTCACATCACGCGTAAAAAATCTACCACACATGAAAAAACAAGTGTCAGGGGTTTGCACACATAAAAAGCATAATATGCTTATTTATATGCCAAGATCCAAACAGACCCCTTTCCAGGATGACAGTTACTTCATTACAGTCCTGATGGGGATCCAGACCTAAGAGGCAACTAAACAGACACAGAAGATATTTCAGAGCTAAAAATTTCCAGGCAGGACATCTCTGAAGTAAAGAAGTGCTCCCTCTATGTGCCTGAGGGAAGTCTGTCAATTGAGATGTATTTTTATTTTCCTTCCCCCTCTCCTTCCACTTCTTTCCTTTTATCTCTGCCCCTTCTCTCTTCTCACTCTCTGTCTCCTGAGAAGAAAGTTTCCTTGGCTTGCATTATTATTATTATTTTTTTTTTAATACATATGTGTAAGAAGCTCTTAACAGAAGTAAAAAGAACTTAACTTGCATGAAGGATACCATTTTCTTTTTGTTATTCTTTTCTTTTTTTTTTCCTCACAAAACCTGCATAAACATTTTTTAAGGAAACAGTCAAGTATGTAATGCTATAGGACAAGCAATTTTATTTTTTTTATAAATATTTATCTCATTTTATCCATTTCACATTTTAGAACATTAGTATAATAATATTTTATGAAATGTTTTTAAGGAAACTGAAGAAATAACTATGATTTATTTTAATAGTATTGAGATAAAAATATGGAGCAAATCTAAATATCAAGCTTGACCTTGTCATACAAAGAACTATCATCCAGAGCTGATATCTGTGATATTTGCATATGATTTTTCCATTATTTAATTTCCTGACATTTGTTTTCAAAGGCAGAAGGATATTTTTGTCTTATTTTACTTTATTTGAAAACTGAAAAACAGTGTATAATGGGAAAAATATTTCTGGCTCTCTGATTTTGGAGATATTCTTGGAAACATATAAGTGACTTTTACACCTCCCCCACCATTCAATTACAACAACTTATTTGACATTACTGCTTTTCTGCATATATACTTCACTATAATTCATTATAGAAATGCACAGCTTAACTATTCTAGTCTAATGCACTATCACTTTTTAGCTCTTTTTTCTGCTACTTGAAGAATGTGAATCTTCACACATCTAATAACACCTAAAAGGTAAATCAGCGATTGCTAGTTTAATAGCTGCTAAGTGCAAACTTATACAAAATGCAATTACTAGAGTTCAAAGTCTGTTCTTGCTTCCAGTGAATAATAAGTTATTCATGGTCTCTCTTGTGACATGTTGTTATTCATGCTAGTCATGATGAGAAGGTAATGCCTTTTCGTTCACAGAATTTTCATCTGGCTTTTTGCTCTCACTTTGAGACAGTCCTTTGAAGTCAAATGAACATTTCTATCAAACTTAATTGTCATTGGATCAGGACTTCTGTGTGGAAAAATCAGGTAGAATAGAATAAAGAAAATTGTACTAGCATTGAGTGGTTTTCTATTAGTTTCAATAAACTCATACAATAGAAAATATTAACTAAACGCACATTATCACTTGTGCCATTAGAATAACTCTCTAATAACAGAGTAAAGAGTAATTTTAATTACATGTTTACTGCTGGGTATATTCTGTCTTCATTACTTTCAGATTTCAAAGGTTATTTATATAAAGCAGAAAAAAGAATACATCTTTAATACCTAAAGTTCAATTCTGTTAATTTTCTAAATCAAACAGCCAGATAAAATGTACAAAGCACCTTGATCTTCTGATACAAATTAAAACATTAATCTCAATTCACTGAGATAAAAATGTTGCCACATTTCCCTCAATGCAGAGGCATCAGAACAACAGAAGGTGATTTGCATTTCATGTACGTTATATGCATATTTTTCTCTTTTCATTACACAGAAAATCCAGGACATAAACTTCTGACTTATGTTCCCCAAATAAGGGATTAATTTGTACAACTTAAAAGGATCTTTTGGGTGTTTGCTTCAGAACTGGGACTGAAACAAACAAAAGACTCAAAGAGATGATAATTTACAGAAACCAGATAAGGCTGAAACATTTGCTGACAATACATGGAGAAGACTGGGTAGACATGAGACACGGTATATATGGAAGGTGTCATGGTACAGGAACCATAGGTGAAGACATACAAGCTATTTCAGAATGAGTAAATAAGTCTCCTAGAAGGGGCACCAGAGGATTAAGTGATGGGAATACTGGCAGGAATTGAAAGAATAAGGAGAGGTTAAAAACTGGTATGTTAAGTCTTTCACCAATACCTTGTGACAAAGTTAAAAGTCAATTGGAAGTGAGGAAGAATTGCAGTATCTTCTTTGTGATTTCTCTGATATATCTTCCAAAAAGTTTTGAAATAAAAAGACAGCCATATAAAAAGAGTAGCTGACTACTTGCCCATAACCTTTTAGACAAGATGTTCATCTGTTTTTGCTTTTATTAGCTTCCCCTGAAGCCCCCAAGCTACAAAAACCTTGCAATGTAAACCTAATACAGCTTTTCCACAGATTTTATTTTATTTTCTTACAAAATTCTGAATTGGAATGTATGCAATAGACTGCGTGGCGTTTTTTCAATAGTTTTGGACACATTCACTTTCCTTATGCATTCCTAAGAATTCTCATTTTCACATAAAGATAGAACAAAGCAGAAAACTATTTTTCTGTGGTTCTCCAGTGTTTTTCTATCTTCTATATAAATTATACCTTGAATGATTTAGTCATGCTTTCTGTTTAGTCCATAAACAATTCCTTCCGGAGAATCAATCTCAGATTTGCATTTGGTTTACATTAATATTTTAATATGATTGTCACTTGTAATTTATAAATTATTTGTATGACCTTTTTGTCTCTTCCCAGAATCACATCCTGGATGAAGAAATTTAACACTTACAATTATAAAAGCACAATTACAAAATATTTGTATTGCTAAGTATACCTTTAATCTGATATTCGGCTTTATGTTTAGAGAAAATCTTCAGTTTTATTTTATTATAGTACCTATTTGTTAACTTTGAAATTTCATTAATCTTTCACTGAAATTTTATTACATCAACACAGACTTTATCTCTTATAAATATAATTTAGTTTGTGAAATAACTATATGGATAACACTGTCAGTGGTTAAAATTTATTATAATCTCAAGTAAAACCACCAAATTAAAACTGACAGAGTAGACTGTTTTGAGTTCACAGTCTTCTTGTCATCTCATCACTCTTCTCACTCGCATCAGTTATACTAACTAAATTTTATTTGTTTTTTTCACTGTTTCTGGGTTACATTCCCAAGAGCAAGTTTTCCCTGAATTACCATTTTTCCTTGATTTTACAACTTCAATTAAAAATTCACATTGCTTTGGAATTCATAGAATCATTTTGGTTGGAAATGACCCTTAAGATCCAATCATAAACCTAGCACTGCCACGTCCACCATTAAACCATGTCCCAAATGGATTTCCTATGCAGCTCTCTTCAGCATGTTCAATAAATCACAATGAAATCCATTGCAAGTTTTCCAATTACCTTATTATTGAATAACATCTCACTGTGTGCGTATTCCAGCAATCTTGCCCTTGAATAGTCTTCCTAAATATTTTTGTTTCATTTTTCCATTTTGCCCTTAAAAACATTATTCAGCTTTAGAAGGCATGTTTTGTACTGAAGCAATTTAACAACTTAAAAAAAAACAAAACAAAAAAACCACAAACAAAACCAGAGAAAAACATTTGCCAAATCAAAAACATGGGTACTTCCTTTGCATGATTCTTCTGTGTATTAATGTGTGTCTCTAAGTAGGTAAGAAAGACAGCATCTTACATTCAAACTTAAATGTAAATTTACATACACAATTAGGGTAAATCTGAAAAAGGAAAGCCCCTAAGTGCCACATTTACACATACTTTAAATACTTCCAGGGATGAAGACTCAATCACTTCCATGGGCAGCCTGTTCCAGTGCTTGAAGACCCTTTCAGTGAAGAATTTTTTTCCTGACACATTTTTTATTTGCAACCATTTCCTATCACTCTTTACCTGGAAAAAGAGACTGACTCACCTCCTCCTTTCAGGTTGATGTAGAGAGTGATATCTTCCCTGAGCCTTTTTTTTCTCCAGGCTAAACAACTCCAGTTCCCTCAGCTATTCCTCATAGGAGTGAAATCTTAATTTTTGAAGGAAATTTTGCCACAGCAAGCATTTTTGGAAATGAAAGCATGCATGACTTCAGTATTTTCTTTTTCCCCACCTCTCCTCTCTGGTCCCTTCCCCTCCACTTTTCATTCATGGTACACAAGAATAAGCTAGTCAAATTTCAAATATTTTCTTCAGCCTCCTGAAATGTGAGAATTATAAATTCAAAACTATTCATTCTAGATGGCCTTGGCCTCTCTTTTATACTTTCTCAGATGTACCCTTGCTTTTATAATTCAGCAGGAGGGAGAAAAGAAAAAGTAGTAGGGTGTGAGATGAAGGAGGGATGGGGAAGATGGGGGAGAGAGGGAAAGGGAGAAGGAGAAAGAAAAGGAGTGGGAAAGGGAAGGAATCAGTAGAACTGCATTATCCTAACTGAAGTTTTCTATGAGCTCTCTGCAGTTACTTTCTTCCCTTTTTTTTTTTTTTAACTTTCAAATTTTCTTTAATTTTCCTTATACACATGCATATGAATGGTCTAAACATGCTAAAAAAATCAGGATCTTCAGAGGACTTTTAAAGCTCCTAGACAAAGGGAGATGAATGATGAACATTCTCTCATTGTCAGTTTAACAAGTCACGCCCTCTTCACTGCATTTCAAAATCCACAATTGTAGCCTTCCTGGGATATGCTTGTGCCTAAAATATTAAGCATCTGAATTGTGTCAGCTGAATATGCTGACTGAATGGACTTGTCCTCTGTGGTTCTCTTGAATTTGGTGTAGTGTTTCCAGTAGCACATAACCCTCTGAGGCACTTCATTGAATAGCTGTACCATCCTCACTCATAATTCAACTTGAGAGATTAAATCTGACTGCAACATCTGCATATGCTGCTCCAGATGTGCTTCTGCTTTGTGGTGAGCAAAGCCCTGGTGTTAGGACCTGCTTCTAAAACCATATATAAGCACCCTCATGTTTCTTATTTAGATAATCCATTAAGAATTGAAGTATCATGCATTCTATAAATGCTACATGCTAATGCTAGTGATACACAGGATTTTAGAAGATAAAAGCAAAACCACTAAGTAGAGAACAGAGTGATGAAGAATGGTAATGTACATTAAAGATTGCATTTCTATGCTAGTCTAAGCCTCTCCTGAGCTAACTTGTTATGCAGATATTTCCCCCTTGGCTGTCAGAGTACATATGTTTTTGCTAGTTTCCTTGTGCGCAGCATATTTTACAAACCAAGCAATTAAGAAAGGAGAATTTTGTCTTGATGCTGTCATGACTTGTTATTGGAACAAGATATATTGCAATCAATAGTTTATTCTAAAATAATATCCAAGACAAACAAACACATGTTCCTTCTCTGGATGTAAATAGTATAAGTCTTGTATATTTTCAGCAGAGAAAATGACACCCCCTATCCACATGCACATTCTAATTACAAATGCATGCACTAGCTGAGAAAAAATTAAGTATGCAAAATTAGGTGAGTCTTGATAATAATGTGATTTTTCTTGAAGCTGTTATTTGTAAGCTCCCTTTATTTAATGGGTATTGACTGTATTGACAGTGTCGAAGACAATAGTTTTCATCTCTGCTGTTAAAGAGAGTATAAACGTTTAATTCAGAATCAGATTTTGCTTCATTTATTTCTTCCTTTACAGTTCCTCCACTACAGTTAGGTTCCTATGATTTAGTTTGTTTAGGCTACACTGTATCACCATTTGAAAATTGAAGATAATCTAAAAATCTGCATCATTTTTATGTGGCAAAAAAGTAACATCCATTTTATAAGCTGTCCTACTGTTGGAGCTGGTAGGCTTTTGATTTGAGGGAAGATTCTTATTTCTGACTCTTTAAAGTATTAAATGGTTCAGATTTGACTCAATTTACTTTTTAAATTTTTGTAAAAGATTTTTTTTTTATTTTTTAGAAAAAGAAAGTTTTTTAATCCTTTGCAGCTTAAGTGAAAAAAAAAAACCACATTTTTTTTAAATTTCTATTGCAATACCTTTTTGCCTTTAAATGCCCAGACAACAAAGTGGCTATTTCAACTATTGTGGACTTGATTCTGCTACACTGCAAGATACAAAATGCAATAACTGTCTTTGAGTGCAAGATTAATTATTTTTGTCATGGAAAGAGCTGGAGATTTTAGAGATAGATTTCATTTGTATAAACCAAAAGAATTCGTATATATAAAACTTTATTTTATGGTCATTAGAAAGAAATTCTTCATAGCATGCTTCCTTCTCATTGTGAGATAGACATTTATACAAGTGAGGTGGATCTGTCTGCCTGCTTCTGTTGGTTGACTGCAGTGTCTAGAAACCTAGATGAGATAGAAGGGTTATTAAGTTAGTTGACATGTCATTCTAGGTGGCTAACAATATGTAATACGTTACTAATTATCAACATAGCTGATGTACAAAATAAGAAAAATTCAAGGTACTAATTTACTCATGAAATTTATAAAATTGGCAAAATAGTAACTATTTCTGGACATTACATGAGAAATATTTTATGTTTTTATCAATCTAAATATTAGGTTCAAAAATGAAAGTTCATCTCTCTGTGTATAAAACTGGTTAGAATGGAATAAAGCAATATAAAGAAATAATAGGAAAAAAAGTAATGGTTTAGGTTTAATACTGTTGTCTACGATGCTGGTTTGCCACATCTGCTGCCAAATATATCATTAGTTTTCTTATCGAAGTGGAGTAGCTGGAGACAGGAAGCCAATCTTCAAACTAATCTAATAGTGAATTGTACTTTTCAAATACAAGTAGTGTTTCTTCAACATACTACAAATACTTCACAATCACTCATCAAAGGTATAAACCTAGTTAAGCAAGATGTCTACTCTTCCAACATAAAAGCTGTCCTTTTTCATATTTACCCTAGTGTGTGTAAATTTGCATTTAAAGTTGAGTGTAAGATGTTTTCTTTCTTGCCCACTTAGACATACACTTACGAATGCACAGAAGAATCATTATGCAAATGATGTACCCATGTTTTTGACTTGGCAAATGTTTTTTTCTGGTTTTGGTTATTGGGGTGGTTTTTTTAACTTGTTAAATTGCTTCAGTACAAAACATACCTTCTAAAGCTGAATAATGTTTTTAAGGGAAAATAGAAAAGTGAAATAAAAATATTTAGGAAGACTATTCAAGGGCAAGATTGCTAGAATATGCATACAGTGAGATGTTATTTAATATTAAGCTTATTGGAAAACTTGCAATGGATTTCATTGTGATTTATTGAACTTGCTGAAGACAGCTGTATAGGAAATCCATTCTGCAGTATTTCTCTATTTATTCATCCTTGTTTACCAAAACAGCTAGACAGCATCTTAGCATCAATCATGATGTATAATATCTGCACCAGATCATATGAATCCCAGTATATGGGTCTTTGAGTTTTTGTCAAAAGAATTTGAGTTATTTGGCCAATTTTAGCCAAATTGGACAGAGGATATGATAGCTCAGCAATAACTATAATTATAACATTGATATGACATTATTATTGCCTTCCAGAGGGACTTGAACAAGCTCAATAAGTGGGCCTATGTGAACCTCATGAGGTTCAACGAGGCCAAGTGCAAGGTGCTGCACTGGCTAAAGGCAGCCTTTGATATCAACACAGGCTGGCAGAGGAAAGATTGAGAACAGCCCTGCAGAGAAGGACATGGGCGTATATACTGGTGGTTGAAAACTGGACATGACCTGGCAATGTGCACTCGAAACCAGAAAGCCAACCATATCCTGGGTTGCATGAAAAGCGCTACCAGAAGGTTGAGAGAGGTGATTTTGCCCCCTCTACTCCATGCTTGTGAGACCACACCTAGAGTAATGTGTTTAGCTCTAGGGGCCTCAGCACAGGAAAGACATAGACCTGTTGGAACATGTCCAGGGGAGCGCCACAGAAATCACCAGAGTGCTGGAGCACCTCTCCTGTGAAGACAGTTTGAGAGGGTTAGGGTTGTTTAATCTGAGAAGAGAAGGTTCCATGGAGGCCTTACTGTAGCCTTTCAATACTTAAAGGGGACTTAAAAGAGAGATGGTGACAGACTTTAGTGAGGCTTGTCGTGATATGACAAGGTGTAATAGTTTTTAACTTAAAAGAGGGGATATTTAGATTAGCTATTAGGAAGAAGTTCTTTACTGTGAGGGTTGTGAGACATCGGAACATATTGCCCAGAGAGGTGCTAGATGCTCCGCCCCTGGAAATACCCATCACAGATGTAAAGCTGTTTGCACCTGCAATGCTTATGCCAGCTTCTGCTAGAGCAGACTAGTCACATCCACCCTATGTAACATTTGATACTAGGAATATTTAGTCTCATATAAGCATCCCTTTGACTCAAAGAGCTAACTTATTTTGTTTTGTTTTGTATTTTCTTCAGTTCAAAGTACCTTAAATAATTTGAAGATTATATTAGTCACCAAAGCGTGCCTGAAGGCGATGGCATATGTTGCATGTCCTAGCTTCTGATATAAGACCTTATATCCCTTATGTTAAGGGACCTTAAGATGGCCATCAAGCCCCTCTTCTTCGTGGGCTGGCAGAGGCAGAAGGTCACTAGCACAGCACAGACACCACACTCCCCCAGTTGACAAGCACGTGCACATTTGTGGATTCCCCTGAGTACCAGCAGAGACCCCCTGCTCACCTGACACCCCTGCCCACGTCCTAACCACTCTTACCTAGCCCACAGGTTCCCTACTCAGCAGCTGAGCCAGCTTGGTGTTGCAGGAAACATACACCACTCACATACTCGTTCCACAGGCATCCCACACTTACAGGTTCCCCCAAATACCAGCATGGACCGCCTCCCACCTGATACCCCTGCCTGGAAGCAAAGCTGCTGTACTCATTGTTAAGTACCTCTTGAATTTTTCTAGTGAATACACATGCATGCATCACACATACCAGGATTTGGGAAGATGCTGACACCCCGTGCCTAGCAGCTACCACCAAACACAACAGCTGCGAATTGTGGTCCTGCTCTAGCAACCAGCATGGAGACCCTCACTCAATCTTTCCCTACATATTGCCTCATCAGTTAGCATGGTCCCAACGACCACTTCCCACATATGCAGGACCCCCAGATTTGCATCCTCACCTGTTGCAAGGTGCTGGTTTACCTACAGTTTCAGGATAGCACATCAGTTAGTGGGACCAATCAAGTTTGTTTCTGGTTACTGTTTGTTAACGCTAATTGGCCAGGTTTTATGTCTCTGTGTGCTTGTTTCCTTCCATTTTTTTATCCCACTCATCTGAAACAATAAACTTTTTCACACCCCAAACACTCTTAATGATCGTTTGTGCCACTGATCATATTTGTTCTTTTAATGACCTCCCGTACCATGTCAGTCAGGTTTTTCTTTATACATTGTGGTTTGTGACTCCTTTGACCAGATACCCGTACAGCAGCAGACATGTTCCTCTTACATATGTTTACAGTATAAACTAACATTTCTTTATTAGGAACAGTGAAAAGTCTAAGATTGAAAAGTGAAACGGGAATTTAAGATGACAGTATGTGATTTGCTTGTGACTGATAAAAGGACTGAAGCAGTACGATTTCCCAGTTAAAGCAGAACTGGAATTGGAATATAAATTTCTCTGAAACATATAACTGAAAAAGATTAGAATTGACAGATTCCCAGAGTAGGAAGGCTCTGTCTAAACTGTGTTGAAGAAGACTACTCGCAGATCCCTTTGCAATGCACATGTCCTGGCTACATCCTAAAAGCACCACCAAAAAAAAACTCCCAAGACCCTACAAAGATGGGAGACACTGCATAGTGAGCTCCCTTCTGAAAGTATGGCTCATCAAAATGCTATGCAGCTCCTGCAGAAACACAGACTGATGCAGACAAATAGCACTTTTCTAGGCACCTTCCTTGGAAATACTGGGGCCCTGAGAGCAACACTGGGTCTTACTGACCCTGACCAGCCTCACTGGGGCCTCCCCTCATCCACAGCACCACAACAGCACCCTCTTTTCAGCTCTACCCTGTCCTTACCTGTGCCAGGTTATTTATATACTCATGTATATATACTGGGTAGTATATTTATGCACTGTGGTTTTGGCAGTGGGGGAGCTGCAGGAGTGACCTTTCTGAGGAGAGGATGGGGTTGCCCTATGCCCACACAGCTGATTCTGACTGCAGGACACAGCTGAGTGCCTCAAAGACAACGGTGCCTTGGGGAAAAGCTATTTAAGAAAGGGAAAATGGCATCTGAGAGGAGGGAATAGAGAAGAAAAAAAAAAACAAACAAAAAAACAAAAGAAGGCAGCCAATGATAATATGTGAGAAACAGCCCTGCAGACAGCAAGGTCAGTGAAGAAGGAGAGATAAGAGGTTCTTCAGGTACCAAAGCAGTGATTCCCCTGCAGCCCATGGAGGTCCATGGTGGAGCAGATACCTGCATTGCAGCCCACGGAGGTCTTCATAGTGGAGCAGGTAGATGTGAGAAGTGTGAGAGGAATGAATGGCAGAAGTGTTATCAATTGACTGCAGCCTCCATTTACCATTCACTAGCACTGCCTTGTCAAGGGACAAACTTAGAGCTCCTCTGGATGAAATATATACTTTCTATCTGGATTTAAAAAAAATAATAAATAAATAAATAGATCTGTAGATACTAAGGTATACCTGAAGAGAGAAGTACTGTTGCTCTTAATGGAAGAAAACACAAGTGTTTTTAGTAGTGTTAATCGAGAAGAACATAATTATCACCAAAACAAGAGCAGTAACTTAACATTATACTGAAGAGTTAGGGAGAGCTGAAGAGAAAATAGAGAGATATCAGATACCAGGATCCATCTTTATAACGATATTGCAGCAAACATATAATTATAATATCACATCACATAGTTTCCAAATGCTTATCTCCTAACAACCCACACAATGAAAGTGAATGTTTTAAATTCTGAAACTCAGAGTGGATTATAGTGATTTAAGACTATATTCTTATTGAAAAATCGAAAAAGTTGTCTTCAACATATATTTTTGATAAATACAAAAACCTTGTATAATTAGATGTGCCTTATAGGATGTTTACATCTAAAATTTTGCAGAAAAAAAATGATGCTGATAATGCAATGACTTTGTATTTCCTTGAGAGAAAAAGATTGCCCCAACAAAGATTTTGTAATAAATATGCGACAGTAAATTGTCCTGCTCTATAACATCATTATTATGGAGATTAGTGATCTCTGTGATTAAGGTTGCCTCCAAGATTCAGGGTAAAGCTTTGCTTTAATGTCTTTGAAACTTCACCCTTGAAAAATAGCTTTGTCTTGATAATAGGCAGCTATAATCTAATTGCAAAGGAAAATGGTTTTTAAGGTTTGAAGAAAACCTAAAAAATTCATATGCTTTAACTTTTCATTGTAAAATAACTATTTAAAATATTGTTTCAAAATCATGTTCATTTTATCATAGCTAAAGTAGCTTCTTAAAAATCCTATATTAATTTTTTAATATACATCTCCTTGCATACTTCTGTGTGATCAGTTTGTTCCAGTTATACCACAGTTCTTTTTTATTAGTAGAAAAAAACTCCAGCATTGGAAAAAAAAAAAAAAATCTGGTTTTCTTGGTATTTGCTATTATACTTAGAGATCAAGACTTCTGAAAGGTTCATATTGGAATTGTCTGCCATGTTTCATTGTGAGTTTGGTATGTTTTATTGCAAAAAAGCTTTAAAAGCTTTAAAAAAGGTATGTTTTATTGCAAAAAAAAGCAAAGCTTTAAAAATGTGTTTGCAATTAAAAAGAAAAAAGTAATTTAACAGAGTATTATTTTATATTGGATAGCTTGGGATCTTATCCTATTGCTCTGATGCTGAATAAAAAGAGTCCAGATTTCTTCAAAGAAACATAACTAGTTAAAGTTTTATTCTGTGTGGGGTTTTTTGTTCTCCTCTTTTCCCCCCAAATAAGTGCAAAATCTGATAATATATATGCATTCTCCACATTTTACAATCACTCTCTCCCTCCCCCTGCAATGTACCTGTGAGTGATATTCCTCTCTGCAACATTTTAAATCAAAGATCCTTCTGAATAACATCCATTAAGTATCCATATGTATGTAATTAATAAAATGAAAGTAAACCCTTGACATTCCTGTTCTCCAAGGAAATCCAAAAGGGAAAGAGCCCAAAGAAACGAGAGCATCCTATCAACATTAAGTGGAAAGAAGGGGATAATGATACTGATGTTCCATTATGTATGAAAGACAATTATTTTAAAAGATAGTTATGTTATAAACTGAAAAAAATTCTAATCTAACTTAGCTTTTGGACTTGGAAGATATAACTAACCATCTCTGAGATAAGTATTCATTCTAAAGTAAGTCTCAAACTTCCAGGGTTAGCACAAATTACAGCCCAGAAAGGAAAGGAAGAGGATAGTAGATTTTGTGTAAAGAATGAGATAGAAGAACCTGTTTAGGATTTTTTTACCAACTGGGAGACAGGAGGGGTTGTTAGAGAATCCCCCACTGTGGGATGAGGTCGATTTTCAGTACTAGAGATAACCTTGCTTGTAGGTGACACATGGACCTTAGCTCTTGTGGTTAACCAGAAGAGAGCAGTGTGAGCAGCTTTTTGTGTGAGTGGAGAGTGGAGCATGGGGCAGTCAGAGGAATCAGCAAGAAGCAGGGAAAAAAGCTGAAAAGAGGCTTGAAAGGGTGGCTGGCAAAGAAACAGAACCTGTGGCACAATTGAATAGAATCAATGGATAAGACAAGGTCGTTTGCTTGCTTAAATTAAGCTTTGATATACTGATGGGTCTTTAAATTATTATTGGTTTATTGCAAAAAGACAAAGTTCCCACTTAACTTAGAAGCTGCCTCATTTTGGGAAAAAGGAAGCTAACCATAGTTGTATTTTTAGCATTTAGATATTGTACACTGACCTGTTTCATCACCTTATTCATTCTTTCCTATTTGAGACACTTGCTGGATTTCGGAAAATTAGGCTGACCTCAATGCTCAGCTCATGGTTATGAGTGAAGAAAATTTGGAGTACTTTTTTAATGTTTTCAGGTGGGAAATCTAGCCAGAGTTTCAAAACTGAACCTGACTGATGGCATTAGCTATCAATACTTGGCAGTGGTTCCATAACCAAAGCCTAGAATCACAAATCTGAACTGCAAAGTCATAAAGATAGTCCACTGAGGTGACCAGCTTATCCTAACTGATACCTAAAGACCTAAATTGATGACTGATAAGTGATCAGTGGATACCTAATTCAGGGAGGATTCAATTGCAGTATCAATATATGACTTGAAGGGCTTCATAGGTTCATTTTGTTTAAAAAAAAAAGGAACTTGTTTTCTTAGGTCCCACCAATGGCAGACCTATGGCATGGTCCATAACATGATCAAAAGTAAACCTAAACTTGATTTAACTCATATAGCCAAAACCCCCCAAAGCTTCATTTAGCTCTCCCCATGAAAAAAAACACTTTTAAGCAAAAATGATGACTTACGTGTGACATGAAGACTTTGTCATTTGAAGGTGTTGTGCAACACTTCCTGTTTTAATGAGAATTCTGCTAGTATACTTTGATGTTTTTTGGTTTGTTTTATTTTTGGGTTTTGGCTGTTTGTTTTTTTTTTATTTCCAAAACTAAATGGAATCTATGAAAATTTGTTTGCTTGTGAAATCAAATTATCTTAAGAAAAATCATATAAAGTTAATTTCTGCTTTTTATAGATGTTCACTCTTGTATTGCTCCAATCCAACTAATATCTAATGAGAATGATGCAACGTAGAGAGCATGAGACAGAGATACTTTATTGGAAATACAGTTTAGGTCCTTTCTTATTCAAATGTTTAGTACAGTCACATACTTAGGAAAGGCACCACAGAACATCAGTACAGATTTGCACCTCCTTTTGCATCTCTGAACTAAACCTCAGAGAAGTGTTGCTTTAGTGAATGCTTCTCCAGTTTGCCCACCAGCTAGCTCTGACTCTGTAGGTAAAGTTGTTTTTTTTCCTTGCTTGTTTATTTTTTTTAACTAAAAAAACAATGGGCACCTTCCTTTTAATTTGGAATTATAATTCACAGCTACCATATCAACACATTCTTTAGCACTGAACTTTTGTTGAAGCACACCTTTCAACTGAATTGAAAAATGGGGTTGTTTTTCAAAAAAGAAAGCATCTAAACTCAAACGATACTGTGCTTGAAAATATGAAGTGTTATGCAGTGGAAAATTTTCTAAAAGTCAGGTCTTAGAGTACCTGTCATCGGTTATTCCAAAATAACCTTAGACACAATATGCCTCAGTTCTCTTCCAAGGTGAAAATATGGTCTTTGATCATCACCTCCCCTTCCCTTCCAGACTCCTTACTGTATAGTTGTAAAGATAAATTGTTTGTGAAGTGCTAATATACATTAGTGGTGATTGCTATAAGAAAGTTCATAACAAAATCGATAACTCTGCCTTCAGATAAGGGCTTAAATAGCATGCAGTAATTTGGCTTGAGGCCATACCTTGAGCAATGAGAATAAAACAAAAATATTGAGTAGCTGCACATTAACTGAGAACCATCCATCCTGTGCAGTGAATAAGAAAGGGCCAGGAACAGAACATCCCAACCTTCTATTTTGAAATATCATTGTCTTTTATTTAAAAGAGTGTTTTGCATAATATATAATGTAAGGAATATAGACACGTAAAAGAAAGTAGAATTATGCAAATATGTGTCATGCATGTGCAAAATGAGACTAAAGTAAGATTACCAGCCATTTCACTTCTCATTTCTTCCTAACCTGTTATTCTTAATTTCTGTTTTATATAACCTGATTCATTTGTATTCTTTCCAATATGACTTGAAATAATGATACTCTTTTTTGTCTACATTGAAGTTAAATGTAACTGCACAGAATGTGATTGTAAACAGAGTACCTAAACTGGACACCTAGGGAATCAGAACTGCAGAACTCACCATGACAAACACCATTACTGCCTCTGAGACGATGCTATAGAATGCCAAGCTACAATCTGCTGGGGGCTGGCCAGCTCAGTGCAGTTTTTAACTTGCCCTCTGGACCATGTTGTACCCAGAAGTATAGATTTATCTTGATGATGGATTTGGTTTATGAAGTTGATTTTTTCTCTGGTTCTTCGCTTAGAGAAAATTACGAAAGCACTTGTTTAGTAACATTTACTATAGTCCACATAAACTGTATTTGAAAAAAAGTAGACTAGAAACTTTGCAGGAGAATTGATAAATTTTGTGATAATTCTTTCTTGGATTGTCAGTTTGTTCCGTAGTGTCTAAACTGTCCAAACCAGTGTTGACCTTATTTTAGACATCTAACTCTGAGTTCTTAATTAATTAATTCCTTAGTCAATAAGGGAAATAGAGTAGCTCCAGAGGATAATTAGTCTCATCGTGAAGTAGGCCTGAAACATCACTAGATGCTTACTGTAATATCTTTCCAGTTGCTTTGAAACAAGGGAGTGGTGACTAATTCAAAGCTCATGTCTATCTATAAAAATGTGTTATATTTCTTGCGATGATTCCCACCTTGGTCTCTATGAATTGACTTCACATATTATTGGACAAAGGAGCTACATATTGAGCTGTTCAGTTCAGATTTTACAATAACATGTATTTGTATTTGAGAGAATAAGTTTTTAATGAAAACAACAGTACTTTCATTCAGTGTATTAAAGCCTTATACAGTTTTCTGTACGTGTAATTCTTTTGTTTCTGCTCTAAAATATGCTCTGTACCATGGTTAATTATGGAATAGTCAAGCAGTTTCAGAGGTAGTCCAACAGTTTTATGTATGACTCTTTAAATACATAGGGTATATTGACCTTAACAGTTAAGGAGATAAAAGATACCAGATGTATTATTAAATTAATGACAATTTAACACTGCTTTTTAGTTTCTTAAATTGAACATCTGTAAAATAAATATGAAGCTACTATTAGAGATTTCCACCAAAGCGCAGAATAACATTTACGAATAAGATCATAAGCTTTTCTCAAGAAAGTGGCAGTAAATAAGGACTTTGGGTACAGGTTAACCTTATTCTATTAATTCTACCATTTCACAATAGGGAAAATACCACTTTGCATAGAAAATGCTTTGCTTGTCTTTAATCCTGCCACTGAAAAGGAAAAGCAATAAGTTGCCATACTTTGTATTATTAAATGTTATGAAAGGTATATAGAATGTAGGTTATTACAACTATTAAAAACTAATACCTCTATAAAGAATGAAATTTTCAAATAGAATAAGATTTTAGTATCACTTTAGGTACTGAAGGACTGTAAGACTTAGGCTGAGACATTAATATATGAAAGATTAAAAGAGCAAAAGATGCAGACCTCAGTGAAAAAAAAATTAGTAAGAAGTGTCATAACAATTGCCAAGAAGGACAGCCAACTGAATTATTCATCTTAAATACTATTAATTAGAAATTTTGTCCTTTTTTTTCTATCTGTGAATTGCTTGCAAACTAATGCTGAATCTGTGAATATATTCATTATTCATACGTATTTCCCTATGGCCTGTTCACAGCTGCTCATATTGACTAGTCACTATTTGTTTTTTTTAGTGTGTGATTGATCATTTTACATGGTATTGGTTTTGCTCCCAGATTGGCTCATACTGCACTATACTAACTAGGATAACAAAGAATAAGAGATAATGATGAATTATGACTGCCATCCTATGAACAAATTTTAGACAAATAAATATTCGTACTAACTTTAAAAAGATATCCAGGATTCACAGACTTTTTTGGATGGCTAGTTGCAATCTGTGTAATCAGGAACAATGGAGAATAATGGCTCACACAGAACAATTAACTCACTGACAGAGCAATTAACTCACTGCTGTGTATTAGTGAGGATATTTGTATACTATGATCTACATTATTTGACCAGCTGTTCCTACTCTGTTCATATGTGATCCGGATGGCTCCCATAATCACCTATGCAGTATTAGTTACTTGGATTTTAAAAGCTGTATTTTGCAGACAAAGAAGCTTGGTATCATAATAGGAAGTTCTGTAACATGCTGACAGCTGGAACTGGATGATAAATAAAGCGAGGATATTCCAAGTTAAGAAAATACTATGAACATTAGCAGTTCTTCCAGAAATGATTACCGTAAAAACACCATGGACTCACAGTTTTTAGTCACACCAGGATGGGGAGGAAAAAGATTGAATAGACAAGGTAAAACAGTCATCCTTTCAGGTCAAGGTATCGGGTCTAGTTGTCATTATGAACTGCATAACCTTTTGTCACTAACAACCATATTGCGCCTAACCTCAGAGTCATATCTGTGGATCTGGAGGGTTGAATTTCAGCTGTCATACTTCTATGCATCTTAAAAGTAGATAGAAAATGCATGTTAGTCATCATCTAATGAAAGACTAGATGCATAAGTGTCTGATTCAGACAATTCATTCTAAGCCAAGCTAAATGTTCTAGACAATGTCCTCTGTAGATGCCTTTCTCTCTTCAGTAGCTGCTGAAAGGTACTTGAACAGTTGCATCACTTTTGTATAGCTAAAATCAGCTTGGATTAATTGCAGCATAGCCACCAAAACTTCAGGATACAAGAAGATTGCCCTTCCTCCCAGGATATATTTTAAGGTGATGATTCTTCATTAAATTCTCTGGGGTGAAGAAGCAGTGGAAACACATTTTATCAGGCTGAGAAATACTTAAGAACCATTTTTTTCCTTCTTTCATGTGTAGAGATTATCATGTAACAAACCTTTGGTATTAGGAATAGTTTGAGCCTGAAATCCAGAAGTATTAGGAAGACCATCTGTTTGTGTTCTTCTCCTGGGAACTTATTTTTTAAATTTAACTATAATGATTATTGCAAAGGTTAGAATGAGAATTACAGTGGAACATCAACAGGATGTAGGGAGAAATTAAGATGGAAATGTTACTGGCTTAAGATAAAAGACAGGTAGATCAGTTTCCAGTTACCATCACAGAAAAAACAAACTCAACTAGGGGAATATTTATTTACCACCAAAGTATTACGGTGAGAAATAAAGTAAAAAAAAAAAAAAAAAAGAAAAGCCCAGTGAAACCAACATCTTCACCCTTCAATTTCTCAGGCTGAATGAGATGGGGAATGGGAGATTATAGTCATTGCATAACAGTTCCCCTCTGCTCCAACATGGGTCCTTCATGGGCCACAGTTCCTGTCAGGAGCTTCCTCCAGCTTTGCTTCTTCAGAGTCTGCAGCTTCTGTCAGACCATATCTACCTGCTATAGGAAATACCTCTCTATAGGCTACAGGGAAATAACTACTCCAGTGGGGTCTCATCCACAGTCTACAGGGGAATCTCTGCTTCAGCAGCTGGAGCACCTTCTTCACTGACTTTAGTGTCAGGAGGGTTGTTTCTCACATTACCCCCTGCCCCTCAAAACTGCTGCAAATCATGTCACTGTTTATTAAATGTGTTTTCCTTGAGGCATCATCCGAGGGGCTTAGCTGTGTCCTGTGGTGGGTCTTCTCTGTCCTTAGAGACAAATCCCATAATTTTCTCCAAAATTCATTTTCTTTTGAACTTCCAAGCATTAGTATCTCACCTCTTACATGTTACTTGAGTAGTATTTTGTTAATCAAAAATGTCTTTTTTCCACAATTAAATAGAATGATAAAAGGTTAACACTGATTTTAACTGACAGTGAGAAAATAACAAATAATGGTCTACTTATCAATAAACTGCCCAACACAAAGTAGAGAAAAATCTCTGCTCAAAACTGGACTAACTATTATCTTCAGAAATCAGGAAATCGCACAAGTAATATAATAGTCGTGTCATAATAATAGTCATAATAAACCCCCCCAAACACATATTTATTTAAAAAAAAAAGAATAGATCAATGGGTAACATGAAAAAAGAAAAAAGGTTTGTTGTTTTCTTTTCTACCATTCATTGTAGAGAGCCAGCTTCTAATTTATTATAAAAAGTCAATATAACTTACACAATTCACAGCTGCTAAATTGAGGCCTCCACCTGCTGTCTGTATTACAAAATGTATTACAAGACTTTTCCTGATATAAAGCAAATGTACATTAAGTTTAGAAAATGAGAGTTCCTTTAAAGTACTGTTTTCATGGTTTTCTAAAGAATAAATTATCCTTCTAGGTGACAATTAGTAGCTAGTAAGGTGAAAGGTAAGAATTATTATCCTCTGGAGGTGGCTATTTCTCTCCATAGATTACACAGGAAGCATACAATATTCTGCTTGGACTACAAGATTTAATTAATAGAATTAAAAAATAAGACATTAGGTAACATTAAACAGTGCGCAAGTTACACAAGTTTAAAAGTACAGATTTAATTACAATCTTAGACGAGTACCATTTAAGGAAGAAATAGAGAATTTCACAAATTGAAATAAGATCAGTTCAGGAAAAAAGCTATTCAAAGAAAGAATGATTAAGCATTTTAATGTGTTATCCTAGAAATTATGAATAATCCTCTCATGGGGTGTCCTGACAGGTCAGAACTCTGAGCAATCTGATCAAAGTTGCCTTGCTTTGATTTTGGTTTTTGGACTATATGACTTTTAAAGGTTCTTTCCAGTGTAAGCATTTACATATTCATAAGCACTTACATTTAATTTATCTTACCATTTAACGTCTTCACTTTTATATATATATATAAATTTTATTATTTGTAATAATTATCTATGTTTTATAATTTTTATACAATTCATAGTTTTAAGTAATTATTTTGCCTTATTCTAGATTAAGAAAAAATAATATGCATGCATAAAGGCAATCAGATACATAGTTACTGCAAATGCCAAAAGCTTCACATCATAGACTTAATACAGCTATGAACACAGTGAGATCATGTTCAGAATACTCTTACATAACCCACTGCTAATGTCTGCATCTTTAAAGACTGAGGATCCTTGTAACCTTTTAGATGTATAATGTGTTTTCTATCTCTCTACAACCTTCTGAAAAGATTGGAAACTTCTCCATTAAGCGAATGATGTAGTTTAACTGCCTTGCATCCAAAAGTAATAAACTTTTAAATAAGAACATTATAATGAAGCATGATGAAATTGTACCTTAGCTGAAGGAAATATAAAGCAATTCTGTCAAGATAATATAGTGAGTAAGAAGCAACAATTCATTTGACCAAATGCAAGCCTCTGTCTCTAAGTTATTCACTCTACATGTCCATTATAGTCAATAGAGAGAAAGAGGCACTTCCAATAAGCAGTCAATCTTGCTTTTATAGAAGATGGATAAAATAGATCAAATGAATAGCACTCTTGCGATTGACTACAAAGGAACTTAGGAGTACTACTCGGATGTAAATGAATCACACTGCAGTTCCTGACTCCAACTTAACAACCATTAGACTAGATCTGAACAGAATTTGGAATGATAGTTTCAAAGGGAATTTCAAATGCTAATTTTGCTTTTATTCCAAACTTAGTATTTTTTTCTTCTCAGAAAATAAACTTTATTTTACTAATTTTTATTCAGAATAATAAATTACAAAATTATTAAATAGCTAAGTAAACTGGAATAACTTTGACGATTGTTCTTGGCTCATTTTAAAATGAAATGTGCATTTTCACATTATTTCATGAACACATGTACTTAAAATAGAGTTTCATAATATATCTTAAAATTTATTTTTACAGGTGTCAGGCAATTAAACAATATTCAGCTGAAAAGAAATGTGTGTTCAGATTAGAAGAAAAATAATTTTGTAGTGGAAAGAGTTTTGAGGAACAATTTTTAAAATTCCACAAGAGACTGTGCCATCTTTAGTTTTAACCATATACTGATTCCTGTAGTTAATCGTGAGAACTGGCACACATATCCTAAGAAGGAAAATCGTCAGGTATGTATGAAGACAAACTTATTATGTAGGTCAGTGAATGATGCACAGGAAATTATTTATTGTGGAAATGTAGTCTCTCATGGTAAGTTGTCTGAGAGGAAATAACCAATTTAATTTTGAATAAATATATGAAAAACTATATAAATATTCCTGTTGTCTAGATTGCTTGTGTTTATGATGATGTTTTTATACAGCATTGGACTCTACAGCTGGGGAAGAGCTACCAGTATTTTGAAGGTCCACCAGCAATGCCACTCTTATTAACCATAAAGTGCCGGAGAAATCCTATGAAGATCAGGGAGTCAGTAATAGTCTGGACAAACCAAATTATGTACAGCATTCATCACAGGAAAGTAACATGTGTAAGGCCTGAGGTAAATACTTACAGATGAAAGGTAGGTATTCATGGAAGATATAGAATGCTAAAAAGTACAATTCCTAATTCTATATTATTCACTTAAACATTTCTTTTACATCTGCTTTTACAAATGCTTGGGAATTCTGTATAATTTTAAAGACCACTCCTGTTTTCAGGTAACAGAAACTAGTGTTTCTGTGCTGTTCTGTAGTTTGTTTGTTTGGTTGGTTTTTTTCTTCCCTCAAATTACATAAAAGTAACTTATGGCTTCTGATGGTTGGCTGTTGTTAACCAGCACCATCGACTCATGTAAGTTATTAAACTATTGAAATACTACTTATGAAAAACAAACTAAAATCAAAAATCATGCTGGGGGAAAAAAACCTACTTACTTAGCTGCTTAGTTTTGCAAACACATGCTTTGAGAAAAAAACAAATTGATAATTTATCCTTTTCCCACATCACTGTTTGACTACCAATTCTTATTCTTCAGGTTCTGAGGACAGGACATTGCAGAATTTCTGAAGATGCTACAGTTGACCTCTCAGTACTTTCCATAAAAAGTTATTTACTTTCACAGCTGCAAGACTGAGATGGGAGTTCAGCCTTATTTTTTAAATTGTTATCTCCCATAAAATTCAGCTACCATTGCCTACCCTCTCCAAGCCTGGTAAAAAACCTCAAACAACAAACCAAACTAACCAATACCAAACAGTAAAAGAGATGTTACAGCCTTTCATCCTGCATCCTTGCCACTCCCACTTACATTATCCTGTTGTGAGTTAGCTGTATAATGTGTTCAAAGCTTTCTAGTTTCAGACGGATACAAGCCTATAAATGCTTACAGTTGTTAAATTCTGCTTTCATAGAGTTCCAGGACTACCATTGATTCGGTCTATAAGGAACTTAACATGTTTCTAGTTCAAGCTGCTGCTGAAATTAGGGTCAGCTCTTAGGTAAGACCATGTAGCTTAGGGCTTCAGCATGTCCTTGAAAAACTGCAAGGATAGAGCCTGCACGGCTTGTAGGAACACATGGCTTAACTGCTTTCATGGATAAAAGTTTTTTGTTATACCCTATATGAACATTTTTTACCTCAGTTTATGCCTGTTGGTTCTCACCCTCTCACTTTGCATTGCTGTTTAGGCTTTTTGCCCTGCGGGTACCAGGGGACTGTTTTCAAAGGCTCCTGGAACTGGCTCTTCTGCAAACCAAGCCAGCTTCAGTTCTTCAGCCCCTATCAAAAGGGAAAGTGCTACAGCCTTGACCATCCTAGGGCCCTCCATAAGACTTGACCTAGTTTACCAATAAATTTCTTATTCTGGAATGGGTAAGAAGTACAAAAATAGATGCAAGATCTAGAAAAGAAGAAATTTTACAAGGAAAATCCTGGATTCTAAACTTGAAATGGGGTAATCCTGGTTTTATATATAGACGATGGGACAACAGAAGACACAAGAGTGCAGCTCTGCAGAAAGGAATTTAGGAATTTTGTTTAATGTTAAATTCAGTATAAGTCAACAATATATTGTGCATCACTTGTGTTTATTGTTGTTTTTTTTTTCTTTCCCCTTTTAGTTCTATATTCTCTCCCCTTGGTATTTCCCTTATCATTGCTCTTATTAGTGGTAGTAGTTTTATATTTGTCGTGGTTTAACCCACAGCCAGACAGCTTGTTACCCACTCCCCCCCTTCTTGCCCTCCCCCTACTCTCGGAGGGACGGAGAGGAGAATCAGAAAGAATGCAACTCCCACGGGTTGAGATAAGAACAGTTTAGTAACTAAGGTATAACACAAATCACTACTGCTACCACCAATAATAGTAATGATAAAGGAAATAACAAGGGAAGAGAATACAACACCCCATCACCAGGTGACCGATAACTTGCCCCCCCCAGCCCGATCAAGCACCAACCCATACCTCCTCCAACCCTGCAGTCCACCCAGTCCTTCCGGCTCCCTTCCAGCTCACTCCCAGTTACATCCTGGGCATGACGTGCTGTGGTATGGAATACCTCTTTGGTCAGTTTGGGTCAGGTGTCCTGTCTCTGCTTCCTCCCGGCTCCCCTCCTCCCTGGCAGAGCATGAGGCCCACAAAGTCCTTGGCCAAACCAAAACATCATTGTTTTTCAGCTCTGTTCCCAGCTGAAAGTCAAAACACAGCCCTGCACCAGCTACCAAGAAAGAGAAAAATGACTGCCACTGCTAAACCCAGGACAGTATTATACTTCAGTTATTGAGCTGTTCTTATCTTAACCCCTGAGGATTACATTCTTTTGATTCTCCTCTTCATCCTGCACAGAGCAGGGGGTGGGTGGGGAAGGGGTGGGAGCGAGTAGTGCATGTTTCTAAGTTACGGCTGGGCTTAAATCATGACAGTATGGTGCTTCTGAATGTTTTGTGAGGGTTTAGGTAATGCCAAACTTACTTAATTGTGCATTTCTGAAAGCTGCATGCTTTTTCTTTCTCAGCTGATGGATAAGTGGTTAAACTTGAGTCAATGCTTACTTCACACGACTGATGTGTTGGAAAGAAATCTGGATAGGCTATGGGTTCACAAGAAAAGAACAGAAACATTTTTCTCTGTGATATAGTTGTGCAAGAGTTTTTCAAAGCTTCCTTTGAAAGAAGGGAAGAGAAGAGGAGGAAGGAAGGAGAAGAAAGGAGACTTTGGGGTGTGAGTCAAGAGTATACGTGGTTACGCATGCAATAGTAAACCATCTGGATGAGTTATTGTAATGTTTACTTTTAATGGATTAGTTAGCAATTACATTCATTTGAGCAAGTTTTTAAAATGCAAAATATTCCCACCTGCTGTTCTGACTACCTAGCTGTCCGCAACACAAATTCATTGATGTTTGTGGTTTATATATATTTTTGCTTATTCCCACCTCACAGAAGAAACTCCAGCTAAGAATAATTTATTTTACTTAAATAATTTAGGCACTGGTCTAGCTCTGAATTTGGATTCTTTATTTGAATGAGTATCTGTTATTTACCTCTTTCCAGATAGTCTGAAAAGATGCTGGAGTATATTGGAGACAACATTTGCTGCAGATAAGGAACAAATAATAGGGGATAACAGACTGAGAATCAAAGGATAAAAATAGAGTGCTTGACAGTGATCAAAAAGAATGGTACTCAGGTGCTCTACTAATTAGGTTTCTTATCTTAGCTAGTTATCTGATCTCTCTCTTTGGTCAGCCTTTTCTAAGTGTTTGTCTATACAGACTATTATCTATCATTGTCAATGAAGAAAGACCTAATTAGTTTAAGCTAGACACCTAACTTTAAGAAATGTAAAATTACCTGAGAATAATACTATTTTGTACATGGAAAATCACATTAAGGATACAGTTTTTTTAAAAGTCTGATGCCCAAATAATTCATTACAGTAACAAATATCTATTGATTTACAGACTGTATTAAAAAAGATTAACCACATATAGTGATTTAAAACGTGTTTGGAAAAAAAATCACACCACAAATGTTCTGTATTTCTATAGCAATTAATAATTACTGTAAATATTTGAGAATAGGACAAGCTGAATGCATATGCACACATACTTGGAGAGCTATACAGCAGCACAGTATATGGGACTGCACCATGTCATGGTGCAGGGGAAAGAGACAAACCAAAGTTCCTGGGCTTTCATGCTGGGCCACAACAACCCCATGCAACACTACAGGCTTGGGGAAGAGTGGCTGGAAAGCTGCTCTGTGGAAAAGAACCTGGTGGATGTTGGTTAACAGCTGCATATGAGCCAGCTGTGTGCCCAGGTGGTCAAGTTGGCCACCAACGTCGTGGTTTATATCAGAAATAGTGTTGGGACTAGCAGGATTAAGGAAGTGATTGCCCCCCTGCACTCAGCACTGGTAAGGCCACACCTTGAATACTGTGTTCAGTTTTAGGCCCCTCACTACAAGATAGACATTGAGTTGTTGGAGTAAGTCCAAAGAAGAGCAACAACACTGGTGGAGGATCTAAAACACAAGTCTTATGAGGAACTGCTGAAAGAACTGGGGTTGTTTAGTCTGGAAAAATAGAGGCTGAGGGGAGACCTCATCACACTCTACAACTGCTTAAAAAGAGGTTGTAGGGAGGCAGGTGTTGGTTTCTTTTCCCAGGTAAGAAGTGATAGAAGAAGAAGCAGCTGCAGGTTGCATCAGGGGAGATTTAGATTGGATATTTGGAAAAACTTCTTCACTGACAGGGAGCAGGCTGTCCAGGGAACTGGACGTATTTCAAAGACATATAGATGTGGCACTTAGGGATGTGGTTTAGTGGCAGAGTTGGTAGTGTTAGATTAATGATCTTTTCCAACCTAAATGATTCAATGACTCTATGATGTTAGGATAGTAACAGGGGTAAACCAAAAAGACCATGTATTTAAATTGCATTTATGTTGTAGAACAGTGACCTAGAATTAACAGTACAGAGATTAAAAATACAGGAAATTTCTTTATTATAGGAATAAAAATATACTATTAATTACTTGAGAATAATATAGTAAAGATTTGTACTCTCTCTTAAGTCATTCTATATTGTGTAAGATTATTTTAAATTGCTTGACAGTAAAATATCCACTTGACACAAGGTAATTATAACACATGGATGGATTTAAAAATCAATAATTTGAGATAAATTATTACAGATAAACAAATAAATTGTCATAGTCTCTGACTAAGCTCCTCATTGCAGTTTTCTTGGATTCTAGTTATCCTATAATAAACTGCCTACTTATTTATTTGTTTTTTATTAATCTGAAAATAATTAATTGCTCAAGAAATCTCTTATGACTAGAAATGAAGATAGCAAAGGGCATATAAAATTACTGTATTAATTAAAATTTAATTAATTAAAATGATTGATGAATATGAAAAGAAAATTATCTAAGATGCCACATTCAAAATTTATATGATATTTTCTAAAAGAAGAAATAACTTATGAAAATGGGATAGGGTGGTGTCAGAGAGAGAAAAGGGAATCAGATGAAGTTCACACAAACAATAACATCACTGCAAATTTTAGCTTTCTAGACCTTCAGAGTGGGTCAATATTATTGTTTCAGTTTGCAAGAGTGCAATTCTGAAGCAAATTTCCCAGTTGATAGCAACTACACATTTTTCTCGCACTGTGATTTACATAATGCTCTTTTACTACATACTTAAAATACCTTCAAAATTTAACTGAGCTGAGATATTCATCTGTGTAGAAAACCTATGAACTTTATCTATTTAAGGTCATTTTGTCCCTGAAACTAGGTGAAGCAGTCTGAAGCAAATGCTTGTGAATGCATGTAATGTATATGCTGGGTTTTAAATAATCTGTTCTATAGTTCTCTTTATATTGAACCACACTATTTGATAATGTAGTCACTGTATAAATTGTTGTAAGGAAGTATTGATAATGAACCAGTAATACTGCCTCAAGTAATAGATACTAATAAGCATTTGCTAAAGCATTTTATCAGCATTGGTAGGTATCTACAGAAGCATGCATCTTCTAATGGATTGCTATTGCTGTAAGGTGAACTACTCAAAACAATTAGAACAGCGACTTAAATATTTCTAGGCAGTGTTAATAAAACATTAGTTTGGGTTTTTAGGAAACCATAGGCCAAAGTCCATTGAAGACTGAAGAGAATGTCATTTTAACAAGGCGTCCCAAAAGAACAAGCACAAAATGACAGAAGCCTATTGAAATACATGCACAAGGTAATATTAGAGGTTCGAGAGCTATAAGCAAAACACCCAAATTATCAGCTTCTGTTCATTTAAGGAATAAAACTTTTGGGGCCTGGCAAAACCTGTTTAAGGACAGCAAGTTGACTGTGTACAAAACCATAAAAAATAATTCTAAATAGACCCCAGAGTCAAAACAGAACAACCTCTGATCAAACATTTTTCAGCAAAGACCTTAAGGCAGTGGTGACTTCCTATGGTCCCTACCCGTTTCTTGTTGAAGAAGTCTAGCAGCATTGACCTTAGAATCTAGGACCTGAAAAGAGTGAGCAAAGCATAAACTGATGACATATATTATAGAAAATGTGTGCATATCAGTTCTATGTGGATTGTTTTGGAAAAAGCTGCAAGAATTGTATAATTTCGATTAAGTGTAAAATATATTGATTGAATTGCTAAAACTTAATATAGTATATATATATTATAAATTAACTCTTGGCTCCACATATAAAGTGTGTTCCTTTAGTATAAATAACCTGAACATGATGTTTGGTCTTGTGCCTTGCATTTGAGGTTTTGTTGAAATGTGGATGCACTGAAAAGTCCACCCTAAATTAGTCCTCAAGGATGATTTTCTTTGCCCTGGCAGGGTTAAGATAAGATGTTTTAGAAAAGCTCTTTATGTTCTTTCACAGTCATTTACACAACAAGTTCAGATTAAATTCCTGTCTTGCAGATGATTAAAATTAGATGGGATGACTCTCACTTGCAGTACCCAAAAGGGCGTACAAGAAGTCTGGAAAAAGGGACTTTTTACAAGAGCATGTAGTGATAGAACAAGGGGGAATGGCTGTAAGATGGAAGACGGTAGATTTATATTACGTATTAGGAAGAAGTTCTTTACTATGAAAGTGGTATGATACTGGAATAGGTTGCCCAGAGAAGATGTGAGTACTCCATCCCTGGAAGTATTGAAGGTAGGTTGGATGTGGTTTTGAGCAAACTGGTCTAGTAGAAGATGTTACTCTCCATTACAGGAGGATTGGAAGTAGATGAGCTTTAAGGTCCTTTCCAACCCAAAGCATTCTATGATTCTCTGATTCTCTGATTTTATGATTCTATGCTTTGTGTTGGGCTTATTCTGACTTGTAAATGGAAGCGCTGAGTATTTTAGACTAAATCCTGAAGTCAGCTTTTCAAAACTCCCCTTGACTTCCCTGCTAAAGGAAAATAAGTAAATGCAGACTTCAGCATGAATAATTAACCCCTGATCAATCAGTCCTATTTAACTTAAACATTTGTTTTCTTTTTGAATGAAAGGATTCCTATTTCTTGCTGATAACTAGGGGGTGGGTTCTTTGTTGAGGTGTTTCTGGGGTTTTTTTCTGGGTTTTTTGTGGGTTGGTTTTTTTTTCATGACAACTTTTCGTTACAACTTCTATTGCAAATAAATAGTTGTAGAAAGGAGATCTTTATTTGAATTTTTTAATAAAACAAAAAGAAAAAAGAATCACTGTATTCACTGTATTTTATCCTCTCTGATGCTCTTCAGTAAAGCAGCTTAGTTCTTCCTCTCACTATGTTTCCATCTTTTTGGAGCAACAACTATTCCTTTCCATCACCCATCCTGAAGCTGGAAAAGCAAATTATTTTTCCCCCTGCTGACACTGCATCTCACAGACTTCAGTGGGTTTCTGATTATGTACTCAAGCTCAAGCAGTTTTCTTCCATTTTCAATCTTTTTAGGACTTTTTTCTGCATTGCACATGCATCTTCTCATCTAAGAATTCAAATCACTTTTGTCCAATAGTGTTTGATGTCTGGGCCTCACTATACCTCCTGTGGTTCAGCACAAAATTGCTTTTTCATCTTCAAAATAGAATGAGAATGTGAGCTCTGTCTTTTTGGTAGCCTAAACACTGAAAGATATGATTACAGAGCTGAAGGAAATTTTGTCTTGAGCCAGTATGTGTCAAAATGAACTTTCATGGTCTACTGACTCAAGAAAATCAAAATGTCATTGAAAGAAAGTGATATTTCAGTGTATGCAACCCATCACTTTATTTTAATGTGTCTAGCTCAGAGTTTGACTCTGCATAGACTTAACTGTAAATGCAGAATTACCTTATGCAGAAACAAATGAAACATAATTACTTGAAGAAGCCTAGAAAATTACAAAAGTTAAAAAAATAATTTAATGAGGAAGCAAGAATGCAATTGTAATGGAAGTCATTCTACATGCACTTTTACAAAGGTGTTTTAAATATCACTGGAACTACTTTTTTCAGTTGCACCATTTATGGTCGTTATCACAGCATACTACTTCTGAGAGATTTTCCCTTTTTGCTGATGAGTTATCCAAATAATCTCAAACTCCAAAATATTTAAAATGTGAAGTGCAGCACTCAACTTTCTATAGAATCTTTGTTCAGATAGCGTTAATTGCTCAGTCAGGTTTTACATTCTCTCATCTCTTAAAACAATATCTTCCTTATTGTGTTGGTAGCATTTCAATTCCTATGTATTTTACTTTCATTTACATACAAAAACTTTTAGTATAAAAAAATAAAATTATAACAGTATGGTGGCTGATTATGTTGTCACAAACACGTCTGTCATGTACATAAGCAAATAAATACGTAAATCACGGGAAGGGAAGGAAAAGGAAGGGAATAGAGAAAAAAATAAAATATTAATTATGAAAATTCTGAATTTGTTAGTGATTGAAAATAAAAAAATAAATACACATTTAAGCAAGTTTGACCTTCAGGGTTATTAGGACACTCCTACTGGATTCAGTGGAAGGTATGTCTGACTAAGTTTTCAGATAACTTTATTTTTATCCTTTAGCAGGGAAGTCAAGGGGAGTTTTCAGGAGCTGATGATATTCAGTGCTTTCATTTAAAAGTCAGAATAAGCTTGACACAAATCATAGAATGATGAAAAAATGACATTGCATCAAAGAATATATGATTTAAATTAAGCCTAATTTACTGCTAACAAACTAGACACAGTTCTGAAAAGTTATTAAGTTGGAAAAAAAGTGAAATAAAAGTCCACTGCCCATATTAAATGTGATGATCACATACAAGATGCAAGTTCTTACATTTTATAAATAATTTATATAATCCAACAGTTTGCAAAAAATTACTATCATAAAAGAGCAGCTAGAACAAAACAGTAGAAAAGAAGGCTTCTAGCCAAACATCATCAAGGAACAAGAACAGGAGATAAAAACCAACTCCAAAACCCGCACTGTGCAACTTCATTGTATTACATTTTATAAAGAGAACTTTGCATAAAAAGTGGTGCTTTGGTTTGTCCTGGGTTCAGCAGTAGCAGTCATTTTTTTCTCCTTAGCTGGTGCAGTGCTGTGTTTTTGACTTTCAGCCTGGGAACAGCGCTGATAATACCAATGTTTTTAGTTTCTGCTCAGTAATGTTTACTCTGACCAAGGACTATCTGAGCCTCAAACTCTGCCAGGGAGGAAGGGAAGCCGGGAGGAAGCAGAGACAGGACACCTGAGCCAAACTAGCCAAAGAGGTATTCCATACGACAGCACGTCATGTCCAGGATGTAACTGAGAATTACCCGGAAAGGCTAGATTGCTGCTCAGGTCTGGCAGGGTATCGGTCGGCAGGTGATGAGTGGTTGTATTCTCTTCCCTTGCTATTTCCCTTATCATTACTATTATTGTTGGTAGCAGTAGTGGTTTTGTGTTATACCTCAGTTACTGGGCGACTTTATCTCAACCTATGGGAGTTACATTCTTTTGATTCTCCTCCCCATCCCTCTGGGAACAGGGCAGGGAGAAAGGGGAGAGGAGTGACCAGGCAGTGTGGGTCTGAGTTACTGACTGAACTTAAACCATGACAGGTTTTACAAGTTAAATTTAAAATTACAGATACTATTATCAGTGACATAATTTTCCAACATTCTAGGAATAAATTAATCTATAGAAAGATATGAATGTAATTAAAATGGATATCAGCCTGCACTTTGCTAGGCTAACAGGACAGCATTCTCTAGCAGGACTTCACTGTACACCAATCTTGCTGCTACAGGTTATAGGCAATCTGTGGGAAATGTAATGAAAAGCAAGGCAGAAACTGAGCTTGAACACAGAAATTAAACATCTGAACATGCTGTCCATATGTTCTCTGCTAGGGTTTATGGTACCTTACTTATATATCACTTAAGTTTATTATTGATCCTTATAATGCATGTAGATGTACACCAGTCAAAATGAAGAAAAACACTGTAAAAACTTCTGATAAAAGATGTTATTTAATAATCTTTAACAGAAACTCTTACAGAACATTAAAGAATAATGACTAAGTTTATTAGAAGGGTCATCTTCCAGGTTAGGTGAGTTACATCTTAACACTTGAGCATGTCCTTCTTATTTGAACTGCTATTAGAAAGCTGTAAAGAAACATGAAGATGAAAAAAATGTGATATTTAGTGACTGCTTGACTTTATCATGTATTTGCAACTGTTTGCTTTCCTCAGCTTTTCTTCTCTCTTATTTTACATGCTTATTTAAATATATGGTCTTTCAAGCATGCTTTCATACTCAAACCTGTCTACTAGTCATCAGTTGCACTGTTCATGGTATAGAAATAATACATAGCAACAAGAAAACTTTGGTAAATAGAACAGTAAAAAATAATGATGGTTCAGACAGAAGAATTAATTTGAGATAACAGACAAAATGGTAATAACTTCAGTATTGTGGATGGCAAAGCTGTTTTCCTAAGGACCTTTAATTTTTTGTTAGTTGGGTCTGAACTCAAGATTAAAATGCCACAACATCAATTGTAAAAGCTTAGTGCTGTACAAATAGAAGAATTAATGCTGATTCTGTTTGTTGCCAGTTACCTCAATTCCTTAGTTTATGATTCAGCCTGTGTCATGGTTAAAGCCCATCTGATAACTCCAAATCACGCTGCTGCTTGCACACTCTTCCCCTCCCATCCCCTCCTCTGGGCAGAATGAGGAGAAGAATTGAAAGAATGCAAACCTCACAGGCTGAGACAAGATCAGCCCAATAAGTAAAGTATAATACAGAACTACTGTCACTAATAATAAAGGGAAATAATAAAGGAAGAGAATATAAAACTGAAAGGGAAAAGGAAAGAAGACAATAATCACAAGTGATGCACAATAAAATTGCTTGTCACCTTCTGACCAATACCCAGCCCGACCTGAGCATCAATCTGGGCCTTCCAGGTAACTCTGCCCAGTTTAGATATTGGGCATGACGTGCTGTGGTGTGGAATAGCCCTTTGGCTAGTTTGGGTCAGGTGTCCTGTCTCTCTTCCTCCTGGCTTCTTGTGCCCCTCTTTACTGGCAGAGCATGAGACTGAAAAGTCCTTGATCTGGGTAAACATTACTTAGCAATGACTGAAAACACTGGTGTGTTATCGGCACTGTTCTTAGACTAAAGTCAATACACAGCATTGCACCAGCTACTAAGGAGAAAAATAACTGTTATGACTGAACCCAGGACAGCCTAATAATAAACCACAACCCTCTTTTGAAACTGAGCAACAGTGCCAGTGAAAGCAAGTTCAAACTTCATCATACTTCACAGACAACTCTTTAACCACAGAAGCAGAACATCCTCAATGTTTTATTACCTCTAGTAACTGTAATAAACTGGTTTTTCTCCTCCCTCTTCCCTGAGTGTTCAAAATACAGGTGCTTGGTGTTGTAGATAAATGCACGTCTGCAGACAGTTCACTTTGAAAAGATGTAAATCATTTAATGTTTGCTTTAAATCAAAGAAAAATGGAAAATACTGGGATATGCATTTGAATTAGGATATCACATTTGAAGTATGAAGCAAAAGATTATTTCAGTGAAGAAAATTAATTTTATCATGACATCATGATAAAAGTTGCATTGAATTTGGATTCTTATACCTTAGGATATTGTCTGAAAAGCCTCGTGTTATGCATATTGCTTTCATGTTAATGTCTCCATAAGACCCTGTAAACTGATAAAAATTCACAGATAAAGAATTTGAACTGTGTGGTCTAAGTAAAGAGTTGTTCAAAGGCTCAATAGTTCATTCAGCAAAGTGATGGAAACCTTAAAAGGATGGTTTGCTTTACAGAGGTTTATGGACTAGAGAAACCAATCTGTATTACTAGCCTAAGATCTTCTACATTTCTTTGTTGAAGGTTTATTAAGAGAGTATGAACATAAATAACTTCAGAATGTCAACTGTGACAGAAGGGACAACAGGACTTCAGATCTTTCAAACAAAGCTCTATTCCATTTTGAGGCTAGCTGAAATTTTTGTAGATTGATCCAAATCATGATGAAGTCATCAACTGAGTTGTCAAAATCCTTCAATCCAATGCACTTTCTCTGACTGGATCTAGGAAAAAGATTCCTGATAGTTTAATTCTTTCAATCACTTCCAGTAGGTTCTACTATTCTCTGGCTACCTTCTGAACCTCTGTATTTGTCCTTCACTGTTATCAGCCTTATAAATCTTTCCCATGTCCTTTGTGACAGTATGGCAGGTTTATATGTTAGGTGTCTTTTGGTTTGCTCCTGTTAAATTAAGCCACACAAGGGTCCCTTTGAAACAGATGTGCACCAGCTGTTCAGTGTATAAATAACATGCAAGCTGGGGGAAATCTCCAATGTTATTGGATTTTATCTGTCTAGAGAGAAAAGCAACGAATTTTCACAGTAATGTGAATGAAACCACTTACTTCATGATGACTTACTTCATGGCAACATACTTCATGGCACTTCATACTATTGACACAACAGCATTGCCATGTCAATTTTCAGAAGTCTTTTATTAACAGTAAGAATGAAAAATGGCTGCTTAACATATATAGTTGCATGCATGTTTATTACTGAGTTTCTCCTTGATACTACTTGCAAGATTATTAGATTTGCACACCATCATCCAAGGGCAAAAATTCAGTCCATCCCTAGATGATACATTAGTCATCTATGGTTAAAAATCAGTAGTTTCTATGAGCAGCAGGGCATAATAAAGTTAGTATGGCTATATATTAACCTTATGACTAACATCAAATTTAACTTACATACCCATTTAGAGAGAAACTTTGAGATGAGCCTTGTGTGAAAGTGAGGACCTATAAGAAATAATATCATTGTACATGCGATTACCTTCACTTTTGGGTAAGAAACTTAGCAGAAGATGTCTGGAAGAATCTATTTTACTACTAAAGCACTGATAAAGTACCCTCAGGAAATACCTTTCCACACAGAACAGAGATTGAATCAAAATGACAGGTCCTTTTGGAGGGTGGGATTCTGCTGCTTAGACCTTGACAACAGATGTTGCCCACAAGATTAAGTAACATCTTAAGTGTATGGTGGTATCTTTCTTGCTTTCCATCACCTGTTTTAGAAGATGGTGGTTTCCTGAAAAATCCCTATTTTGACTGCCTGCTCTGAGAAAATACCAGGGAGCGGGGAGGGCAGAGCAACCTGGGATCCAGGAGTGATGGGGTTTTCCTATGGTGGGCAGCGCAGGACCTGATATCCAGGGCTCATCCCACCAACCCAGCCAGTAGCAGGGCAGCCAGGGGTCACTGGGGCATTGTGCATCTCTCTGGAGGAGACACAGGTCAAAGCTGGTCCTAGACATGGGCCCACAGGTGGGTCTGGCTCAGCAGGACCCATGTCTGGGCATGGCAGGTCCATGAGAGCTGGAGACTGGCCTTGCTGCTGAGACTGACAGCCCCAGGGAGCTGCAGTGGTGTCCTTGGCTGTGGGTAGGGGCGGAGGAAACCAGAGAGGGCTCAGCAGGGACAGTAAGGCTTGGTGACATCCACAGGACCCTGCCAGGGGGGTCAGTTAGATGACCTAACACCTAACCACTATCTGTGGAGAGCTAAATTGAACCATATGATTTTAAATGTCAGCTAGATACTTAAGCTTCTATTTAGCCAGTGGTGATCTAATAGCAGTCAAGGTAGCAAAAGAGTTATTCAGAAGACCAGATAACAATCATGTATTCTGATATTAGATGCCTAGGTCTCCAGACCGTCACTTACTATCTGTGATTTAGATAGCTCTGTAAGAGTTAGATATCTTTACAAGCACCTACACTGTAAATAAGAGAAACTAGTTGTCTGAATGTGCAGCTTAACCTCACCCTTAGCGGTTAGCTCAGATACCTACCCATTCAGTGGTGTTTAGTGCCCTGTGAGATGCCTGAACAACTTCCACTGCTGTGTCACAAGTCCTGGGTCTTCTACAGTTTACTTTTATTGTAACCCTCATCTATATAGACAGTTAACCTGCATGATGTGCATCATCTGAGTCCTAGACTCAGAGGAAAACTGAAGTAGCAGGCTATCTTACTCTCTTTGGAAAAATAGTGATCTGCACTAAATGGTATTATAGATCTCATTTCTTTTTAATAGTGAGGACAGGACAATATCTGACTAAGACAGTGAAATTATTTTTTTAAGAATTTGCCTATGTAATATTTGTGTATTGAAATATTATGTGGTTGGAAACAATAATGATGTTCATGCTGGCAATAACAGTGAAGGAATATTTCTAAGTGTTAGCTTTCCTCTTAAGTAAGTATCAGAGACAGCAGAAAGAAGTAACATAATCCTCGCTAAATTTCATCCAAGGGAACTGACTGCATTGTCTAGGGTGATATCTTTATGGTGGTAACAACTGGCAACAGCTCCCTGTCTTAATGAAAGATGCCCAAGAAGAGAAAACCATAGTATGTAGACAAGCATGTCTAATATATCATTCATCTTTTGTAAAGATAATCTCAAAATCTATTCCTTGGCCCACTTATCTTAGAAAAATGGATCGATATGGCTTATAGATTCTGTAACTGGATATTAATCCATAGAGCTTTGTCTACTACATGGAACATGTATGTCTTAAATTTTATTTCTTTAATTTGTGTGGATCAAAATTCTTAAATTCTTGATTTCAGAAGAAGGACTCATGTTTGCATGAGCAAATTCAGATTCACTAAGGCAATCTGAAGAGTCTGTTTCTGCAAACATTATTACCCATTAAATAATAATAATAAAATATTAATTCATCATATTTCAAAAACAAAGACAGAGCATCTTAAATTCAGTTGCAGTGAAAATTTATATTCATTAAGAATCTTCACCCCCACCCCGGTATTTTTTCAGCTCTCAGCCACATTTCTTTGCTTGCTTTGCTTCATTTTCCTAAAAATTTTAGTAAAATAACTCATTATTTTTAACTGCATTTTTAGTGCAATTCCTCTTCAATCATGAAGGATTTATTTAATATTTTACAAATTAGAGCCTAAAGAAAGTATTCATGGTTAATATTATTTCTCAAGTATTCATCCTTTTTAACAATATGTCTTGTCCCAAAATGATATAGGAAATTACAAACAAAATGACATAAAAATAAGGAAACAAAATCACAAATTTCCTTTTGCTTTAAAGCCTTTTATAGTATCAGCATCAAGAAAATACTTATCCTTGGCAATTCTTTACTCTGTTAGAAGGTGGAAATTCGAAGTGCTGCTGTAAAAGAAGAAATAAGGAAAATAAACAGTAAACATATCTACATCACTGCATACACTATATAGAACCCACTTTAAAGGATGCTAATGTTCTAACTATCTACAGGATACCAACTATATGCATGTAGCAGGAATTAACTAGTGTTCATTTTTAATGAGTATTTGGTTATGCACAACAAAGAATTTAAAAAGTTCCTAAAATATTTTATAAATTATAGGAAAAAAGGACATAAAAAGGACATGGAACTGTTGGAACAAGTCCAGAGGAGGGCCACAAGGATGATCTACTGGAGCACCTCCTGTACAAAGACAGCCTGAGAAAGCTGGGGCTGTTCAGCCTGGAGAAGGCTGCGTGGAGACCTCATAGCAGTCTTGCAGTATCTGAAGGGGGCCTATAGGGATGCTGGGGATGGACTATTCATTAGGGACTGTAGCGATAGGACAAGGGGTAACAGGTTCAAACTTAAAGAGGGGAAGTTTAGATTGGATATAAGGAAGAAATTCTTTACTGTAGGGGTGGTGAGGCACTGGAGTGGGTTGCCCAAGAAAGCTGTGAATGCACCGTCCCTGGCAGTGTTCAAGGCCAGGTTGGACAGAGCCTTAGCTGGTATATTTTACTAGGAGGTGTCCCTGCCCATGGCAGGGGGGTTGGAACTTGATGATCTTAAGGTCCTTTCCAATCCTAACTATTCTATGATTCTATGATTGTATGCTTCTAATTCTATTGCAGAAATGAAAAAAAAACAAGTATTGATAATTGGAAAGTATAATACGTACTTTTTCAAGGCTAAATTAAAATCAGAATCAATGAATGAGCTAGGCACTTTCATGTTCCTTATACTTCCATAATATTTCAAATACCAATATTGTTTTGCAAACATGTAAGTGGGAAGTTTATTCTTAACATAAGGGTTTCAGTTTTACATTCTCGTCTTTCATTATCTATAACAAAAGTAACCTCTCTAAAGAGATCATCACTTTCCACTGTCCCTTTCCTCCTCTTTCAGCCCTTGAATATATATGCATTTTTTTTTTCATAGACAATGTGTGGTATAATATCCATTTAATAGTATCTTCTGATCATGTTGCAAGAATTAATAATGCAGCAAGTCACAGTTATCAGATAGTAAGGAAATTGGATAAAAAGGATGAATATTTTATTAATACAGATTCATATTCCTTCGTTTGATTCACAGTAGAATTCAACTTGATGAATTTTCTTTGGCAACTCAGACTGTGCTGAACACATGAGAAAATGTGAATGAAATATTACAAGTTAAATTGTAGCATTTTATAATAAGCTGTTGCATATTTGGGAATTTGTGATGAATATGACAAGAAAAATTACAGGAAGCTTTTCAATAATGTTCCATCAAGTAATAAATTTTATTTTTAAAATTCTGAATTTCTGACTTAATTTGCCTATATATTTATGTGTATGTACATACATGTAAGTGTACCAACATCAAGATCAAACTGAATGCCTTCTGGTTTCAGTTACTAAACTAATAATTCAAAATAAGATAACCTTATATAATATAAAGAATTTATGTTAAGGAGCTACCAAACACCAGTGAAATTCAAAGCCCATTTTTTTTTTTCCTTCCTAGTCTGTTTAAGCCAAATTTGGTGCATTCTGCTACTAGCGGAGGCTGTGGCTGTTGTGTCCATCTGCAGGTCTGACAAGCAGCAAGGTGGAGCCAACTTTCCAAAGGCAGATATTCAACATGCACATGCACACATGTGGAGGACATTAGCATGCTTGCCAGAGAGAACTGGTTTAACAGCACCCACCATAAACACCAATAGCTCTCACAGAAATGTAAGCACAGGTTTGCTCTTCTTTCCAGTGGATCAGGATCAAGGTTCACTGGTGGATGTGCCCTTCCCTGCAACCCAAGCTGTCTAGATTTACAAGCACACTGCAGTCACAGATCCCTTACATATTAGCACATTATTTAGGTCTGCTTAATGTTCATGGCCAAATCCCAGGTCATTTATACAGTCACTGGCTCAAGGGCTGGGTTTTTCTAGATGTGGGTCTCCTGCTCATTGGCTGGTCCAGCTTGACATTTGCTAACAGATTACACATACACACAGCAACTGGCTCTAAAAACTCAGTATCTCCAACTGCCAGCACATAAACCTCTAATCACACATACACGTTAAGACTGAGATCACACACACACACACACACACACACACACACACACACACACACACATACACACATACACATACACACACACACACATACACACACACACAGGTTTGGAATATGATATAATAGGATAGAGTACGGTGATCAGGGCAGGTTTCAATCAGGCAAATGTGCTTGCTTGCAGCTGACCTGCAGTTTTTGCTTCCTCATTACTCTGTTTCCTCATGCATGTTTTTCACCCATTTACCTTGAGCTGTCCCCTTTTTTACCTCGTTGCCTACCAAATAAACAATCTGCCACAAAATTACATTTCCTCCACTGGTCCCAGTTTCTCTATATCCATAGCTAGTTTTGATATATCTCATACCACTACCACGGTGATTTCAGTCTTACATGGTATCACCACTGGGGTTCCCTGATATTCTTCTCCCAAAAAAGCCCCCCAGTGCTCCCTTTGGAAATTGTTCGTCTTTTGAATGTCCCAACCTCAGCCACCTGTGTCATTTGGCCACCCATCATGGAGCTATCTGTGATTTCTATAAGCTTCTTACTGTTTATATGTCACGCTCAGCCTGTTGTTATGTCACGTTCAGCAGTTTCTTATAGACTGTTCTCTTAGGTAAACCTCAGACCACGATCTAGGTCATTTGCCTGTATATCCTCACAATCAGTACATGAAAATGTTTCATTTCTTAAAAGAGATAAGTATAAATAGATGAACCTGACATCACACTTACGTGCTTTGTTAACTCTTTTTCTTTATGTTTTTCTTCAGGTATTAAGTGTGTTAACACTGCAAGATATAATCTTATACATGATACCATAAAGCAGGAGAAAAACCGAAGTCTCACCATTCATTTGATTAATGAGAAATCACCAGAAGAAAACCATTCTATGATTCTATGATTTTAACTAATATATACATAAGAACTAATTTTAAATTCCAATTATCTCTATTAACTTTGGTTTCTTTTTTTTTTTTTTTGAGGTGCATTTGAGAGAGATGTATCTCCACCTTGAACGCTTCACAAGGACAGAATTTTCAATGTATTTAGACCCTTCTTTATAGATATGTCCTGTACTTGAACTTTTTTCCTCTCAAAAATTGTATTCTTAAAGAAGTATACTGCAATTAAAACATAATTATGTTGTTATTTCAGAGGGGCTAGTCTGTGATTTTCAGTAATAACTCAGGTGTAATTATTTTTTTTTGGTGATCTATAATTTATTAATGCAGCTTGGTAATAAGAATCAGTTATGCTAACTTTTCTTAATTTTCTTAGATGACCATTACGGGTCTAGTCAAAGCTAATCATGGAAGTTTCACTTGAGGCAATGCAGTGTTTAATAGCTGGCATTCATTACTTCGTGCACTTACTTATTATTGTATCATGATAGTAAATACAAATAACCAAAAAACCCACTCTGGTACATTAAGCCACAGATGAAAAGCCACAGTTGCATTGGGATAAAATATCTTTATTTTCTTTTTTATTGTGCTGTATTTTCCTGAAAACTAAGGAATTTTAAATAATCCTTTAGGGAGGTATAGAAGTTTTTTTGTCATTTTGTTGGGATTTTTTTTTTTTTGGTCAGTGTTTTGGAGTTTTGTTATTATTTGGAAAAAAACCCAAAAGCAACAAACCCAAACCATCATAAGATTCTTTTTTCCTAGATGTGCCTGGAAGTAACATATACATGAAAAACATTTTCACATTTTTCAGCACACTCATAAGAGAATTATATAATGCAGAAGTTTATCAATGATGTGGTTTTATTTATTTGCTTGTGGAACTATAATTCAACAGAGAATAAAATGGTATCCAAAAAACGAAGCAGAGACCAATATATGTATTTAAAATGTACAAAGAGAAATATTTTCATATTTTATATCAAGCATTTTAATCATAAAATTCATCATACACAGATCATCGGATTCAAAAAAGATTGACTATATGCCAATCAACTTTACTCTTCAAATTATATCTTTGTTAGAGCAAGTTCATCATGATTCGCTGAGGATCTTACTTTCTTAATAAAATTATAAAAAATACTTTTTGAAAATCATAAAGACGTAATTCATTGCCAGAGATTCAAATTAAAACTCAGTTCATCTGAAATCCTATTCTTTTAGATATCTCTCTGAGGAAAAAAGAAAAAAAACAACCCTTCCTTTTTCCCCCTCTGTGTTTGGACAGTTTTTAATCTTATAGTTACAGAAACACTTAGAAGAAAACTTTTCATATGTGTGATGAACTCCCCAGGCAAATTGACACCAATTCTATTAGACTGTGAATTAAAGTATTTCTGTCTTAGTCAGAAAATCCTTTTAAAATTAATTTCATTATTTTAAAGGACTCTTCCATCATGGTAAAATGCATTATATACGTTACATATTGAATGCACTTCCTTCCTAACTTACGAAAGTATATGTAGTACCTCTTTATTTACATTTTGTGCCCCAGTGAGATTCAGTTTCTTCTTCCCAAAGACAACATAGCCCCCCCCCAAAAAAAAAAACAAACACCAAAAACCCCTGCATTTTAGTAGCAAAATGGAAATGTGATCTGAGAGTTTAGCAGCTTCCATATGGATAAAATTAACTTTGTTGGGTTTACATGGCAAGGTTTTGTACTGCAGGTGGCTGCAGGGGTGGTTTTGTGAAAAGGCATACATTTACAGTCTTAATTGTCTTTTGTGGTGACTCAGAGGTGAATTTAAAGTTATTGACTGCATATACATAATTATTGCTGGATTACAGAAAAATGAGAACTGATAACACAGCCATCATTGTCATTAAAAACAATAAACTCAAAATTTGATTTTCTCACAGAAAAATAGAGGTACTACAGGCTGTAGTTTCAGAGGAGAATAAAATGTTATATTAACTAACTGTGAATTTACAACATTCTGGATGTTGTATAAAACATTAAGAAATAAACGTGTAATGAACTGGAAACAGTTAAAGGTTTTCATGTGTGCTTAGGTTTTGTTACTGAGTGCATAGCAAGTTTTTGGACAGGAAATTTTGTTGTAACTGCGAGTTGATTATATTTATTTAAATGAATAAAGTTATTAGTATTTCAAATGAGATTATGGACTTAAATGGTTCAGGTAAGGAAAATGTTTATGTCCAAATTAATCTTTAATGAGATCATTAGAAAATGCAAACCAGTACTGAACATAAAATTTTATTTGGTTCTGTCTTTAGGGGGAAGTATGACACTTTGAATTTAAGAGACTTCTAAGTATGTATGACTTAAATATGCCTGTATATCATATAGTATTTTTACTTATTATGCACTTCTCGTTTTTCAGTACTTTTGGATGATATGAACTTCTAGATGCTTCATGTAATCTGATTTTGCAGTTTTCCATGGTTAATCTTGAGAAAGACTGGGTGATTCTGACTTTATCCAACCAATGCATACATGTAAATTTGGGCTATTTCTTAAGCTTGAAAGATTATTTCCTCAATATTATTTTGAGAAATGAAAACTTTACATATTTATCAATGCATCAAACTGAAATACACAGGTTTCTTGCCATAAATAGATTTGAATAACATTCCAAACCCTTATTTATGAGTCAGGTGAAGCTGTTAAAATAAGTAATTTACAACAATATTAACTGCTATATTAAATGTGTCCTCTAAAGCTGAAAAGTTTGTGTAAACATAGAGATAGCTGCCATTACAGAAGTACTAGGCATAGGTGGGCTTCTCTTCCCAGTCTCAAGAATTCTGTTACAGAACTTTGTTCTTGTTTATACTTGCTTTTTTCAAACATATGGTGAGTTACAGCTAGTTGCAAAGCTCTGTTTAGGTTTGATGAATATAAAAGGGTACACAAGCGCAATGCAGGGCTGTCTCATTATGCATTCCAAACTGGAAGCAATTACGTTGATCAACAAATCCCCAAAGTTCTGTGTCTGATTTTGGCCTTCAGTTAATGTGTCACAGCAGCATACAGAAAATGATATATGGCCTTTTTACAGCTAATTCTGAAATCTGTATGAGAAATATGGATTTTACCATACATTATATCATCTAGACTGTTTAATCTTTATGTACTTCAAATGTAAAGCAAATATAAACCAGGTTGCTTCAAAGATTCCTGGGGCATATATGTAAAAAGAAATTTGACACATTTTGCAGAAAAGGTACCTGATAGAACTGTAAGATAATAATAATAGTAAAAATAATGCTTTGAATTTACATTCTGCTTTGCATTTCAGTAGCAGTGCATGAACATTACCTAATTAACTTTCCTAACACGGCTTTTTGACAAACATTATTGTTCTCTTTTTACATAATGTATCCAAGTTTATAGAGCAGTTTATCACAGACACATATACAGAAAGCTTTACCTTCTAGTCTTTGGCTTTTCCTTTTAGGAAAAAAAAAAAAGAAACAAAACTTATAACCTCTCCCCTGCCTGAATTAATGTTTAACACTTTTTCCTGAATAAGAGTTGTTTTGAAATTACTGGGGTTTTGTACATACCTCCAAAAATTTCAAATTTCCCTACAAAGTTGTAGGCATTTAATGAAGATGTAAAAGACTGAGTTCAAATGGATTCCTACGGATGTAGGTTAAAAGCTTCCTTTCTCATACTAAAATGTGCAGTTTCTCTATTCAGGTGAGATGAAATCCAAGGTATTTAAGCTAATCCAAGCCTATTTGGTAGATCTAGTAAAATGACATTATGTTCACATATTTGAGAGTGTGGTCAGCTCTGAGTGGAGTAAGAGCTCCAAATAAAACAGTCAGAACAGCAACTCTGAGGTACTGGGATGTTTACATTGCTCAAAAATCTCTTTTGGTTTTGAGAGTAACCCAAACTTTTCTGTTTGAGCTATAGTCTGTTTGTTTGGCTGGCAGGTGGACAGAGACTCTTTACTAAGGCTTGTAGTGACAGCACAAGGGACCATGATGTTAAACTGAGAGGGTAGATTTAGCTGGGACATAAGGAAAATGTTTTTTTGCAGTAAGGATGGGGAGACACTGGCACAGGTTGCCCAGAGAAGCTGTGCTGCCCCATCCCTGGAATTGTTCAAGGCCAGGTTGGATAGGGTTCTGAGCAGCCTGGTCTAGTGGAATGTGTCCCTACCTATGATAGGGGGTTGGAACTAAATGACCTTAACTAAATGTTCCTTAACCCAAGGCATTCTATTTTTCTGTGAGTCTAAGAAATACTTTGCTTCTACAGTATCATATTTGCTTACTTAATAAAGAGAAATGTCTCCTTCCTTGTGTGAGCTGTTACATAAAACATAACACAGCAAGTGTATGACTAAGTAAATATTTATAAAAAAGGGGCTATGTAAGTAAGCTTTTTGCCTTAGGAGGTCCCTGTGGCACACAGCACACATTCTGAACTGAGTGAACGTGATGTTAATATACATATGCACAGTCTATCTCTGTTAGCTCCAGGCATTGTCAATAACACTCATCAAGATTTAGTGGCATCCGTTTTCTGCTATTAGGATATGCATTACAAGATACTAATTTGGTTAGTCAGTTCTTAATTGGAGCTACTTGAATTTCTGAAACTCACAGAATGATATGGTTGTTAAAGGGACATTTTGTTACCATTTTGTCCAATGAAACCTGAAAGTTACATAAATAATTTATGACCTACTGTACATGTACATTTATGCAGTGTGTATCTTTCAGTATCAACAGGATTTTATTTTGTTTTTAAGAATTGCTGCTAGCATTCATGAGTCATTTTCAAAACATTGGTTATAGCTATCTGTAACAATGCCAAATGTTTCTGGTGTACTCACCTCCTACAAAGAGGAATTTCTGTTCTAGGGAAAAGGGGAGCTCCATAGGATCTCTGAACAAAAGATAAATATAAGCTTCATCACAGTTCTAAATGAGTAAGTAAACAAAAGCCAAGCCATCATTATAGCTACACTTCTCACTGTAACAGGAAAGACAAATTTAGGCTGGAAACCAGAAACAACAAAAAATATCTGGGATTTTCCTCAAATTTCTTTTTTACTTGTCTGTACCTACTTCATGGTCTCTTCACAAAGATTCAGTGTTATAAATTACTGGTTTTCAGATGAAATTTCAGGATGCTCAGAAATTTTGAAGTTCAGGTGATTTAGTCTGGTACATACTCACTAAGTCTGGTGCATGCACACAGATTTTAAAAGTGAATTCTGCAAATTTATGATGTGAAATTTTACCTTTTGAAAATTTTAGATAATGAAAATATTAATATTGGGCCGTATCTTAATAAATAGCAAAATAAACCACTTATTTCTGATTAATAATATCATAAGACTATAATATTATTATAAAAAGATTCTGAGCATTAGTTGTGTTTGATTACACTGAAATTTCATGACTGGAAAAAAAGAATTTGGTATGTGCCATCCAATTTATTCAGAAAAGTGGTACTAATAATTATTTCAATTTTGTTTTCACATTGTTTTGTTTCAATAAAAGAAACAAACAAAAATAATGTTTTGTGTGTCTCAGTACGTTACACATTTTAAGAAGAGTGAAGTGTTTTAATTCCTAGGTTGGTTAAGACAGCAGGGGGGTTACCCTAAATTTAATTCTTAAGGAACCAGATTAAAATGCAAAATTTAGCAGTAGTAAAAATATTCAACTACATTTGTTTCCAGCAACACTGAAGGTAAGCACACATTTTTCTCCCCCATGCTAGTATCATGCTGGTCAGCAAGTGCAATTCTGATTGCATACTGGCAACCCAGCTTGCACATGAAAAAAATGCATCTGTAATTCACGTTAAGAAGGAAATACTGTGTTGATCTGATCTGACCTTTGCTTTAAAAGTCACACCATTTTATGGCTGAATCCTGCACCTATCAGGGTCTTTACTTAGGTGTTAAATAAACCCTAGAAAAACCTCCAATAATATTTTGAAGAATTTGCATGATTCTCATTCCAATGGTTAATTTCATTAAATATTTGACACATAGAATGTCGGAATAGAGGTGCATGCCTTATTATATATTTTACCTCCTAGCTACTGCAAGTAATTGCTTCATATTATCAGTGTAGTGACTGAGAGGGTGCTGTCTATCCATGCAACATCATAAATGAAGTAAGTCAGTCATGTGTTGGCTCTCATGTACCTTTTGTGAAATCTGCATATCTGATGTATGCAATGCTTTTCTCCTTTCATAAAGATTTTGTTTGGTATTCAAGTTTATCCTTTTGTCATATTCTTCATTTCTTTCTATATCTCAATTAATTAAAGAGGCATTTGAGATTGTAAGCACACAGAGACCATTAAAATGACTTTCCTACTATTGCAGAAAACAGGACAACTGCCTTCCCTAAAGTTACTGAAATGCTATTGGTGAAAATCACTTTTCTAGGGATTAGAAAATTAATTCCAAATGTGATTTTTACTCATAACTAGCTTTCAACTACTTGTCCTTTAGGCAGAATTAGGTTTGTTTGTCTGTTTAAGAAGCTCTTCTTTCTCAATTTTTTAGTGCCTTAGTTTATTTACAGACAGCAAACATCCTTCTCAACCTTTCTTTCATTTTTTCTTTTAGGGCTAGTGTGCCATTTGCTGGCATGTATGAGCCCCTAGGGCCACAGGCCTTCTCCAATACAAACTTCACACATATACACAACCTCATAGCCATGCACACACAGAACTATCTGGGACTCCACTAGCCCCTCTGAGAGCCATCTTCTCTCTGTGTTTTTTCCCTTCAAAACACACATCCCAGATCACTTCATCTACCTGCCAGATAGTCCCCCTTGATCTTTACTAGTGATCACATACTCATAGTTCTGCCTGTGCATCAGTCACTGGCATCATGGACACATGGACCCCGAGGATCCTGGTCCCACCCCAGTGGCTGGCACTTGGTTTAACTCATTCCAATCTCTCCAGTTGCTGACACATAGGCCATGGACACCCAGACACTCACTCAAGGTGCTGACACCATGGACACCCTGTGACATGAAGTCCCACACCAGTTGTTGCACTCAGACCCCCATACGCGCACACATAGAGAACGGAGATTGCTTCACCCAGGCAAAGTGTTAGAAGCAGGCAAAAGGTTTATCATAAACAAGGCAGACAAGTGTAGCAGCTATTTTGAGTAGGACTAGCCCTTTTTATCATCTTATTCCTCCATTTTACCATGCTTGTTCCTCCCCAAATGACCTAAATTATTCCTTTTTCCCACTTTTGTTTGTTTTCTTAAGAATCCTGCAGTTAACGCTGGACAAACCTGAAATGGTCTTCCTTTTCATTTCATACCCTCAGGCAGCAACCCCCCTTAGTCATACGGGTGCTTTAGTGTTGACTTATCTTGATGGGTTACACACCCGGACATGGGCTGAGAGTCTCCTGCTACAGTTCTGGGAAGAGCCTGCAAAGAGTTTCCCTTTGTCTGAGTAATTTGGCTTCCCCACCTGGCATTGCACCCCTGTGCTCCTCTGGGCTTGTAAGGCTGAAGGTTCTATGATGGGCCTGGAAACATCAAAGGCAAGGTAACGCTTGGGCTTCCACAGCTGCCACTGTGTCTTTGGCATCATTTGTTGATGTGCAAACAAGCTTTTATCATATCATAAAATGTAAATGCAAACATATACAAATGACCTGTCATTATAGCCAACGGAAATCTAGTCATTATAGTCAGTGAAGTCAGCAGAGCTATTCAACTCACCAAACTGAAGTGTCAACTAACTAGGCTTCCTTAATTCTATTTCCTGTTTAAGCAAGGGCTTGGCTCATTTCCTTAAAATTTGAATTTAGTTACATTTGAGGGGCCACAGAGTATCAGTCATTCACAAGAAACTGGCAGATGTGACACGGGACTTGTGAGACGCATGTTCTTCAAAAGCAGTTACTATCAGTCAATCAGGATGCCATTTTGCTTTTCTAGTTAAAATTTTGACTTGTTCAAATAATGAAAGCAATGACATTATTATTTTCATTTCTATTACATGAAGAACACCTATGGAAAACATAAAAAAGATGGTGATTTTCTTTTTTATATTTTTGTTGGTGACTGCTAAAAATAGGTTTCTCTGAAGGATTATATGGCTAGACAAGTGTAGTGATTCAGCAATGCATTAAGCCAAGGCAATGAAGCACAAGGATTGCCTTCTTCAAACAAATTTCCAAATGTAATTTAGATTTTGTTAGTTGGTAAATAAGTTCCGTCGAAACTGATACAGCTGAACCAATATCTAACATCAGCTCACTGGAGTGTGGCTATACTCTGGGGTTGCAAATATCAACACAGCAAAGCATTTTATGAGCAGGATGAAATGAACTGCCTTCTTCTGTATTCTGGACAGTTACATCAGGTGCCATAATTTTGTCTATCTGAGCCCTTAACAGATGTATTCCCTTCACATCTGCATATCATGTTACATTTTCCAAAGTAAGAAACCTGGGACGTATTTCAATTTGCACACACTGATCATAATTTTTATTTAGCAGCACTAGTTGGACTCCTTCTTTTTTCAACTTACCTCCTATTTCCTAGTTATTGCACTGCTGCATATTTTGCAGAACACAATTAATTCAAATTCAAACTGAGCAAAAAAAGCTAAAAGGTAAATAATGCTTTTAAGGAAAATAATAGCAAAATTATCTATTATTTTTCTCATAATTTGCTCTTTTTTATCAACAGAAGTCTACCATTTCACCTCCTTAAAACAACAGATTCAAAAAGTCTTTCTTAAAGTGAAGGTATAAGAGCTTTTAATTATGATTAAGAAATGTTTTTTCTTAATGTATTTAATTATGATTAAGTTTTCTTAATGTATTTAATTATGATTAAGTATGAAGTTCTAAAAACAAATATGTTGCCATTATATTAGATCTTATTTAAGCAGTAAGTAAACCAAGAAATCCAGGTACTGGATCCTGGCCATGGTAATCTAATGTTAAGTTTCTAGAATAGCGAATAAGAGGTCTTTGCATGGGCTGATATAAAAATGAACTGAAAAGAAAACCTTTTAACAAAAATGTGTTGAACTGTAACAGGAGTATTAGGAAACGGGGGAGTTATATACTCTTTTTCGACAGAATACTGACTAAACAGAGTAATACAGGTATTTTAATTTCCTATTGTAAGCATTTTATTTATAAAGAAAATGGTTAAAGAGACTATTTTTCTATTTAAGCCAATAAACAAATTACAAGCAAATTAGTGAAAAGAAAAAAAGAAAAAAACAAACCAACCAAACAACCTGCTCCCCAAACTTTAACCTTATTTGCCATATCCCTTAGTTAACAGCAAGGATGGGAGAAAAGCGTGGAAGAAAAGAAAAAGACAAAGGAAGGTTTAATAATACATATTTTTCAGCACACTGACTCCTGATACATAGAGAATGTTGTCTTAGAGTTGTTCAGGCCTCAGATAAAATATTGGTTTTGGTTTTAAAGAAGATTTTTATGTCAGTTTTAATCTCTGTAGCATGGAGATCTAATTTAATTTATAACTCATTTTGCAGAAGTCTTCTAGACTCTCATTGAATCATAGAAACATAGAATAGTTAGGGCTGGAAAGGACCTTAAGATCATCAAGTTCCAACTCCCCCTGCCATGGGCAGGGACACCTCGCTCTAAACCATATCACCCAAGGCCTCGTCCAACCTGGCCTTGAACACTGACAGGGATGGAACATTCACAACTTCCTCGGGCAACCTATTCCAGTGCCTCAGCACCCTAACAGGAAAGAATTTCCTCCTTATATCCAATCTAAACTTCCCCTGGTTAAGTTTTAACCCATTATTCCTTGTCCTATCACTACAGTCCCTAATGAAGAGTCCCTCCTCAGCATCCCTATAGGCCCCCTTCAGATACTGGAAGGTTGCTATGAGGTCTCCATGCAACCTTCTCTTCTCCAGGCTGAACAGTCCCAACTTTCTCAGCCGATCTTCATATGGGAGGTGTTGTAGTCCCCTGATCATTCTCATGGCCCTCCTCTGCACTTGTTCCAACAGTTCCATGCCCTTTTTATGTTGAGGACACCAGAACTGTACACAATACTCCAGGTGAGGTCTCACGAGAGCAGAATGAAGGGGCAGGATCACCTCCTTCGACCTGCTGGCCACACTCCTTTTGATGCAGCCCAGGATACAGTTGGCTTTCTGGGCTGCAAGCACACACTGCCGGCTCATGTGCATTTTCTCATCGACCAGCAACCCCAAGTCCTTCTCCACAGGGCTGCTCTGAATCTCTTCTCTGCCCAGCCTGTAGCTGTGCCTGGGATTGCTCTGACCCAGGTGTAGGACCTTGCACTTGGCATGTTTAAATTTCATGAGGTTGGCATCAGCCCACCTCACAACCATGTCAAGGTCCCTCTGGATGGCATTCCTTCCCTCCAGCGTATCAACCAAACCACACAGCTTGGTGTCATCAGCAAACTTGCTGAGGGCGCACTCAATTCCACTGTCCATGTCAGCGACAAAGATGTTAAACAAGACCGGTCCCAACACTGATCCCTGAGGGACACCACTCATTACTGGTCTCCAGCCGGACATTGAGCCATTGACCACAACTCTTTGTGTGTGGCCATCTAGCCAGTTCTTTATCCACCAAGTGGTCCATTCATCAAATTAATGTCTCTCCAATTTAGAGACAAGAATGTCATGTGGGACAGTGTCAAACACTTTACACAAATCCAGGTAGATGACATCAACTGCTTTACCACTGTCCATCAGTTCTGTATCCCATCACAGAAGGCCACCAAATTGGTGAGGCAGGATTTCCCCTTAGTGAAGCCATGCTGGCTGTCACCAAGCCCCTTGTTGTTTTTCATGTGCCTTAGCATGCCTTCCAGGAGAATCTGCTCCAAGATTTTGCCAGGCACAGAGGTGAGACTGACTGGTCTGCAATTCCCCGAGTCATCCATTTTCCCCTTCTTGAAAATGGGGGTTACTGCTGTAAGTCTTCTTGTCTTTTTTCTCTTTTCATACAATATTTTTAAGATCTATATATATCCTTTATATCTCAGATTGTGTGCTCTCTCTGTAACATGACATACTAGAATTCCGAGAATCAGAATCAGAGTGCAAGAGTTAAATGCTCTTATGTCAGGAAAAATTAATCTAGACGATTGCATCACAGTCCCAGAGCAGTTCATACATTATAATTTAAACAGAGAAAAAACAAACAGTAAAACAACAAAAGCAAACACAGTCTACCTTTTTTTTATTCCACCAAGTTCAATTCCATTTAATATATTGATTTAGCTCTCTGAATGTCTAGTCAGCTGGATTTGCCTGAAATGCTTAGAAGTTCCTGAAGAACAGCAGCCCATGGAAAGAACCCACATTAACAGAGGTTGTAAAGCACTGTCTCCTGTGGGAGGGACCTCAGACAGAAGCAGAGGAAGAGTGTAAGGAGAAAGCTGTGGTGGAGGAAGGAAAGGCCAAGATGAAGTGTTACAAAGTGAGCACAACTCACATTCTCCATTCCAATCTACCGCTGCTCAGGGGAAGGAGATAGAAGAGTCAGGAGTGAAGGTGAGCCTGGGAAGATGGAGAGGGTGGGAGGAAGGTGCTCTAGCTTTCTTTGTATTTGTCGCTATCTTACCCTGTTGTTAACTGGCAACAAATTAAATTAATTCTCACAAGTAAAGTCTGTTTTGCCCATAACTATACTTGTTAAATGATCTTGCTGTATTTGAGTCTGTGGCTGCACTAGCAGCAGGCTCAACTTCTGTGCCCACAGGAGGAAGTCAGTGGGTTAAAAGCGGCCTTGATTTTATGTAGCGTTACTTGGCTGTGTGCAGGCTTTGCCTGTGTGATCAACTGCCTCAGCAAATGTCTTCAATGGCAAAACTGAAGGGACAGCGTTTATTTCACTCCACTTTTGATTGGTTTTGTGTGGCTCGTTATATGAATTGGAAGTGAGGTAGAAGTGTGGTCAAAATGTTTATTGCTTAGGGCAGGAAAATAATTAGGACTTGTTCTAGCTGGATTCCTTGCCACATCTGCAGCAGTGGCCATACTTAATGTTTGGCAAGGCTTTTACTGTTAGACTTTTGAAATACATGAAAAAGCCTTTGTGGATGATGAGCTTGAAAAGACTAGTAAGCTATGAAGATGAAAAAAACACCCAATTTTCCATAAAACACTGAAAGAAAAAGAATTAATTTAGATGTCTGTAATTCAAGCTGAATTAAGCTATTACTCTAAAATTAAATGGGTTTTTTCACAGAAAAAAAATTCTTATAGAAATATTGTAATTCTTCCACAGTGATAAGTTAAATATATACATTTTTATTCTTCTTACTTACACAGCTGTCACCTCATTTACACTTGACTATTGACTTTAAATTTCAATGTACCTAAAATGCCAAAATTTAAATAAATTTATACATAAAGTCTAAACCTGTCAGCTACAGTACTACTTTGCACAGTCAATGAAGAAAGATTTTCACTAGTTTTAGGCATTTAGATGCCTTTAGACATGACTATCTCTTTCATACATAAGATAGTCCTGATGAGTCATACCATGTTACCATATCCAAACCACGATTTGGTGTCACATAGTAAACAGAAATATAAAAATTGGTGCCATCACTATAGGAATACCACCCAAAACATTTTTTTGACATGCCATGTATGGAATGCAGTACTAAATAGTCTCAGAGTCTTTCCCCATTGCTATCTGTTCTTTTTCTTTGTGCATGACTCCTCCACTTACCAGCTGTGGCTTCAGCAAAATGAACGAAGTAGAAACAGGCTTTTTTCACCTCTCTTTAGTATCATTTCTTTTCCAAAATGTCAAAAATCAACGTTGTCACATGTGAAGAGTCAGTAGTAGTCTGCTGAGGTGTAGGTAATTAGTGACTGGGTATGGTCAAATCTTTCAACTCCAGAAACTCAAGAGAAACCTTTACTGAAAGGTCATTGACATCACAGCATTTGGTTGTATCAAATTCTTTTGTTTGGCATCTTGATCATGAATGATTGATATGATATTGTCCATGTGAAGATTGTGAAGAAAGCATTATGATATATTTAAGCTATGAACCTCCAGATATCTAAAAATAATTGCAGACCACCCGCTGTGGTCAGCAGCAGACAGAATTTATGAGGATCCAAGTGTTTCTGAATCTTCTCCTATGATATCTAGTAAGAAGCTGCAATAGCTAGTAACTGTTCCAGTTGAGTTTTAAAAGCTGTCCTTGATGAAAGACATTCAAGCAGACAGAATGGGGGGTGAGGGGTGGGGTGGGGTGTCATTATCTCACCCACAGCCTGTGTCACTGTTCACCAAGTGCCAAATAAGGGTGAATTATATTTTCCCAGTACTCTTTTATATATATTTTGCAGTTGTGCAAATACCTCCTAGCCATGTTTTAAGAGAAAGCTATAATCAGTGCAGTGGAAAGATGACTATGCAAAGTGGTAATTGCTGACTCAGAACATGTATTCAGAAAACTCTTTCTCTAGATTTTATGAATCTCTCACTAAGATCCCATCCTGCCCAGCAAATTCTATATGTTGCCTGCAACCCTTACAAATTAATTAATGAAATAAATATTTATCCTGTTTTTACAGTATTATCTCAGAAGCTAGATATTTTTTGGTTTATTTTGTTCTGTAACATAACTTCATAAAATCATTGTTCAACTCAGGAGAGTAAAAAAAGAACCAACAAGCCATCTCAGTGATTTTTTGTTCCTTTCTGTAATGCATCATGCTTTACACATGCAACAGTGTCAATGTGGGTTTCATGCTTGTGTATACAACTCGTGTTCTCAGAACCAGCAGTCTTCAGTATAATACCAAAAAATAACTGTCTGGTTAGAAAAAAGCTGAAAAAAAAAATAATCCTGGATTTAAATGTTTTAAAATTGTTTCCAAGCCTTCTGAGATGTACATACATTATATGAAAATCATACAATGTTAACCCATCAACCCCACAATTAGCACATAAAAAACCTGGTTTGCAGCAGACACAGAAAAGCACAGTTTTATGAGAAAGGTTTTAGACTACTGATATTTCATTATATTTTCAGTCTTTGATTGATCCCTGACAGTTGTATTGTATAAGAGTCTCATAAATAATTTTGCTAACATGTGCCAAATTAATTAACAATGAACCTTATGTGATGTTTTAGTATTTCCTCTTTCCTTCTTTTTGGGGGGGGGGTAGAGGGGGAAAGGAAGTGTTTTTTCATTTGCATGGTAATTTAAACCCAAAAATAAATAATTTTTGAAGAATATATTTTAAATAACACTTGTCTTATGCGCATTCCTTCAAGCTATGTCCAGGACTTTTTTTTTTCTCATATTCAGTATTAGCATCCTTCTTAACTTTTGAATATGACACTAATTTACTAAATATTTGGTTTTTTAAAAGTTAATACTGCTACAACATAAATCTTAAATCCTTATATTTTGTACCAGTAACTCAGGACAGTCAGGCAGTGACCACAGGTTACCCCAACAGGTTTTGCAAACTCTGTCCTCAGAGGTTTTCAAGACCTGAAAGAGGAGAGCAATATGGTCTAGTCTCTAAGAAGACTCTAATTTAAGTAGAAGTCAGACCTCCAGAAGTCATTTTAAATTGGAATTATTCTATGTTTTATTATGGTCAGATCTGTTAGCTCAATCGTTCGTGCCCTACATTGGGCATCACAAAGAACCATTGTGATTTAAGCCCAGGCCAGCTGCTCACTCACCCCCCCCCTTACTCCCCCAGCTCCCAGAGGGATGGGGAGGAGAACTGAAAGAATGTAACTGCCATGGGTTGAGATAAGAACAGTCCAGTAACTAAGGTATAACACAAAACCACTACTGCTACCACCAATAATAATAATGATAAGGGAAATAACAAGGGAAGAGAATACAACTGCTCACCACCTGCTGACTGATACCCAGCCTGAACTGAGCAGTGATCTAGCCCTTCCGGGTAACTGCCCCCAGTTTATATAGTGGGCATGATGTGATGTGGTATGGAATACCTCTTTGGTTAGTTTGGGTCAGGTGTCCTGTCTCTGCTTCCTCCCGGCTTCCCCTCCTCTCTGGCAGAGCATGAGACTCACAAAGTCCTTGGTCAGAGTAAACATTACTGAGCAGCAACTAAAAACATCGGTGTTATCAGCACTGTTGCCAGGCTGAAAGACAAAAACACAGCACCAGCTACTAAGAGGGAGAAAAATGACTGCTACTGCTGAAACCAGGACAGTTTATATAATTGTAAGTTTAGATATCTCCATTTTGTTACAAGTAGAACAACCTAAGGGAAAAAGAAAATGTTAAAAATCACATATTTAGGACTTGATAAGTGGTGATGAGAGGAATGTGGTGATGGTGCAAGAAGTTGTTGAGTTTTGGTGCTGCTGGCAGTTTTGTGTAGTTAGGTTTTTTTTCTTTTTCCTTTGGCCTTCCTAAAATAATTAGTTTTCAATAGACTTCCCTTTTGTTTTCCAAACACTGTTCATTATAGCCTTTGTTTTATATGTGTTCTGATATTTATTTTGTACCTAAGAGGCAGAATTAAGTTCACCAAAATTTAGCCATCTGAAATAACTTATGGAGTCTAATCCAATTTTTTATTCTCACTCAGTAGTTAACAGAAATAAAATAACATCTCTAGTAAATGTCCAATTGTCCTGGGTTCAGCAGTAGCAGTCATTTTTCTCTTTCTTGGTAGCTGGTGCAGTGCTGTGTTTTGACTTTCAGCTGGGAACAGAGCTCATAAAAATGATGTTTTGGTTTGGCCAAGGACTTTGTGAGCCTCATGCTCTGCCAGGGAGGAGGGGAAGCCAGGAGGAAGCAGAGATAGGACACCTGACCCACACTGACCAAAGAGGTATTCCATACCACAGCACGTCATGCCCAGGAGGTAAGTGAGAGTTACCCGGAAGGACAGGGGGTCTTCTGGGTCAGACTCATTTTTCAGCGGGTGGTATTGTATTCTTTTCCCTTGTAATTTTCTTTTATTGTTGTTGTCGTTGGTGGTAGCGGTGGAGATTTGTGTTGTACGTTGGTTGCTGGACTGTTCTTATCTCAGCCCGTGGCAGTTGCATTCTTTCGATTCTCCTCCCCATCCCTCTGGGAGCAGGGAAGGAGGGGAGCAGCCGGGGCGGGGGGGGGGGGACAGGGACGCGGGCCTCGACTGCTCCCAGCCCGGCACCACACACTGGGAGTGAGTGCACAAGCTGTCTGGCTGGGTTTAAACCACGACACCAATATAATCATAAAATAAGTATCTAAAAAAGGAGGTAATAATGAATTTTTTAAACCTCCTGTCAAAGGAGGTCAAAGTAAGGATAAAATAGCGACATCTACTCAAGTTGGTTTGGCTAACACTGTTTCTAGATGATATTTTCTGTTTAGTTATGCTCAAATATGATCAAAGATTTGTATACTTGTGGTCTATTTGCATTGGCTGATCAAGACTTACCATTGCTATACCTTGCAAGTGAGTTTATGAACTGAGGATTTTTTCAGCTCTTAATATTGCTCATTTGGGTTTATCCCCAAATTAGTTGACATGGGATTTAGACTTACAAGTGTGTCAAGCATGACACTTACAAGACAAGTATCTATTACCTGATATAAATGCTATGTCCATATTTCTCATCTTGTTATTTTCAACAGCATTACATTTATATATAAAGTTGGAAATTGAAGAATATGGAATGCAAGGCATCTAATGTACAATGAAAATTTCTAACTATCAACGTTCTATAAATGTTTCCTGTATTTTCCATGTACAAATTAAACTATGCGTGTTATTTTTATAATGCTAGATAAGAACTGTGACATTATGCAAGAATAAGAAGATAAGGGCTAATTAAGTTTTTGGCCAAGATGCAAAAATTAGTTATTAATTCATTATGTAAGTTAAGTTCACTTCTGGAATAGACGTTTTGGTAAATGTGAGTCATCAAATACAAATTTATAAAGAAGAAATATTAGAAAAGCAATAGGAACTATTTTCCATTCCTGAGCTAGTGAACACCCCTAAAAGTGGTAATTTAGTACTGAGGAAGTAGAAAGATTTGCTAGTGACTAGGAGAAATGAGACTACTAAATCCACAGGGATACACCACTCTTTTATATTTGCCTCTTTTGCATGAAGTCTCTTGCAGCTCTCATATGACTTTCAGGAAAGCTTCTTTCCTACACATATTTCAAATCTAAAAGAATTTTGACTTGATGCCTAGAAAGCAATTTAGAAAGCAATTTGTTTTTTGAAAGGAATACTAAAGCTATCCCATAGATTTTCTTCTCAAGAACAGAAACAACCCAAGTGAAAGACTGTCAGATTTAGTTTTGAAAGAGCCCTCTTCAAGGTATGGAAAGAAAAACAACTTAGAGTGATCTGAGGGAGAAAACAGTTAAAGACCTTCTCCTCTTTTCCATCTCTATATTTCTTTTAAGCATAAGCTTCATTATTGTATTGTTGATTGGATGTCACAGAATGAAGTTTCTCTAAGCTGCTAAGCTGCTAAAGCTCCAAAAGAGAAAATGGCTGGAAAGAAGCAAAATAAATGTCATTGCTAAATAAAGAGGGATTTCAAATAGGAAATAATACCATGATAATTTAGAAGATAATTCAAAGAGATTTTTTAATTTTTTTTTTATTATTTTCTGTGATAAAGTAACCAGATGCCGTTTTAAGTCCCCTAAATGTCAGATACGTTACGGTTTCCGGAAACAGGTCTGATGACATGGAGACTAAATCCTATTATATAAAGAGTCTAAATAAACAGATTTTTTTTTTCCTTTTTCTGGGGGGGGGATTTAGTTCTAATCATCTAGCTTTTGATTTGCTGTGCAATATCTTAAGGGAATATCTAAAAATATTACTACATCTCAACCACCTGGTTTCTCTTATTTGGGTGATAATTTGTATAAAATAGGAATAAAAATGATCTACAGAACTGGCAATTTTACTTTTGTGAATTTTACTAACTTCAAATACAGAGGGAAATTCTTCAAATAACCGATTCAAAAAACTTTTTACTAACGCTGCTAGTATGTAAATGGACTTTGGGTAGGTCTTGTTTTATGGAACACTCTCACTGCTTTTTGATATATTGCCAAATCTAGAAGTATCAGCAACTACTAATAATGCTTCAGCATCAATATACTAAACAAGACTATAAATATAATACTGGAATCTGCTACTTGAAGTACATTGTCTAAAGTATACTCTGGTTTACTCAGTAATGATGAGGCTTTCTTATATACCATAGAGCTGGCAAATATATCAGAAAATTAACATATAACAATGCTGAATTATAATGAAAAATTGTTCATGTCTGTTAGGCAAACGTTAGGTCAAATAACAATTGGGTTTTCCTTCTGTCTTGGGCAACATGGAAAGCACTATGCTTAACATGAGCATAAATACTGAAAGTCAGAAAAAAAACACACTTTTACAGTCAACATAGGACAGCAGGTTTGTGATAAAAACGTGTATCCTAAAGAAGAAAACTACATGTCTCACCTCCACACAAGGAGCAACAGGGACCACTCAGTGGATAAAGAACTGTCTGGATGGCTGCACACAAAGAGTTGTGGTCAATAGCTAAATGTCCGGCTGGAGACCAGTAATGAGTGGTGTCCCTCAGGGATCGGTGTTGGGACCGGTCTTGTTCAACATCTTTGTCACTGACATGGACAAGTGAGATTGAGCGCGCCCTCAGCAAGTTTGCCAATGACACCAAGCAGTGTGGTTCGGTTGATATGATGGAGGGAAGGAATGCCATCCAGAGGGACCTTGACAAGCTTGTGAGGTGGGCAGATACCAACCTCATGAAGTTTAACCATGCCAAGTGCAAGGTCCTACACCTGGGTCGGAGCAGTCCCAGGCACAGCTACAGGCTGGGCAGAGAAGAGATTCAGAGCAGCCCTGCAGAGAAGGACTTGGGGGTGCTGGTTGATGAGAAAACGAACATGAGCCAGCAGTGTGCGCTTGCAGCCCAGAAAGCCAACCGTATCCTGGGCTGCATCAAAAGGAGTGTGGCCACCAGGTTGAAGGAGGTGATCCTGCCCCTTCATTCTGCTCTCATGAGACCTCACTTGGAGTATTGTGTGCAGTTCTGATGTCCTCAACATAAAAAGGACATGGATCTGTTGGAACAAGTCCAGAGGACTGCCACGAGAATGATCAGGGGACTACAACACCTCCCATATGAAGATGATAGGCTGAGAAAGTTGGGGCTGTTCAGCCTGGAGAAGGTTGCATGGAGACCTCATGGCAGTCTTCCAGTGTCTGAAGGGGGCCTATAGGGTTGCTGGGGAGGGACTCTTCATTAGGGACTGTAGTGATAGGACAAGGAATAATGGGCTAAAACGTAACCAGGGGAAGTTTACATTGGATATAAGGAGGAAGTTCTTTCCCGTTAGGGTGGTGAGACACTGGAATAGGTTGCCCGAGGAAGTTGTGAATGCTCCATCCCTGGTAGTGTTAAAGGCCAGGTTGGACAGAGCCTTGGGTGATATGGTTTAGAGTGAGGTGTCCCTGCCCATGGCAGGGGGGTTGGAACTTGATGATCTTAAGGTCCTTTCCAACCCAACTATTCTATAATTCTGTAATTCTAACAATACCCATTTGTTTTCCCAGACACACAGCTTTCCATGATTTCACTACGTGCTCCATTGTTCCCTTGTCTTGGGTGACTGGGGTACCAGGACTATAAACTATTTTATTTTAAGTCTAATATCCCAATTGTAAGATCAAATTCTACTTTGGTCTTGTGAGTTCCAAATCTACAATTCTAATTTTTGCATTCCCATATGTATATCTTAATTATCAACACATAGTCTACAAAAGATCATGAATTATAGCTTCTGCTCTAGCTCTTTCATGGTAAGGCAAAGAACACAAATATTAGAACATAGTATATAGCAGTTGGCGGAGGCTCTGATTCCTGCTATAGAGCATTAAGAAGCATGCTTATTTAATTGTGCTGTGCCATGAAAGAGGTTCAGAAATGATTAACAGTGAAAAAGTTTTTTTCATTTAGACCACTTGAAGGATAATGCATTCCATAACTTCAGGCTGGTGCAGAGTAAGCACTTTTTTGGAAAAGTGTGAATAAGCTAAAAAGATATTTTGTGTGATATTTTATATTAATTTTTGGTCTAGTCTTGCCCATGCAGAATTCTGGAATATAATTTGTTTCATCCCCTTCCAACCTAGAAGGTCTTTCATGGCCAAGATATTGAGCATGGGGGCACCGTGCCTACACTCAGCATCTTCTAAGTTATCATGTGGATAACCCAAAGATAAGTTTTGGTCACAGCAGGGTTATTTTTATATTCAGTAGAGTATGTCAACTTTACCCCTTCGAAGCTGGCAAAGGGGCAAATATAAGCTGTCACTCTGAGGATTGTTGCCAGACAAACTGGAAATGCAGACTTTCTGACAAAGCCACATTAGTTGAAAAGTTAGGGTATTACCTTACCATTAAGTAGTGCTGACATAGGCATGTAAGTCAGAAAGCAGACCTGTCACACCCAGAGCCACCATCACTGGCTTTTACATTTCTCTAAATGTACCAATGCATGCTAGATTATGCTGGGTTTTCATTTCATTCTGGATTTCAAATTAAATTAGTAAATACCTTTAAAGACAAATAAACACAATCTTTCCTAACGTTACTTTCCCTTGTAGTAAGCTACAGCAAGCAACCCAAATACTAGTGGGTGGTCTGTACAGTTTTCAGTAGAAGAGAGTAAGACACGCAAGGAAAACAGTTAAGAGCTGCTGGAAAATACATGTTATATTTTATCTTGGCGAGAAATTTCTGATATGATCAAAGAGAAACAAATTATAATCAATTCAATTGTAATACTGATGATTTACATTGACTGATACATCAATACAAGTTCTCAACAGAATGATTATTCATGTCAGTCATTTTTAATTTCTTCCCTTGATTGTAGTTTCTCAACTGCAAAAGCAAACTGTGTTGCAACAACCAAAGTTATTCCAGTTTCAAGCATTCTGTTTATGCAATACAGAATAGAGGTAAATGAATGAATGAACTTACTGCTGAAGAAGAAATGATGCACAGGGTTAAAGTTTGCTTTATATTTGTGCATCTTACTTAAATCATGTGTATCCGATTTAAGTTTATTGTCCTTTCAACACAGTTCAGTAGTCAAAACCAAATCCTAATTTGTCAAAATTGTTAGCTACTCTTGAACTACATTACTGAACCACAATACTGAATACTGCTACAGTTAAAATACATCAGCCTGTTGAACAAAGTAAAAAGAAACAGATTATATTGAAGTCTCCAGCTAGCACATGAGTTCTAAGTGACTGGTAAAAAGTAAATAGAAAAAATACAAGTTACTATGGGTGCTATGCTAAAAATATCAGTGTGTTGGAAAACTTCTAGGTAAAGGATTGGCAGTTTCAATTGCTGTTATGAAGAGAAGAAGAAACACATAAATATTGAAAGTGTTACTATTCTTTTTTTTAGCTCAGTTTTCTATTCAAAACCAAGATGCTGCAAATGCCACGATGCCTGGCTGAAAACTTGTATTGGGTCTGATTGAGATGGAGTTAATTTTCCCCATAGCAGCCCACGTAGTGCTGTGCTTTTTGTTCGTAGCCAGAAAGGTGTTGATAACAAACCAGTGGTTTGGCTACTGCTGCGCAGTGCTCAAACAGCATCAAGGCTGTCTCTCCAACATTCTCCTTTTACCTGTAGGCTGGGGGCAGGCAAGATCTTGGGATGGGACCTAGCCAGGACAGATGACTGAAGAGATCACTATACGTTTTGAAGCCCTGCTTCCCAGGAAGTGGCCGGACACTGCCTTCTGATGGGAAGTAGAGATTAAAGCTGTTTCTTTTTACTTCAGGGTGGGGCCTTTGCTTTTGCCATGTTAAACTACATTTATCTTGACCCATGAGATTTTTTTTCCCCACCTTATTTCTGCCCCCTTCCCCATTTGCCCTGCTGAGAAGGAGAATTATAAAGCAGGTTGGTGGGCATCTGGCATCCAACCAATGTCAATTCATCATAAAACTCCAGTTAATATTGTAATAAAAACCCAAACTATCACATTGCTATACTTGAAGAAACAAGAATTTTGGCTACATTGAAACGTAGAACTGTAATTTAATTTTGTTTTCCTTCTCAGTGTGCATTCTTGACTCTCAATAATGGCTCCAGCTGTGCACAGGAAATAATATCAAGTCTTTAGGCCTAGATTTTCAAACATAGATGAAGAGGTCAAGAACATTTTATGCAGAAAACAAATGTCAAGAAATATCTATTTCAAAATGGTCCTGTTTTCGTATTTGTCCATCTCTCTTTTAAAAAATATTTTTGAATGGATATTTTAGCATGATAAATGTACTAGCTGAATATTTACTAAATCCAGCACTGATAGTATATTTTCATAGTGCCACTCCTGTTTAAAATAAATACTCTAAACTTGGTTATAAAATATATGAGGCTGTGAGAGACCAAGGATTTTTATATTGGTTCAATTTCTTTATTTATTTTTCATTAAAATTGATTGGTTAGTGAGGAAAAAATTAAGATAACATCTCACCCTTCCCCCTTCTTCCCATGCTCAGCTTCACACCTTCCCACCAGACACTTCTACCTCCCTGACTGGGGGATTAGGATTATAGTTAGTCTAGAGCAGTTCCTCTTTGCTGCCCCTCATATTTTTCACCTGTTCCAGTGTAGGTTCTCTCCATGAGCTAAAACCCTCAGGAAAAAAAATGATCAAGTATGGATCCTCTATGTGCCACAGTTCCTCTCAGGACAATTTCATGTCTTTCCATTGGCCATTGTTCCCTTGAGATAAAACCCACCTGCACCACTGTGGTCTCTTCACAGACTGCAGAAGCAGCTCCTCCTCCTTCCTTCTTCTCCGACTTTGGTATCTTCAGGGTTGATTTTATCAGTGAAGAGCTTTAGAGAGGGGAACAGGTAACAATGGATGGGGATTAAATCAGGGATTCCTTGAGACGTTGACCCACAGCTGTGCATGGGTCCTAATGTGCTGCACCCTCCCCCACCCCCCCCATAGAGCACTGGGAGTTTTCCAATAACTTTGAAACACCATCAAGGTTAGATGGGGTAGAGGTTGGGGACAGTTCCTGGCAACTGGAGAATTCAAATAATACACTTATTCTTGAGGAAGTCTACAAGGTCAACCCAGGGAATCCTTCAGGACAGTGGTGGACTGAGTGCTGTAACAGTAAATTTCTGGGTACAGAAAGAAGGTGGTTGGGAACAGTCATCATGTATTTACAGTGGATAAATAATGCCTCACTAATCTGATTGCCTTCTCTGATAAAATGCCTGTATTTGTGGGTGAGGAAAGAGGGTTTGAAATTATTTACTTTGCCTTTCACAAAGCTTTTGATGCCATCTCCCACACTATTTATCTAAATTAGGGTAGTAAAGTAAATAGGACTTCTTTCAGTATTAAACAAGTGTAAATTTTCTCCTTACCACAGTCTCAGCTCTAACCCAAATCCTTGCTGTTCACTAGCCACTATTCCATCCAAGAATGGTAAGTTCATGAGAGGAGCATTATACTGTGATCCTGCAATTGCTTCTGGCATTCTCATTTCATTACTAGCACAAATGCAGCAGTGCTCTTTCTCTTTTCCTCATCCCTTAGGCAAAACCTAATTGTATTCCTTTCCTTAAACCTCCCTACTCACAGGAAACACCATGGCACAAAGAGCTGAAATATTATGAAAAATATCATATTTTGGAAATCTTCAGTTTCACTGATCATTTCATTCCCAGTTGAAGTGTAGTTACAGTTTTCCTAATCCTAATCTTGCAGTTACCCTAATATAGCCTTAGTGTTAGCCCTAGTGCTAAGCCTAACATGAATGCTAACTGATGAGACACTACCCCACCCCAAATCAGAAAGTTTATGAGGAGATTATTATCTTTTCATCCCTGACTTTCTTGTCTCATCCTCTTTGATTCCCTCAGTCATCTTCTATAGCCTTGTCTCTGATACTCTCAACTGATGTCCTAGCCAGGAGTCGGTTCCCTTATTGATTGCTTCCTTCCATCCTCCTGGGCCTCTCAGCTTGACCTCCAGTTTAGTCTCCAATGGCTTTTAGTGGTGGTTTGATGTCCCCCACATTCCTTCAGGCTCTACAGCAATCCCAATTGTTACCCAACCTAGCCTGGAAACCGTAAGACTGCATGCATGCTCCAGGTAAAAGCAGCAAGTGTTAATTTGAATCCAGACTTTCTACAGCATAAGGACATATCTTAGAAGGTTGGTGTAACAGCTCTGAGCACATTTCTGCAATCCCTGGCGTGTTGCTGTTTGAGGTCAAACCAATTTACACATAGGGTAGCTGGTGTAGGGCTGTTGTGACGAAAGTTTGGATCCTGAACAGGGACTTACCCTTATTTTCCTTAGGAGCTGCTTCTAAGCAAAAGACAGTCACCCTCAGCCCTTGTCTGGGCTTCAATTCAGCTGTATTGCAGTCATGTCTGTGTCTACCCATACACTTCACTGATCTTTACCCTAACATATGGACTTGACTTCTCACCCCATGCCCTGGGCTGGGAGCTGCCCCCGGCTGCTCGCCTGTACCTTGTCTCGCTGTGAGCACCTGCTCTGCTGATCCAAGCATTCACCGCAGCACCCAGCCCCAAAGCAGCAGTTAACCTGTGCTGAGCCGTGGCAGTACTTAGCATACATTTAACCATGGTACTGACGTAATTCTATGTGTGTGTATTGATGTTTACTTATAAAATAATGCATTTTACCTGCATACTGAGTTTTGTATTCCAGCAAACAAATTGATGTAACAGTGTGATCTCGACTCTGGTACTGAAGTGCTGTGTATAGACTTTGCGTTTTGCCACTAGTAGAATAGAACTTCATGTCTACATGCTGTACTTGCTGTAAAAAGGGAAATTTTCAGTGATGCGTGAGGGCAGCAGGCATCCCACAGTTTGGAGTAGAGAATTTTAAGTCATTTGTCAGTAACTTTTACTACAGTTTATTCTATTTCTATTGACATATGCTGGTGGTCTAAGATAATCTTTGTTTTTTAGATACCTTCAAGGGCTAGGCAAAATATGTCTTCTGTTTACCACAGTAAAGAAAGGTGAAGAAAGGCGACACGGCTTCATGCTGTTACGTAGATTTGTGCCTAGCCAGAGCTGGCTCTTAAGGACTGTTTATGTGAAGATACTCTCAGTATAATCCTTCAGTAGTACACCTCACTTTAGTGTAGCACATAAATCTTCTTTCTTGGTTTTAGCCTTTTGGTGGGACAGATAGTCCCCAAGAGCTGCTAAAAATAGGTTGACATTGCAGCATTACCTTTGACAGCAATTTTTACATGTGAAGCTAATGAAATTTGTTTACACTCAGCAACAGAAACAAGCTTTTCATTTGAAAAGAATAAGCTATGTTCTCTTTCAGCATCCAATGCACTTTGGAAAAATTCCTACAGCTCTTTCTTACATCCTTCGCACACCTGTTAATACCAAATATAACTAAATCGTCTTTTAATTCAGTCTACTGGCTATCATACTGCTGCCACAACTCTTGCCTCAGGATGAAGGAACTGAGAGTAAACTGCAGCTCTGTTTCACACATAGCCAGAATTCTGCTAGGCCAACCAAGAAAGTCTTTTAATTTTATTTGCATGAAATGCTGCTGAGAAAGCTATGCAGTATTTATACAAATTCCCTAGTATCAGTTTTGCTTTTCATATTCACTAGGTGGAAATTGTCTTTATAGCCTTTTGAAGCCCTATAAACCCTGAAGATATGTCTGGTTTGAGCTGCAGCTATTTATTAATCTGAGCATTTTCTGGCTTTAGCTCCTGTACGTTATCTGAAGTTCGCTCATCCAGCTGGCCTGCAGAAGAGAGCAAAACTCATTAGAACAGGCAAAGGATGCCTGGCATCACCATTTCAATTCTTGCATGATCAGCTCACAATCTACAAAGAAATTCAGAAGGACTTTGTTGCCAGGACATCCGGAGGAGTTGGGAACAATGCCACAAGAAGTCAAAGACAATCTAGCTAAGTGTTAGTTTTCTGTGTACCTATGAATAATTTACTATTCCCACTAAATATCTACCCAATGACATAGTAAGTCCTTAAACACCATACCTTCACCTTTAAATTGTTGCTTTTAGTAGACTCATACGCTCATTCTCCAGGGAGAATAAGGAGAATATAAAGACGTTTCTGGGCATTAAGCAGGCTACGAAGATGATCAGAAGCACTTTCTTCCTGGCACCTGAGGAAAGATAAAAAAATTATTAAGGAGAATCTCTGATGAACTTAGAAGGTTTTCTGGAAAGAAAAAGAAAGAAAAAAAAGTTTAAAAAGAAACAAAAATGCTGTTCCTACTCACTTCAACCAAGCCCCATTAATTTTCACGGACACTGAAACAGGGAGCAAGGCTTGGGAATGATTTTTTCTAAATGGACCTTTTTAACTTTTTGGAAGTATAGACTGGCTTCAGTCAGCTACTACTGAAAGAGACTGGGATTATCTGGTTCAACATGGCAGCAGTTGTTAGCAAACAGATTTTTCTGAGTGGCTATGTCAAATTCAACTTTTTTATTAATTTCACCATCTTTCATTGTGTTTATACTACTAAATTGAACAGTGATGTTATTCCTGGACACTGACATACTCTTGTTTATACTGTTTGTTTGTGAAGAGGATTATTTTATGTGACCTGGAATTGCATGGACAATCAGTTTTCTTCCAAGAATTTTCCAGACATGATAGGGAGGGAATTGGAACTGGCCAGGGATTATTTCTCATACTAACTTTAACAGTAGTCTGTTTTGGATGCTAGGCAAGCTCAATTGCATGTACAGGGATGGACTGCTCTATATATCATCAGGGCAAGAAAACTTTTTGAGGCATTTTCTAATCTCACAATATAGGCATAGGCCACGTGCTTTTATGTTTACATAACCCCTTTTCTGCTCACTTGCTGTTATCTGGGATGTCACTCTGAGGAGGGTCTATTACCAGCATCTTGGCAGAGGAGACACAGATAACTCCATTCCTTACACTTTATATTCCTTTATATATATTAAGGATATAATTTATAAAGTTTAATTAATTTTAAACATTCATAATAATGACACTTTAGTTATATATAATTTACAGTCTTCCTTATTATACTTCTAAACCCCCCTGTGCCTGACTGTAGGAATTATGTGATTGGTCAAGAATTTCCTGGGATGACTAATACAAAGGAAGAAGTGTAAGCAGTTTATAATTAGGATTTTGTCATGTTTGCTTGTATGCAAAGCAGTATTTTATATTAGGGTTTGAGCTTTTAGAGATCTCGGAGCTGATGTGTAACTCAGTCAATGCACCCCTGAACATTCCTATTCTCATCCTCATACCTTGGCTAGGTGTTTGAGACTTTCAGTGCAATTAGGTGGACAGATACACAGCCTGTAATTCTATTAAGGATGTTCATTTTGAAAACTTTAAGGATTATTTTTTTTCTCTCTAGTATATCAGAAGAGTAAACAAAGAAGTTCGTTTTGCTTTACTCACAGACTAGAAATATAGTTTTGATTTTTAGGCTAAAATACCAAAATGAAAGCAAACCCTCCCAAAAATGAATAACCTAGTTTTTAACTAAATTACAACAAAACCCCCTCCCTAAACTTTAAATGGTTTAGTCCAATTGTTCGCCACAGACAAATGTTTTACATTAAGTTCACAATCTTATAAATAAAATTACACCTAGAAACATGTTACCCTAAAATTTAGTTTGTATTTATTTTTTTTTTAATCTTATTAAATTGGCAAATTCTGTTTATCTCTTCTGCATTGTATACTTTGGACATGTTTGGTTTTGCTTGGGGACTTTTCACATTTCCAAAACTTGTTCAAACAAAAAAAAATCCTATACATTGATTCTCATTTAACTCAGAAAGAGAAAGAAAAAGGGTAGAGTTTGATATGGAATAGAATTCGTGCTCAATCTCAAGAGAAAAAGAGAAAAACAGCAAAGATAAACTGTTCTCTTTCTCTTGCTCCTACCTCCTTTGATTTCTTCACTCCTTTCCTATAAATGCAGCTTTTCAGTCTTCAGAAATAGCTATATGATAATATTTTATGTCCCGGTAACTCATCAGCTATGAAAGAAATCAACCTAGACTTTCTTCAGCTTATATTGAAAGTAGGCAACCTGTTTCTTCCTTTCTCTTTCACCTCTCAAAATCGTGAGATTTTCTGCTGTTATTATATTCAGTTTTAAAACTAGCTGTTGTTTCAAAAGCTATTCTTACATATGGAACCCAGATGGGCTTATAGGAATGGAAAAAAACTAAAAGGACTTTAACATATATTCCTACTGTCCATATAAGCACTGCTTAAATGTCTATACACCAAATAAAGTGACATAACATCAGCTGCTTACTTATATGTTTGGCACACATTTCTTAACCAGAACAAGACCATGACCACATCCAGCCCTGAAAAAAAAATATGCATTAGTCCTACTTAAGCATAAAAATTTCAGAAAGGGGCTGACAGTATGCAATTTTTTTTCTTTCATCTCCAAATTTCCACACCATAGGCTAGACTAAACAGTTATCTTCATGTCATGGATTAACCACAGCCAGCAACTAAGTCTAACACAGTTGCTTGCTTACCCCTTCCTGATGGGAGGGGGAAGAGAATTGGAAGTATTTGGGGCTACAGAACTGATGGACAGCGGTAGAGCAGTTGACGTCATAAGCCTGAACTTCTGTAAAGCATTCGACACAGTCCCACACAATATCCTTGTCTTTAAATTAGAGAGACATCAATTTGATAGGTGGACTACTCGGTGGATAAAGAACAGGTTGGATGGCAGCAACAAAAAGTCGTGGTCAATGGCTCAATGTCCAGCTGCAGAGCAGTAACGAGTGGTGTCACTCAGGGATCGGTGTTGGGACTGGTCCTGTTTAACATCTTCGTTGCTGACATGGACAATGGGATTGAGTGCATCCTCAGCAAGTTTGCCAATGACACCAAACTGTGTGGTTCGGTTTATACGCTGAAGGGAAGGAATGCCATCCAGAGGGACCTTGACATGGTTGTGAGGTGGGCTGATGCCAGCCTCATGAAGTTTAACCATGCCAAGTGCAAGGTCCTACACCTGGGTCAGAGCAATCCCAGACACAGCTACAGGCTGGGCAGAGAAGAGATTCAGAGCAGCCCTGCAGAGAAGGACTTGGGGGTGCTGGTTGATGAGAAAATGAACATGAGCCGGCAGTGTGTGCTTGCAGCCCAGAAAGCCAACCGTATCCTGGGCTGCATCAAAAGGAGTGCGACCAGCAGGTCAAAGGAGGTGATCCTGCTCCTCTATTCTGCTCTCGTGAGACCTCACTTGGAGTATTGTGTGCAATATGGTGTCCTCAACATAAAAAGGATATGGAACTGTTGGAATAAATCCAGAGGAGGGCCACAAGGATGATCAGGGGACTGGAACACCTCCCATATGAACACTGGCTGAGAAAGTTGGGGCTGTTCAGCCTGGAGAAGGGAAGGCTGAGTGGAGACCTCATGGCAGTCTTCCAGTATCTGAAGGGGGCCTATAGGGATGCTGGGGAGGGACTCTTCATTAGGGACTGTAGTGACAGGACAAGGGATAATGGGTTAAAACTTAAACAGGGGAAGTTTAGATTGGATATAAGGAGGAAATTCTTTCCTGTTAGGGTGGTGAGGCACTGGAATAGTTTGCCCAGGGAGCTTGTGAATGCTTCATCTCTGGCAGTGTTCAAGGCCAGGTTGGACGAGGCCTTGGGTGATATGGTTTAGACTGAGGTGTCCATGGCAGGGCGTTGGAACTTGGTGATCTTAAAGTCCTTTCCAACCCTAACTATTCTATGATTCTAAGGTTTCTAGTTTCTTTGTTGCATTAGAACAATGCTAAGAAAACTGGATAAGTTCATTCAGCTGAATTCAGTAACCTTTCCCTTTCTTATGTTCTCTTTTTCATGTGCAGATATTACTGCAGATATTATTAATGCAGATAATATGTGAAATGTGTCCAGGAAACATTTCTAAAACATGCTTTCATTGTTCTAGGGGTTTAAGATATTCTTTCAAATGTCTTGGACAGGCAAAGCATTTGTTCTTGTGTGAAAAAAAAAAAAAAAAAAAGCTGTTCTTGCCTAGAAAACGCATTGGCAGTAGATAAAAGAAATGAAAACATCTTCATTTACCAGCCGTTGTGGAAGTGAGGAAGGGCATATCACAGTATGTTAGAGTTCTTTTTCCCCAAGAAAAGAAGCAGAGAAGACATAGATCTCAGTTATTTATGAATGCCTTACAAGATTATCTGACTTATCTGACTATATCTAATGTCTACACCTATTACTGAGAAAGTTATTGCTTTTCTAGTTCAAAGGAAAACGGAAAATACATATTAATTTAATATGAATAAAACTTTAAACCATTTTGCTTTTGTGGTCACAAGGTAATCAGAAAAAATTGGAAGAAGTGACTCCTGCAATACTTTGCAAGTATTTATTCAAAATGTTCAGGATAATTGGTTTTGTACTTTATTATACATAGAAATAGTCCTAGGAGCCTTTTGATATTAATGTGGAAAAGCACTGTGTTTAGCAGAGTGGAGGAATAAAGATGATAATACTAGAGAAAGAGAACATATGTAAAGGTATAATTATTTGTGCTTTTGCTAAGAAAATGTCTTTAACATCTGTTGTTCAGCCTCCTTTAAGTTAAGGACGTCAGGGTCACAAAACGTTTAATTTAAAAGGTGAATAAATGTTCCGACTGGCTTATAAATTAGACAAGAGTACATCAAACTCTAAAATTCCCATTGGCTGATTGCATAAATGAACAGGGATTGTGATGGTCTTCTAGGAAACTCCAGCATCCAGCTTTCAGAGACTGGCTAAAATCTACTAATGGAAAGATCAGGTGGCCAGAATGCAAGGAAAGACTTTTTGCTGCACTGGTGGGATTCATCACACTTGCAGTATAGAAAACTGTGTTGATATCTATTTAAAGTCAGTGAAAAAAATTATAAAGTTGAAGAATGCAATCATGAGAGTTATTTTTGATATCTACCTTAGACTGAGGTGAGGCATATCTCTGCCTGATAATTTTAATTATAAATGGAGGTTAACATAGACAGCTTAAAAACCAGGGTCAATAGTTCTCTTATTTTACGTCTATGAAACAATATTTTTCAAAATTCTATGATAACTATTAATTAAAAAATGCTGCAGTCATTTTCTAGCCATGGCCTCTTTTGGTAATCAAGTCAATTTGGAAGCAGTATTTAAGAAACTGATGGACTTTCCCAGCTAGGCACATCATCAAGGAGATAAACTTAACTGTTTAACAAGTAAGTATGTAGAAATTCAGAAATACAGGATTTTAGTTTCAGAAGAACTCAGTGTGACTATGAAATTTCTGAGTAAAAGTGAGTGTTAATGCCAGAAAACTGTGAGACCTAGCATTTGGATTTATGAACACAAACTCCTCATTGGGTCTGCAAGCATACAAGTAGCCAGTTCCGCTAGAGGTTTACAGCTAGGTGCTAGAGGGAGGTAATTCTGAACTGGCATGGAAATCTGGATCCAGCTCACTCTCCTCTGATAGCCTTTGGCAGTCAAAAGGCTGCCACTTAAAATATTTTTTTATAGCTGTATGATAATTGTCAGGAAACACTTCAGGGTAGATCTTTCACTAACTCATGTGGGACTCCATAAAAAGGTTGTTAGATGTCAGAGTCTAGATGTCAGCGTTCTATTTATGGCTGGTACTCTGCTCTACTTTCACAGAAACCAGAAAGAAAGTGGCAGATTATATTCTCTAAACAATCCTTCTCAATTATATCTCTGTGCTTGGCCAGGACATAGCTTTTGATATATTCACTCTTCAACCTTCCAGGCAAAACACCAACATAAGCACAAATATTCTTGCCTTTCCTTGGTACTCGAGTTGTAGCACCATTTCTTTTTTTTTTTTTTTTCTGTGACTAGCAACAGATACCAGGCTGTCAATTTTGAAATCAGTATATCTCCCTAATATTAATCTGAACCTCTTCTACTTTAAGGATCAGACATCACAGTAGGGAAGACTAATAATTGTTTATCAAACAACATATTCAGAACCTACATTATTCAGAGTTGGTGCAGAACAAATTTCTGACAACAAAATGACTGAATCTTGGGAGACAAAACAGAAAACCTATTGGCTACCTTGAAACTACATGGGATGAAGAAAACCCACCAGTCAAATTAATTCATTGCACCTCTGATAGCTAGTGTTTGTAGGCAGTCCTGTTTCCTGATATCTGCCAGTGAAATTAAAAGGTTGTGGCTTTTTTTGGCTTTTTTTAGAGTCAGTGAGATGAAAATTACAAGGATTTTCAAGTACGAAATGTGATCAGTTTAAGTACAACAGCTTTAAATGAGACAGTTTTAATACAGCAGTTTTAAATAAAGCAACATTGGTTTCAACTGGGAGCTGAGTCCAAAGGAAGTAGGCTCCTATCCCTGTCCCATCCATGCTATTCAAGATCAGGTTGGATGGGGCTCTGATCTAGTTGAAGATACCTCTGCTCATTGCAGGAGAGTCAGACTCGGTGACCTTAAAAAGTCCCTTCCAACCAAAATTATCCTATGATTCTATGACTGAAGAACTGAAAAAAGAGGGAATATCAAAGCACGCTTAAAAGGACACATGCTTTCCCCTTCAGTTGTACTTTCTTTTTCTTTTTCTTTTTCCAGTTCTTTCTTTCTCTCTTTTTTCCCTCTTTCTTTCTTTTTCTTATTATTTTTCTTAATTTTTCTTTTTCTTTTTTCTCTTTTTCTTTTTCATTTTTTTTCTTTTTATTTTTATTTCCTTTTTCTTTCTTCTTCTTCTTCTTTCCTTTCCTTTTTTTGGGGAATGTACAATTTAAGTGAAATTTTTGCGGCGTATAAATTATTTGGCATGTTTGAAATGCAGGAGCTTCTCAGAACAGATATAGAACATAGCGAATAAAGGAATAAATATACTTCATAATTAAATATATATATTATAATGACTCCATTTTGTCCCACAGAGATGACTTCCCCAGTGACTCTTAGTCATAGAGGCCATGAAGGTCAGGCTGAAGAGCTCTTTTAGATATGAAGTTGTAGTCTAAGAGGGAGTATTTTTTCTCTTTCTTTGGTATTCCTCACTTCTCTAGTTTTTTAAAAACATTATTCTGTTGCCTTCAGTGACAGAAAAAAATAAAATGTCTCTTATCTGCTCCTGAAACTGCCTATATTCTTTTTTGTTTTGTCAATGGTCTTTTCTATTTAGTTGGAAGGATGTTCTGCCTCTCTACAGTTCCTTGTACTTATCTTGTCTGGTAGTTTTTTGTTGAGTGGTACATGAAAGTACAAACATCTTTCTCTGCCACTTTTATGGTCACATTGCTTACATACACATGTAAAATGCTCCTACATGTTTGGTGCTGCCATCATGGTGTTACAAAGCAGCTAAATGATGTCATTAGCTTTCCTATTTTTGTATAACAACACTTTGTTTCAAGGCAAACTAACAATAATTATATGCTGATGATCTTTTTAGAATTAATGGCCACTGCAGGCTTCTGCTTTGGCTGAATATCTGCCCACCATCACCAGACATGCCCACCAGATACAGCTGCAATAGGAAAGGCCTTGCTGTAGAGGGAGAATGAGCAGGTTTCTGGGTTTGGTTGTGTTTGACACATGCCCAGGCGACCTCTTTATTTAGCGTGGACCAATGCCCCTCTCAGCTCTTCTCTGGGATCAGTGTGTCTGGAAGGGAAGGGAAAAACTACTCTTTGATGGATCAGCAGCTGAAGTGTCCTGAAGATAAAATGTTTGTGCTTGGACCTGACACTGTAACCATTTGGCTCACAGTAAGAATTTCAGCAGAAAATGCAGAAGCATATAAGGGATCAGCCAAATGGTTCAGCTTCCCCTCAGTCTGATTGTTTGAAACAATCCCATTTCAGTATACGAAAGCACGTACTAAGAAAGTTTCAGTTTTCCTATATGAAAACCATTTATTGTTTATGTCATCAAGAGTTCTATGTCAGCATGCCAAATTCAGTGAAAAATGCAGCCACTTAACATTAAGTTTTAATTAAATGGGAAGTCAGTATTATATTATGGAGAAACTCCAGTCTCCTTGGAATTAACATCAAACTTCACATTAATATCTCTAAAATTTGGCTTTGTAGAGTTAAGTTTAGTTTTGGCTTTGGTTTTGTCTTCTTCAGGTACTCTTTAATGAAATAAAGTTCTAATGTGATTTTCTAAAGAAAAATGTGTTATAATTAATTTACTATTTTTTAAATATTAGTATTTTTTTCAGCAACTCTATTAGCACTGTTTTGTAAGACTATAGAACTTGGAGGACTTTTGAAAAGAACAAATTTCCACAATTCTTTGCATCTTTTTTTCAGCCTAAAAAAGGAGATAATGACAGAATAAAAGCAATAAATTAGGTTCTAAGATTTACAGTTAACTTGATTGCAATTAACTCAAACTTTAGGTTTAATCTCCTTCTGTTCACTTAGGTACCCAAATGATTTCAGCTTCTTTCCTGATCTAGCATATTTAGCAATGTAGGTATATGTAAGACCATTGCATGTCTTTCCTTGGATCAGAAAATGTCTTTTCTTGAATTTGAAAATGGTCCAGCATAAAGATTCCAAGGGCTTTCAAGAGTTCAGTGCTATCAAAATCATGTCTATTACTAAAATAACTGAATTTCTAAAATCAAGGTTTTTATTAGGTGAGTGATGCTTACAGCCTTACAATATTTGTTGTTTAAAAAAAGCAAACAAGCTTCTCCAGATAGAATCAAAGAATCATAGAATTGTTAGGATTGGAAGCGACCTAGATGGTCTAGCTCCAACTCGCCTGACAGGGGCAGAGACACCTTCCACCAGACCAGGTTTCTCAAAGCCCCATCCAACCTGGCCTTGAACACTTCCAGGGATGGGGCAGCCACAGCTTCCATGGACAACGTGTTTCAGTGTCTCACAACACTCTTGGTAAACAATTTCTTCCTAATGCCTGATCTAAATCAACGCTCTTTCAGCTTAAAGCCATTCCACTTTGTCCTATTACTATAAATGCCCTTGTAAAATGTCCCTCTCCACACTTCTTGTATGACCCCTCTAGGTAATGGAAGGTTTTTATCAGTAAACCCTGAGCCTTCTCCAGGCAGCACAGCCTGTCTTCGTGGAGAGGTGATCCAGCCATCAGATCCGTTTCATGGCCTCCTCTGGATTCGCTCCAACAGGTCCAAGTCCAATACTCTGCTGAAGCCTCTTAAAGATGGACAACAGTGTAAACAGTCAAAAATTTATCTTCTAAAATCTTGGACTCAAACCTTTGGTTATCTGCCTTAATTAAATCATCCTAGTTGTAAAAGGTTTTATCAGCATTTTGATGCTGATAAAGAATCATGAGCCTTAGAAACATGCAGTTTCTTAGAAACATGCAGTGGTTTTAGCAATGATCATCAATGTTCTAGCCTGAACCTAAATTTCATATTTAGGGGGGTATAGCTATGCTTACATCTAAACAAATGTTCTGTAATTATAGATATAATGTCTTAATAGTAACTGATTTAGGATCCTAATAGAAACCCAAATCAGTAATTTGGTCCTAAAGGCAAAGTTTCAAGATAGGTCATGTGAATGTTGCACTTGTGAAAACCAAAATCCAAGTGTTAAATGTGAGACACATGAAACCTAAAACAATGAAATAAAATAAAATTCTTCTCACTAGCTGTTGTGCCAGTGGAAATAAGTAGAACTCAAAAAAATATATGGTTCAAGGACTTAATTCAAAATATAAATGTAATTATCCATGAAAATAGATATGTATTAAAATTTCTAAACCTAAATACACTTTCAAATTAGCCACCTAAACTAAGCACCTCAATTTGGTTTTAATATTCCTTACCTAGGATAATCTCATATTGTTCCAACTGCTCTCTGCAAATATTTATCTTTTCCCATTAGCTACAGATGGAACACTGTATCATCAGGATGAATCCAAGCCTAGGAGTGTGAGATTGTAATTATTTACAAAATCAGAAACATTTCTCTTTTGATGGAGCTAGACACCAAGATTTTGTCTCACAGTAGCCCTGTTTATGATTAAGAAAATATGAAATCTTGCTAGTGAGTATTTCTGGATCATTCCACAGTATCAGTTGCATTAGCTGTGCTGAAGTATTTCTCAGATAAAATATGAGCTAGTCCTTTTTCCGTATGAACTGAGGCACTGTATGTATCCAATGACCTTTTCTGGACGTGCTTCTATGTATCTGATAGAGTAAAAGAACACATTTCTACTGGAGAAATATTATAGCTTACTGGAGAAATATTTAGGAGGACACAAAAAATACTCAGAAATACACTAAGGACAGCTAGTAGATGTGGATCTGGAGATGTCGGCACAGTGGAATCTACAGAAATATATAAGAAAATACATTATATTCTGCACTTTACTAATTATAGCCATAGAAAATTAAGTAATATCTATAAAATGTCCTAGTAGGACATTTCGTGACTAAAAGTCATGACCCACTCTTTGCTGCTTGTAGGCTTAATTGCTGCATACAGTAACAGTGTATTTTTTTCTCTGTATTCTTTTTTTGGCATGAAGTATTTTGAATTTTCTCCTGAATGTTTCATAGTTACAACAGAAATGAAGAGTGACATATCCCCAAAAATTTCACAGGCTGATGATTATGGAATAATCTCATGCAAATTTGGACTCTTACGGGTCTCTCATTTTGTAAGTGAATATTCAGTGCATGAGGCTATTTCATAAGAGCAGGAGCCACTAGCAGCTGTTTGAAAACCATGAGTTTATAACTATGATTAGCCATAATTCTTACTTGGGGTGCGTGCATACTGGGACATCAACTCAGTGTTGGATCACTGGAGTTCAGTATAATTTATGAGAGAAAAAGGATTTGATATATTCAGAACACGGAAGTTCTGCATAGGCACAGATGAATGAGTCTTGGTCCCGGAGGACTTCAAAGTCAAACAAGTGCTGCCTATTATCACAGAGATTTTCTGGAACATAATTTTGGATTTAAGTGCCTGAGTTCCACCTATTATATTGGAGGTATGCCATGGGAAAAAAATAAAATAAAAAGAAGAAAACCAGAACTTTGAACAACAGTTTTCTCTGCAACTAAGACCTTTTTTCTTTTTTCTTTTTTTTTTTTTTTTACCAGTATACAGACATCATAATGATTTTGTCCTGTTTATAATTCACAGGACTACTCATAACAAGAAAAGCTTTATTTTGTGTATGTTGTTGGTAAAAAAAAAAAAAGACTAAGGCAAAATTGGACTTTCTCTGGAAGGAAATGGAAGACCTGTTTACCCAGGACGTGGAAGGCAGAGGTCCTCAATGATTTTATTGCCTACATAGCAGCAATGCCAGCCACACTGCCCAAGTCACATAAGGCAAAGGCAGGAACTGAGAGAATGAAGAACCTGCTGCCGTAGGAGAAGACCGGGTTTAGGTCCATCTAAGGAGCCACAAACTGCACAGGTCCGTGGAACCTGATAAGATGCACCTGTTGGTCCTGGGGGAACTGGTGGATGAAGTGGTTAAGCCACTATCCATCGTATGAGAAGTTGTGGCAGTCCAGTGAAGTTGTCACTGACTGGAAAAGGGAAAACATAACTTTTATCTGTCAAAAGGGAAAAAAAGGAAGCTACAAAACAGTCAATTTTACCTTGGTACCTGGCATGATCATGGAGCAGATCTTCCTGGAAACTGCTAAGGCTCATAGAAAATAAGGAGGTTATTGGTGACAGTCAACAATAGCTACACTAAGGGAAAACCGTGCCTGAGCAATCTGATGACCCTCTATGTTGGGGACACAGTGTTGGTGGATAAGGGAAGAGTAACTGGTGTCATCTAACTGGACTTGTGCAAAGCATTTGATATTGTCTGTCTTGACATCATCTGTCTTGACATCCTTGTATCTAAATTGGAAAGACATGGATTTGATGATTGAGCACACAGTGGAAAAAGAATTGGCTGGATGGTCACACTCAAAAAGTTATAGTCAATGATTTGATGTCCAAGTAGAGACCAGCGACGAGTGGTGTTCATCAGGGGCTGGTACTGGGATCAGTGCTGTTTAACATTTTTGTCAGAGACATGGACAGTGGGATTGAGTGCACCCTCAGTAAGTCTGCTGTTAAATTGAATAAAAATAATTAACAACATAGTTTACACTATTAAATATTGCATTATTTCACAGACATATTTTCAAGTGATTAACATAAAACCATTGTATTTTTTACCCTGCAGACAACTTTAAACTGCATGAACTTAAAAATATTTAAAAATATTTTAAGTTCTTCCTTGCAAGCAGTAGTATTAATTTAGGAGTACTTAAATAAGCTTACAGCCATTAACTGAAATTTCTTTTATTATCCATAGCTTATCAGACATGTAGAGACTGTAATATCAGAGAACCTGAGAAAAACCTGAAGAACCTGAAGAACCATCTACTCAAGGGTCTTGTGGCATAGCGTGTTTACAGCCCGGGAAATTAACATCACAATTATCTTCACTTTTCCATTAAAAACAAAACATTCATTGTAAAGTTGTTTTTCTTAATCTGAATATTGGACAATACTAAGGAAATTGATTTCATGAATGAAAGATCAATAAAGTTGTTTATTTAATGATTTTTTTTTTCCTTTATTCTGAACAGATTGAGTGATATTAGTGTGTGTTACATTCTTCTCGTCTCTATGTGTGATTAGTAATAAAACAAAAATGGAGCTTATGGTCAGTTGATCACTAATCTACTACCATTTAGGCTGCACTTCAGTAATTATGGGAAGATTGGTAGCCTGGCCTTAACATGAGTATACTTATATTTTTAACACAAAGCAACACAATACGCATGAAAAGCCATTGCTGTAGTCCACTATTAAATATTGATACTAATAATAAACATAAATCATAAAATCATAAAATGGTTAGGGTTGGAAAGGACCTGAAAATCATCAAGTTCCAAACCCCTGCCATGGTCAGGGATGCCTCACACTAGATCATGTTCCCCAAGGTTCCAGTGTCCAGCCTGTGTTTGAACATTGCCATGAGCAAGGCAATGTTAAAGCATAAGCATGTGATTAAAGCTGAGAAGTTAATTTCTTTCCTGAAAGATGTTTTTGTCCCATCAAAATATTATTAATAAATATGATGGTTCCAAAAAAAAAAAAAAAAATCCTAAACCCTATTTATAGGTGTTCTGTGATTCAGCTAACATAAACCCAGTAGGTGGAGTGCTTCTGTTTACACTAGCTTTTGACATCTCTTTAGATGAAAAGTAAGATGGTATTGACATGCGCTTCAGAAAGGTGCCTGTAAAGCTAAAACCCTAACCTAATACTAAAGAACAAGGACCAGAGACAAGCAAATAAATTTTCTGAGATCTTTGAATTTTCTGTTGAAATTGAAATATTTCTCCAACACTACATACCAGAGGTTTAAAAACAAATTTAGTCAGGGAGTTGGGTTTACATGTGAGTGATGTAAAAGAAGCCTAGTACAGCCAAATCATAAATAGATGCCTTCTTCTGAAGTGATTATAAATTGCTACTTTTAGTGTGAAATGTTTCATCAGAATAAAACATACAAATCTGTGTTACATAATAGCAATTTTATATGTGTCAAGTGTCAACGATTCACTGAGTGGCACATTACATTTTCAGTCACACAGTCACATATTAAAGGTTGCATTTCTTAAAGGTAGGAATCCTGCTGTCCATATTTTTCTCCCTGTACCCCAGATGTTCTGTTAGCTCTAAGTGTGAAATCAGACACAGCAAAGAAGTAAGTCTAAGAGAGACTTACCAACAAAAAACAACACATACACAGATGAAAGGTTTATAAATAAAATACCCTTCCAAGACAATACTGAAGGAGCGAATAAATTCCAAGATGGCCTTCTCTGTGCCCCAGTATTCTATGAAATCAACCTTGAGTTTTTCCTCTTTTAGATTCATCACACATTTTGTGAACTTCTCTTCTTTAACTTTTTGTTTTGTTTTGTTCTGCTCCACACCCCCCCTCCATGCTCTCAGCTTGATGTCTCTACTCTGTAGGCCTTAAAACCTGATGCAGTGAGTGGAACTTTTAATGCCATTGTTATTAGTGCAATGTACAAAGAAAATGCTGACGCACTTCTGCATATTGTCTCCTACGTATTCTGAAAAATTTCTTTAAAAGCTAAATTAACACCCTGTTTGCCTTTAAAGGTTAATACTATGCTCCCCTCTGATTTTTTTTTTCCTGTTTCCTCCTTTTTTTAACAATAAGGAAATCTGAGTCACTGTGAAAGAAGCTACAATGGTGAGAGTACATGAGAGTTACTGAAAATCACAATAGGACTATGAGGCTCAAGAGCTAATAAATACTACCAGTTAATATATAGGCTAGAGTAGAATTTAAGGTGTAAATAAGAATAGATACAGTGTTTTAAGCTAACCTGAGATCAGTAAAACTTAACAACATGAAATCTTAAAAAATCTGAACTTTAAGTCTTATTAAATGTAAAATTAATTAAAACAGAGTCAATCCACCTAAATCCTGCCATAATTAACAAGTTGTAAATAAAATTCCATGATCAACTTGCCTGCAAGAACATTTTTATGCCTTTAATTCTGAATAGACATTACAGATTCCTTAATTTATTAAGAACGAGATTCCCAAGTCTCAAATACTTCACTACTTAAAAGGGCCTATAAGAAACATGGGCTAAGACTTCTTAGCAGGGCCTGTTGTGGTAGAACGAGGGGCAATGGTTTTAAAGTAAAAGAGGGGAGATTCAGGCTGGAGGTGAGAAAGAAATTCTATACAACTAGGGTGGTAAAATACTGGCACAGGTTCCCCAGAGAGGTGGTAGATGTGCCATCCCTGGAGACATTCAAGGCCAGGCTGAATGTGGTTCTGGGCAACCTGATCTAGTTGAAGATGTCCCTGCTCACTGCAGGGACAAAGATGACCTTTGAAGGTCCCTTCCAATTTGAACCATTCTATGATTCTATGATCCTATGGATGTATAAACAGAAGCTCACAATTGTTCAGAAACACACGTTCTGAAATGATGATTATTTAGCTGCTGTATACAGCTTCGTTGCCATCAGCATTAGGATGAACTTAGGTTTTCTTGAAAAATTCTGAAGTACAAATGGTGATCCCAGCATTAATAAATAGTGACATCACTGGAAATGTCCATGCACAATAAATTGCACAGGGATCTAGCAATTACAGCCTTTCCCCAAGGAACAGATGACACAGATACCAGACTTTTTGATATAAAACATGTATTAACCTGGATTACACCATTCTTCACCCTTTCTTTCGAGCTGAGCGTGGTGCAGGGAGACAGAAAGAGGACAGACAAATGAGAAGAGCAGTGTTCAGTTCAGGTGAACCTTGGCTCTTTAGAAGCACCTTGCTCTCTGCAGTGATGATTTGGCAACTACCTCAGAACAAGGAATCATTTACCTTTGGAATCTAAATTAGATATTTGTGTAATTATTTTATACAGGTTCTTGTGTTCTACACAAAATGTGAAAAACAATGGAAGGATATTTGTTAGGAGAAGAATGGTTCCCTTAATAATTTGTAGATGTTAAAACAAAGTAACACAAATGTGTACAAGAATTAAAGGCAGATATAAACAAAAAAAGAAAAACTATGCAAATGTGATTAAGAGTGCATAAAAAAGGAAACAACACTTTAAAGACATATTTATTTAGAGGATTTGAAAGGGCTTTATACGTTATTCAGTCAACCTGAGCAATTTGTCTGAAACAGAAAGTTGATATTTGGTGGACAATAAAGTACCTGTGAATACAAGATAGCATATAATGATTCAACCACCCCTCTACAAGTACTACTGGTAGATTATTTATTAATCTTCTATTTCTTCAGTGTTTTAGGGAGATGTAGTCAAGGTAATAGAGGCAACTTTGGGAAAACACTGGAAGGACACAATAATCAAGTCTCCAAATGCAGTCTTCCAGTTAACTTTGGAGACATTCTTTAGTTTATAATTATGAGTTAGCCTAATTTAAGTTTCACCACAATAAAAGAAACAGGTAGAAATTCAGATTTATATTTGGTAAATGATTAAAGTTTTTGGCATTAGAACAGTGTTATGCACCAGACCAAGGGCTCGTATGAAGTTGTGGGATGAATTACAGGTTATATAAAGTCAGAATGCGTTTCTTGGAGATATCTACTTAAAAAGAAAGTACAGGTTCCAGAAGGGTTCAAGAGCAACAGTCAAATTTGGTAAGATCTTATGGAAGTGATGTAGGAATTTCAAATACATTGCATACAGAGTTTATTCAGCCTGAAGTATTATGACCTGATGTGCAATGTTGATATGAAGATCACCATGGAGACTGAGTGTTAAAAAGTTAAGTGGGTATTGCATTCATGTAGCTTATATATTTGCACAAAATACAGAAAACTTCTACATGCAAGCCTAGATTTTCGCAGGGATGTTAAAAAAAAAAAAAAAACAAACTAAAAAACTTATGAGAAGATCTTACTATCACGTTATGCTGGATTCTCTCTCTCACCACAAGGTACCTGATATGGTCAATGCAATATGAGGCCAAGTGCAGATGTCATTGAAGCTCAGCAATGTGGACCTACCTAATATAAGCAAAGTGGAGAAGAAAAAAGTCCATAGGTATTGATTCTTCACTTTCACAGAATAAATCAAGTTTAGTATATTTTGTTGTACATCCACTCTGTTCATTCACTTAATGTTATTTAATCCTTGTGAAGTCATTGCTATACAAAAGTGAATAACTCTCATCAAATGTAATAGTACTGCTTTTATGTTTATAGTACCATAAATTGTTACAGCTATGTAGTATTGCTATATGTTCTCAGAAACCCCTGCAGACTTTTATATGTTAGAAAGACTGCATGTCTAGTAAAACTAAGACTTAGTGAACATAAAAATGAAACCCAGCCCTATAAAACAAGTACGCCATTTACAGTATATTTTGCAGATACTTCTATAGTACTTATAAGAACATTATTTGTGTTGTAAGGGTTTGTCAGCTTTTAGGGAAGTGTCGTGGTTTAACCCCAGCCAGACAGCTTTTCACTCACTCCCCCCCCCTCTTGCCCTCCCCCTACTCTTGGAGGGACAGAGAGGAGAATCGAAAAGAATGCAACTCCCACAGGTTAAGATAAGAACAGCTTAGTAACTAAGGTATAACACAAATCACTACTGCTACCACCAATAATAATAATAAAGGAAATAACAAGGGAAGAGAACACAATACCTCACCAGCAGCTGACTGGTAACTTCCCCCCCCAGCCTGACCAAGCACCGACTGATACCTCCTCCAACCCTGCAGTCTCCTAGCCCTTCCAGGTAACTCTCCCTTACCCCCCAGGGCATGACATGCTGTGGTGTGAAATACCTCTTTGGTCAGTTTGGGTCAGGTATCTTGTCTCTGCTTCCTCCCAGCTTCCCTCCTCCCTGGCAGATCATGAGGCTCAGAAAGTCCTTGGCCAAACCAAAACATCATTGTTTTCAGCTCTGTTCCTGGCCTGAAAGTCAAAACACAGCACTGCACCAGCTACCAAGAAGGAGAAAAATGACTGCTACTGCTAAACCCAGGACAGGAAGAAAGAAACAAATAGACAAATACTCCTTCTACACTTCAAAACCTGATTATTAAAGGAATGAGCAGCTAGCAAGTCTCCAAATCTCCTTATGCATTATGCATAAATTTGATTCTTTCTGTTGAACTTATTAAACATGACACATTACTACACATATCTCAGCTGTGTTTCTTGCTGATATTTCAACTAAGCATAACTCTGAACATGATCAAATTTAGTTTTTGTTTCTCATATAATTCAAAGTATAAGTTAAAAATCTTTCACAATAAACTTCATAAAGACCGGAGTAAAAAAACATCCACATCTTAGTTCAATATGCATATACTGAGTCCTTAATATCAAAGTATTTGATTTCTTGGAATAAGGAGGTGAGGTTCTGGCATGTTGCTGAGTCACAGAGCTCTTATTTTGACAGTGAGTAGAAAAGCAGCGCTGAAGTAGAATCTTTCAAGATGCACATGTAGTGGAAGATGAGGTATAATTATTGGGAGAGCTTACTAAAGACCTAGAGACGTTGCATGTGTTGTGTACATTTTCTGCCCTTCTCAGTATGACAGTCTGTATGCAGTCAAGTGTACAGCTGTTAAAGTCATAACTGGTTGATGCTACATTAACTTTTCACTTCCAGTGAAAATGAAGAACAGAAAAACCTCTCAGAAAGCACTTCCTAGTGGGTAGCCAGCTTTCCTGTAGCTCTCCTAAATCATTAGCAATCAAATTACATCTGCCTTGGGTGCTAATTGTGTGGGAGGAACTCTATGCTTTTCATGTGTAGATGGCAAGTAGAAGCCAAAAAGGTAAATAAAAGAGAAAAAGGAAATTACATTAAAAATATGTAGAGAATAGATTTGTTTTGGCCATGAAATACAGAGCATTTGTAGGATTTTCTTGCTTTAAATAGCCCACATTCTGATTTAAAATGGCTTTTAACAAACTTAGAGTCTAAGTTTTATTTTTATAAGCCAATAACAATTTACTTATACTTAAATTTTTCTAAAATATTAAGGGCTAAAATAAGATATATGACGTTATTAAAAATTCAGTGAAAAATTTTAATTAGTTTTTTTAAATTTAATATCTTCTAATTTTGTGGTAAGAAAAAAAACAGATCATATGACAAAGTAGAAGGTACGTTGTTCATTAGATATTCAAGGGAATAAATCATGCAAAGAAATACACTAAGGCAGGAGAAAAGACAGTGAATTCTTGAATTAACATACTAACAATTGCACTTGCACCTTATAATACATTCTGTGTTTTAAGAAAATGGTTTCTAATGATAATGAAAAATTTTATTTGTTTTCTAAATATTTCACTCATGTCAAACTAAAGTTATGGCATTCAAATAATACTTCTTAAATGTTAATATCTTTTCCTAAAACTGTTACATGGACATGATAGAAATTAAGAAAATCAGCAACCTGGGTTCTACAAACAAGGAATATGTTGTGCTAGAACAATATTTAGAGCAACACTACTGAGAGATAGTATATTTAGATGACATGTCTACACTGAAGACAATGGAGTTTTACTTTATCAGCTGTGACATAATTTAAATCCTTCTAGCTCTACAAAACCCCTGTGGAAGATATAAACTTAAATGAATGACAATAGCACTGAAAGAAAAAGACCCACCTTAACAGAGGGAGAAAACTGATTGCTTTGAAAAGGCAACTATTGTGTGTAAGGAGGGAAAATAGAACATGAAAATCTGATCAAAATGGGAAATTGAGAAGTATATTAGGACTACTACGTGAATTTGTGGTTGCTTATAACAGAAGAAATAGGGCAAGAAATTGAAATATGTTAAGGTCAAAAGTGATGTGTAGGAGATCTGGAATGATGGAGATATCATGTGGAAAAGGAAACCTGAATTTGCTGCTGAAAAGGGAGAAGGATTAGGGGTAAAAAGTAGCTGACAGAAATTAAAGGGATGGAGAGGAGGAGGAAATTTGGCTATGAAATTCAGACAGATTGGAGAAGTGGGAAGTAAGGTGTGAAGAGTAAAGAGACATGGCATTCCCATTTGCACCTACAGTTGCAGATGTTGAGTGTTAACCTCTCATGACAGTCTTAGTTGTAACAGCAAAAATTAAATAAGGAAAGTATAGGGTTGTAGTTTTTTTCTTTAATGTAGGATCATGGAAAGAAGAGAGATATGATTCTATTGGCTCCACTACACTTTTCTTTTTAGACAAAAACAACGATTATGCAGTTAATTCTTATGACTGTATAACTAATATGCTGCTTTAGAAATTCTTTGATTACTTTATGGCGTTCATGCGATGGTCTCCAAGACAATAACCTTTAGAATTCTTAAGTAAATATAGCTAAAACTGGAAATCATTACTCACAGTAGGTCAAGGCAAAAATGGGCTTGGATATTGAAAGAACCTTAACAATCATAAGAGCTGAGATTTATAAAAGAATGTAGACTAGAATCAGAAGCCAGATTGTTCTGAACTAAGAACTACATAAGAAGTCTAGTCAGAAGTCATACAATGGAATTTCTGAATTTACATTTTCCTTAAATGGTGATGCTAGACCATCTGAGACACAACTGAGTCATTAGTTCTCTTGGAGGTATTCTAATATAAGCATCAAAATTCCAGAAAATACCTGCCACTATCTGCTGTTTATGCTGGAGTAGTTTGGCTTTCCATAACAGACGGAAATTTTCCTATGGGTTACTATGATCTAAAGTTCTTGATTACCTTAATTTTGGCCCTGCAGTGTTAGTGTAATTACTTAAAAGTCCTTTGTTTTAAACCAGAAAGTAGCTTGACTATTGTTTATACATGATAGTCCAGAATTTGTGAAACAAACTGTGAAATGTTATTCATCAGAATCGATTAGAGCAGATTGAAGGACTATAATCAATATACATCTGGTCTACAAACTAAAGATAGAACAGAGGACTGGAGACAATGACTGTGTTTTACGCAGTGAGCAGGATAAAAATGCTCTGCCACTACTGGAAACCAAAGGGAGAAAAGGACATAATGATGGCAAAAGTTTCTATTTTGTTTTGGTTGCTTTGCCTGCTTGGTTTCTTCTGTAAGCCCCTCAGCGACCTCCAAGAGTGTCTCATAGCTTGAATAAATTCTAGCAGAAGGCCTACTGTAGGGCTGAATTTTCCCCTTCTCCAAACAGGAGTATAGAATTTTATTATTTGTGTGTGTGTGGTTTCTTTGTGTTTTGTTTTACTTATTTTTTAATTTGAAGGAAATCTATATTAAACGGATGGGCTTTGCATTTTGGCTGCATAAACATAATTCAAAAGGATTATAGTCAAAACTGTTCAGTACATTGCACCTGTCATATTCTCATATTATCACTTGTGTCTGGATTATAATGCACAATAATAAGTAGCACCACATTTTGGACAACAACATAGTTTTGGAATAAAAATTCTCTCTGAAACCTGGGGTGTTATTTACAACAACTCTATGATTGTTGCTGTAAGTACCTTTATGTTTTTTTCTTAGGTTCCATCTGGCTAAATACCAATAGCACAGGTGGGGGTGGAGAAGAGGGAGATATGTATTACTAGTTTGGAGTCTGTATCACTTAATTCTGGATAGTTTTAAGCCTTGTCTTAAAATATATTGGTCAACAGTATCAGACTGTCAACAGAGACTGAGCCATAAAGTGTTTTGGTTAGACATAAACAACCCAGTTACCATGATGATTGGATTTGTCAATACCGAACTCTTAAATTTTATTCCAAGAACTGATGTTTTTGTGAAGCATTTATCAGGTGACAGCTGGTTCATGGAATATTTGCTATTAATCTGTGGAAACCTGGCTGGTCCATTGGTGAGGCCTTCTTCATTGAATACAGGTGCTGTCAAAATATCTCTGAAACTGTTCTGCATTTTATTTTTTTGGTGTAAACAACCACTGTAGTTGTCATATCTGTGTTTTGTGAATGACAAAGGAGGTGACATACACCAATATATCTTTAGTAATGTGGTATATAGTACTAGCAAAAGAGAAAACGCCTGTGGGTAATGAACACAAATCTAATTCTTTCAAAAGAAAATGAAATATTAAGTGCTTTCGTTGGAATAAGAGGCCAAGATTTAGAGTATACAATAAATAGAGTGCAAGAGGCCCAGACTGGATAATTTCACCACAAAAATGGCTCTGAATTCCTGTTTATACTGTATACCTTGATATTCTAGTTAGCAGAGAGAGATTAATTTGCAAGAACAAGTTATTACGTTTATTTCACCTTTTCCACTAACAGTAAATATTGATTGGACTCTCATATCAATTAATAAAAATTAATCACTTGGGAAAAGGAAGCAGCTGGCTAGCAATTTTTCTCTGTGATTTTTAGGTAGTTTTCATAAAAGAAAATTTCTTCAACAGCAGGGCTAGTGGATCTACTTTAAACAAAAATATATAAATGCAATAATATAAAGAATATTTGCCTATAGCAAAAAATATTTTATTTTCAAGTGGAAGAGAGCTTGCAAATAACTTTTCTTATTTTCCCATATACCAGCTATACAGAAAAAGAATCAAGGACAGTCTCTTCATACTGAGGACACAGTGTTTCAATATCAAGTACAATAACTCATATACAGAAAACTAATGTACAAAATACACTGATCACTGTCTAAAAGAAAAAAAGGCTCAGCAATATAGAAGCCAAAATACAGTTTAACTTAAGTTAAAAAAAAAAAAAAATCATCAATATTGTTTGACAGCACATAAGGGCATCATTTATATCAAAATGCTATGAAGAAATTACTAACAAATTTTCTCAGGTGAAGATGGTGTCTGTTGAAGTGTTTGTTTCTGCTCTTGACATTTAAACTTACAAGCAGTACTTAAAGATATTTCTGTATGTTTTGTTGACATTGTCTAATAAATCTTGACTTACTTAGCTTCTTCTGAAGTAGGTCATTTAAACAATGTGGGTAAGTAAGCATAATGTCCTAGGTGTTATGTTGACTTTGTAAACCTTGGACTCAATGTCAGATTACCTAAGCAGCCAATACAGTCATGGCATTTTAGTTATATCAATACCTCCATTAAAAAATAATTTAGTGTTGTTTGATTTCATGGAAACTAATTACTTATCTTTAGCTGAGACATTTATGAAAGCATTTCTATTTGATTTAAAATACAGATTTAGATAGAATCATAGAATAGTTAGGGTTGGAAAGGACCTTAAGATCATCAAGTTCCAACCCCCCTGCCATGGGCAGGGACACCTCAGTCTAAACCATATTACCCAAGGCCTCGTCCAACCTGGACTTGAACACTGCCAGGGATGAAGCATTCACAAGCTCCCTGGGCAACCTATTCCAGTGCCTCACCACCCTAACAGGAAAGAATTTCCTCCTTATATCCAATCGAAACTTCCCCTGTTTAAGTTTTAACCCATTACCTCTTGTCCTATCACTACACTTCCTAATGAAGAGTCCATCCCCAGCATTCCTATAGGCCCCCTTCAGATATCGGAAGGCTGCTATGAGGTCTCCACGCAGCCTTCTCTCCTCCAGGCTGAACAGCCCCAAGTTTCTCAGCCTGTCTTCACATGGGAGGTGTTCCAGTTCCCTGATCATCCTCGTGGCCCTCCTCTGGACTTGTTCCAACAGTTCCATGTCCTGTTATGTTGAGGACACCAGAACTGCACACAATACTCCAGGTGAGGTCTCACAAGAGCAGGGTAAAGGGGCAGGATCACCTCCTTCGACTTGCTGGTCACACTCCTTTTGATGCAGCCCAGGATACTTTCTGGCTTCCTGGGCTGCAAGCGCACACTGCTGGCTCATGTTCATTTTCTCATCGACCAGCACCCCCAAGTCCTTCTCTGCAGGGCTGCTCTGAATCTCTTCTCTGCCCAGCCTGTAGCTGTGCCTGGGATTGCTCTGACCCAGGTGTAGGACCTTGCACTTGGCACGGTTAAATTTCATGAGGTTGGGATCAGCCCACCTCACAAGCGTGTCAAGGTCCCTCTGGATGTCATTCCTTCCCTCCAGCGTACCAACCAAACCACACAGCTTGGTGTCATCAGCAAACTTGCTGAGGGTGCACTCAATCCCACTGTCCATGTCAGCGACAAAGATGTTAAACAAGGCTGGTCCCAGCACCAATCCCTCTTATTTTTCAGAGTGTACATTGATTAGTACTTCCAACAGCTCCATCTGCTTGAAAAAAACTTGTGTAAACTTTTGTCATAAGTACCGGGAAAAGCTTTGTTTGCATTATATATGGATTTCATGCTGGTTCATAAATTAGTATCTGAGTGGACAGTAGTGATTTTGTATGCTGCACAACTCCAATAATAAATCAGCACAAAAAAAAAAACATTTACAGAAATTCCCTTTCTTTTAATTCTTTGGACAAATAATTGCTTCTTTTCTATCCATACAAAATTCATACTCAAGTTCTAAGTGTACCCCAATTCTTTACATAGTAATACTTAATCAAATGCCTCCAAAATACTTTCAACCAATATTTCAAAATAGTTTTTAAATAAATTATAACCCCCAACTAATTATTTTTAGTATTTCTGCAACCCCAAAGTATCTAGTCAGAATCAGTACATTGCCAGCAACTCTAAGACAAAATACCTCCAACAGTGTTAAAACGCAGCAACAGCTGCTGTTCTCACCACAGCGAGACAGGTAAGTGAAGAGTGTTTACTGGGATACAAAGGAACAGAATTTAACTAAAGTATCTTTAATTCTAAAGTGCAATTCAATTTGAGAGATGGCAAGCTGGGAATAATTCCAAATTTGACATACTTGCCAAATGATACATAGACCACATGCAGCATCTTTCTGGAAGAACAAACATTCTTACAAGGTGCGTATCAAATCAAAGCCTCTCCAAAACACATAAACACCCTTTTATAGAGTGCACTAGTAAAGTATTTTGTGAAGACGTGTACACCCTGGCCTTAGTTTTGGTTCTGTGATACCAGAGTTGCAAACTTTCCCATCAAATTCTGTAAAGGGAAAAAATTATTATAAACCAGACCTTCACCTGAAAGGTGACATAGTTGAGTTTCATTGCTCACTCCAGCAACTCAGCAAGGAAAATACCTCCACAGGTGTAAAACTGTTCTCTTTGTATTGGGTCTTGGCAGGAGGAGAGGCCAGAGGGTGGAGAGGGTTTCCACCTGGCTCCAGTGGGTCTATTGCAGGGTACAGATGAGCCCCTCAGATAAGGTGGTGGTGCCTTTGTGGAGACATGTTTAAGAAAGAGCAGTAAACATTGAGACAGCAGGACAAGGCCAAGAGTGATATGGACTGATCCATGGTAGAGCTGGTAACTCCTGAAGGGACTGTAGCCCATAGAGCACTAATGCTGGAGCAAACTCAAGGAGTAACAAGGAGGACTTAGCAGAATAAAAGAGTAAGAAAAAAAAGAATGGCAGGAATAAACTGCTGTGCTTTGTTCCTAACTTCCTCTGGCACCTCTTTCCTCAACAAAGGGACTAAGAGTAACCTGAGGTGATAACAAGGTGGGTGGAGACTGGAAGGAGGGAGGGGTGGTGTCTGGAGTGAAGCTGAAGCTGGGAAATGGGAGAAAATGTGTTTTCTCTAGGCTTTTAAATGTTTGCCTTGTCTGTTTGGCCCTACCCAAAAGAGCACTCCAATATTTTATATTGTTCATTTCCACAAGTTGAATTCTGTTTTGCCTATGACAGTAATTGGTAAATGATTTCCCTGTTTTGCTTTTGGCTTATGACTTTGCTCGCTGTCTTAGTTTTCTCTCTGTCCTTTTGGTAGGAAGGAGTGAGTTATTGAAGAACTGCGAATAGATTTTAAATTCAAAGACTTATTTCATACCCTTGAATATTAACCTTTGTAACACTAGTCCAGCCTTCTGTATTTGAAGACATTGTTTATATTTGTAGACCATATGTCAAAAAAGGAAAGAGCTAAATTAATTTAATTAGTACTTTTTTTCAGATTCTTTTTTGTTCATCTCTAGTATCTGGTAATTTAAAATAAGAGTGTTTTAACATTTGAATAGTTTTTGCCACAGTACCTATGAAGAAAGAAAAAGTCCTTTTTTACACAACTTATTTTTATTTAATCTTACGAAAGTTAAACACAATTAGCCCGCTATTGCCTGCTACTTAGTGAGAGAATGGGCTGGTGATTAATATACTGAAGTTGGTAACAGACAATTTTTCTTAATGGTCTGATTTCAATCAAGAAGTGTGTTTCAAGTAACTTTTATTCAGTCCTTAGCTTAGGGATCAAAAAAGTGAAGTGCTGTTTTTCCTGTACAGAACTGTTTCCCTTTGTTTGCTTTTTACTAGAAATTCCACTTCAGAACTTGGAAAAAAAATATAAATAATTTGTTGAGGCTTGTGTGAACACAATGAAAAATTCTGCTTACATAAAGACACTTTGACTGTTGGCCAGGGTGGGAAGTGCACCTTCCTCGTGGGATACCTGGAGCAGCCTGCACCCAACAGAGGACTGACAATGTGGGAACAGCACCTCACGGTGTGGAGACACCTCCTGGGGTACCCCCTCAACAATGGGTGCATTAGCACAGGGCGAGAAGCAGCAGGAGGCACACAAAGCTCAAGCAGCCATATTTCATGCAGAAGGAAACCCTCTGAGGTGGTGTGAGAGGGAAGAGTGTGTTTGTCTGAGAACTGTTTGGATTTAAGACTTACTTGTGTTACTCTCAGCCCTCATTACCCACTTTATAGATGGAGAACATCTCTTACATATAAAAACAAGGATTTATTGTTAATATAATTGAAATGTATAACAGTTTAATTCAGAAAATGTTATAGACCATATTATTACAGGGGTGAGGGGGTATTATAATAAAAACAAAATAAAAATAAAGAGGGTTAATTGCAATAATACTGTTAAAATTGTTTAGCACACACACATCTTCTGTTATTACATGTCCATTTTGTTATTCTAATCTTTTCACTGTTTCCTGAGTCCTAAGCTTGGTGGCTTCAGAGCACTGGTGGTAAGGGTATATTATGGCCAACTTTCAAAGTCTGCAGTCCTTCATCAGGAGGAACATGATGCTAGTACTGATAGTTTCTTTTTCATTCCTCTAGAATCTGCTTCAGAGCTTTTTAATGTGTCAGATAATGTTTTACACATCTACTATTTCTTTGCTGGTCCATAACTCCATGTTACAGACAAATTTACTACATCTGTGTGTTTTCTGTCCATTCAATACTATTTCTTGTTTCTCTTTGTTACACATGAAAATCAGTTTTGTCCATCTGATTGTCCTGCCTGCGTTTCTTTAGATGACCACAGGTGAGTTGTTTACAGCTGTAGGCTTGTTACTGGCCATGGAAATACTGTATACTGCAGGGATAAAGAGTTACAGGTATGAAGGTTAACTAAGTTCACTGTTTCATTCATGATTTTGTTTAAACTACTTGAAATAAGTTTCATGCTGCAACAAATAAGTTGCAGCAAAAAGCATGTTCCCCCTTATATGAAAAATGCCAAAAAACTGCAATTATATAGATTTCTCTATAATCTGTAGGATGATTCCTATATTTAGTGGTTGTATATAGCTTTCTGAATCAGCATTTGATAGATTGTGTTTGGCTAATCTAGGATACATACATATTCAGAGAACACGCAGTATGCAGTGCAAAGTCCATGTAGGACGGGATGTTGCTGTGTTTGAGTTTATAATGATTCAGTACCACATGTGGCAAGATTCAAGCAGAGAACTCACACTCACAGAGTTCCTCAAAAGACTGACTTATTTAACCAATTATATATAAGACATAATACATTACATATTGCTCTTAGTTGTAGGAAAAAAAATAAGGTGAATGGCAAATCAAATAGCAGTGGTCTTTGCCTACTGGAGAGAAGATCTAATACTGCAAGTGATTTAGTTCTGGTTGGGTATTCTTAGCTAGGAAGACAATGCTGAATCAGTTCCTCTCTGTTATTTTTTCCCCATTCTTGTATGGAATGATTTTTTTTTTGCCATCTATGTATATTTACAATATGTAGCAAGTTTTACTTATGTTGGATTCATGTTCCATGTTAATGTTACCAGTTCTACTGAGATCTCATGGCTCCTTTCCTTAACTGACCAGTAACTGACTAACTGCGATTTGTGTTTCTACTCTGGGGTCCCCTGATGTCATCCTGTGGTTGTACTTCCAGGAGATTCTGCCACAGTATCCACTGACAAAAAGCTACTAGCCAATATTCAAAGGTAAAAACCAAAAACTCATTGAAATTATTCCTACTACCTCACTTCTAGGATATTTGTCTAGGTATTTGCAGACAGGATTGGACTATAAGGCAAAGCAACAAACCCCAAATTAAAAGAAAGATACTTTTCTGATTATATTCTCCTTCCCCCCCTCCCCCCATTAACTAACTTCAGCATCATCTAAGGTTGCTTCAGAAACTGACATGTTACCACAATAATTTACATACAAACCACAGTTTCAACTAGCCATGGAGGAAAATAACTAATACATCTGTAAGTACTTTTGAACAGACGTGAGTTCAGTGAGATTAAGCTTAATCTCTTAGTTATGATAATAGGCCAGTATAACATTTAAATATTTTTTTTCTATTGTTTCCTGCTCTGTATTGAATAGCTTGTGCAATTTTAATTTCTCCACAAGTTAACTTGTATGGAAATAAATCTGCAGAAATCTACTTCTTACAGAATTCTGGTAGATTTGAAGTGGGTTATGCCTATACAGAAATGCATCAGAAGTGATGTATGCCTCTAAGAAAAAAAAATATCTCTTCTTTTACCACAAAATCAACTGTAAACAAACATCTGGCTTAAAGTTTAGAGAGCCAGGCATGCTTGTTTATGTGCTATTCTTATTTTATGATGACATATTATGTAAGATGTCTTCACACATGTGAACTTTTAAAATGTATATATGGATAGTATACAGGTCAAGTCTACTGAGTTGGTAAATTATCCATCTTTAAAAGAAGGAAAGCACATCCTTCATCAGCTTGGAAAATATAATTCTCTTTTCAAACACAACAACCAAAGAATAAATTGCCGAACACAGTTCAGTCCAGAATAAGAAAGCAGTAATAAGTTGCTCTGTTGCCAGAGGCAGCTTGGTTTGTTTCTGATAATAAACCAGTAAGGATAATATTGCAGTGTCAAGGGTTATTTTCACAATGTAAAAATCCTTCTTCATCTGATATTAATGTCTTTACCAAGAGCCCTGGTGTGAAATTAATTCCAATTGTGTTATCAGCATTTAATAATTCTTTAAACATATAAGGTAGATTTTGCCCAACAAAGGACAGGTACAGAGATAATACAATACTTCAGTATTGAGTTAGAAAGAGATTTTAAATCCTAAGCAGTTTATACACTGGAATTGTGGAGCAATGGTTATTCTCACGAGGGCCTGCACAACCCAGGATTAGAGCCGAATGAGACAGCCTTGAACTCTTTCTGACTCAGCTGAGCCGAGGAGGCCTGGAGTCGAAGAAATGTAAGCAGAACGCTGAAACAGGAGCTTGCTGCCCACAAGGAGTGCACCACTTATCACAAGGCATACACCCTGCTGTTACAGAGATATGTGTGTAAAACTTAGCTTAGCCAATAGCAATGTATAGACAGGTGCGTGAACAGTTGTTGGGGACCAATGATAGCTTTGCTTTAGGCGCGTGGCTTATTTAGAATCCTATATAAACACTGTGTATGCAAACAATAGACAAGAACGATCATACTCATATTGAGGTTGCGTCATTACTCCGGGCCCGACTCCCACTCCGACACTGGAATAGTTCTACATAATGGCACATAAACCAAGATTAAATTAACTGATTAAATTAGACTAAAATTATTCTATGAATACCAACTCTTGGGATTATTTTAGCACTAACTCATTACTGAAGATATCTCTTCCTTTTGTATGGGCTGCTGCCTAATAGGAAGTGATCGTACTGCTCTTTGTCTTTTCTGTACTCCTGGTCCCATACAGAGCCATATGACTTATGCTACCCGTAGCTGCAACCTCCCCGTGTCATATGGCTGACCAGTACTATGTATGGATGCATCCTTCCTCCAGGATTTATGACACTAATGTGTTAGATTGTTCCCTTCCATTATGTAAGCTAACTTTGGGGTCCATCCTGTAACTGAGTACAGAAGATGTTACATGAATTGACAGGCCTGTGATTTTAAAGGCCTTATTCCCCACATGGCAAATGCCATCTATGGATATCTAGTTCACCTCCAGATTACAGGCATCATGCTGACAGACTGTGAACAGTAGAGATGGTGACAGCCAGTTGCTCAGTGCTTAGTGGCTCTGAAGATGCCAGGCAGGAAATGGCTATTTTCTGCTCCAACTTGACCATTGCAATGCCTGGCATCTCTTATGAAAAGGCTTGCATCACAGGGAGAGACATTTTGGGGATGTAAGGGAGACTCCAAGGGTATGTGAGAATGAACTCGGAGGTACTCCAAAGACCCATAGACTTGTAGACTGCTAGACACTAGATACAGTTTGAGATTCCTAGGGCATTCCAGCCCAATTCCAACTGCCAGTCCAGAATATGTCATTTTTCCATAGTTTCTGATTTCTTTGTTAGATTTGTGTAGATATTTGGATACCCTAAGATTTCTTAGGGTGTGTGAAGCCTATATATGGAGATAAAGGGATCTTCAGATGACATATCCTTCAGTAGAGCTAGCTTCAAGTCATGTAGGCCACCTCAGGGAATATGAAATGGCACTGTGCACCCATGTGCAGGCAGCAATGCTGGGTTTTGTTAAGGGATCCACAGACACCCTCTGGCATTGAATCCCAGATCTTCATCTTGCTTTTCCTTCTCCCTTCCTATCAGCCCAGGTGACCCTCTTCAAAGGTGTGCTTTAGGAAATAGAGACTTTAGGGTTTTCTTTGTCTCCATCTACCAGGCTTGTGTCTCTGTGTGTTCTTTTTATCATTTCTGTTTTATCATTTCTGTTCTTTGTGCATGATTTTTATCATCTTTTTCAGGAAAAAAATTCAGAGAAACATTCTGTTGAATACACACACCCATGTACACATATACACAAAGACACACAGAAGTGTCTAACAACTGCTTAATAATTCAGTTTATAGTTTGATCTGATCTTATAAATGGGACATAGTCATGTTTAAAGTAGTAGATAGTTGTCCCTACCCAGGCTTTGTCATCAACTAATTTTTACTCAAACTATGCCAGCTGTGAATTTTGTTAAGTAGGAGATGATTCTGGTAATGCTCCCAGCACAAAATCTATGTACTATGAAGTCAACAAACTTTGTTGCACCCTCTTAAACCAAGCTATTTTAGTTAAAAAAAATATATCTGCATAGCTCAGATGATAAATTCTAGTTCTCTATTCATAAGTCCCAGTGTCTACAGGGGGAAAAGTTTTCCTGTTGTAGGTAACATATAGCTGCTGACATGAACTTCCTTTACTCATGCATAATAATTACCTGTTATGTATTTGGATTCTCCTGTCCACTAAAGAAAAAGGACCAAGACTGTTTCATTAGAAATCTTGGTTTGTGTATAAGGGAACATAATATATTCATGTAGTCTACCATTTATTGTTAATTTAAAGTCTTGTCGATTTAATGGAAACATAATAATTACATTAATCCAGTTAGAGAAGTACTAACATAGTTCAAATTAATACAGAAACATCTAATTAATTATACCTTAAATTTGTTACACTAGTGACTAACATCAACCCCTCTTCTCTGGTGTTATGCATCCCTGCTTGTGCCCCTGGTGTCCCCCAGACAATGAAAATAGTCTCCTTCAACCTTAGACTGGTGGGTGTTGCATTGAGGGTCAGTGCCATCCGGGGTCTCAGGGCACCGCTGCCCTGTCCTGTGACACAAAGGGCTACTGTGTGTCACAAAGGGAGAGGACGGGACAATAGCAGTGATCTGTACCAAAGCTCCCTGAGCCTTTGCTGGGTTTTCACATCTTACTTTCCATAATTGTTGCTGGTAAATAGACCAGTACAATAACTCTTTCTTACTGCTTCACAAATACATTTGGCAGAGGTAACATGGAGCTGCTCTGCTTTTGCTCATAGTTAAAAACAAGGCTTAAAGCACAAGATTATTTATTGATTTCTTGGTTTCTTAATTTTGCTTATGTCACAGAATTTAAAAGAAACCCCTTTTTCAAATATGTTTTATTTATAGTACTGTTTTATAAAGGTTTTATGCCTGAAAACACTATTTTAATTTGAAAGTTTTTTTAGTATCCTTTTTAAGTCCTACATGTGCTTCAATAAAAGTTTGAGTTGGTGTTCGTTGAATGCAGAGACCTCACTTCTCTACAAATAGTCACAAGTTTGGTGCAGTCTTAGTTTACAAATATTAATTTGTCTCTTTTTTTTTCACTATAAATAGCATAATGGGCATACAGCATAATGAATGGCAAATCTCTAATCTTAAATATTTGAAGCTTCCTTCTGACTGTTGAGTCAGAAGATAACAGCCTAATCCCTAAAACTGATAGCTCATTACATTTTCTTTGAGTGCTGAAGTATTGTAGTTGTGTTGATATGACGCACCACATTTCAATCATTACCACGTTTTTCTTACCACATCTACTTTTTTTGAGAAACACAAGATAATTAGGAAGATAATGAGAAAAAAAAAAAAAGCTGCCTGTGTATTAAGAAGATTCTTTAAATACATTTCCTTTTCACTGCATAATCTATACCGTTATTCATTTGTCATATGGAGCATAAATGTATATTGATTTATAGAAAATGCTCTGTGATTTATGTTTTAGCTTCCAGATTCCTTTCTATCATTCTTCCTTTTTGGCTCTTACTATAATTGAGATCATCAAAGATAATGAACCAGTAAATCCTAGCCTCAAGAAGCAAGACTGCTTCTAAACATGGTTTAGAATATAAAAAATATGTTTATAAACCATCAACACCAATGTTAATACTACTAGATAAATATTATCAAGGTGAAGGCTGCAATAACTGTGGCAATTTAGACATAACCGAAACACACTTCTCCAAGATCAGTCACTGCAATTTGACTGTGCTATTAATTTTTTTTTTACAAAATAATTTCTTGCAGGCAAAAATGAAAAGTCTTTATATTGATAACCTTTTGAAATTTCTGATGGTAACCACATGAAACATGAGCAGATTCATGGGAAGAGATATAAGAAAAAGCATGTCCTTTACTTATCATAACCCATTGAGACGAGAAATAGGTGTATAAACATAAAATTACAACTATTGCCTGAATATAAGGAACTTTTTAATATGTTACAGTAGTCTCTGCAAGAACTTTTAAAGGTAGTTGGATTTCTTTTTGACTGTTTGAATGAAATTCATAGCAATGAGTGGAACCTTAAGTGTACATATGAATTTCACTGTCATTCATTCTGATGATGGTATGGTCACTTCGCATTTCCAAGAAAATACATAAATATAGTTGTCTTTGCTTTTCCTTGGCGTCCTTATCTACACAGCTTTGCTCATGTAACCGGAAAAAATATGTCTGAATTAAGGGGAAAAAAAAAATAAAAAAAAAAATGGCCAATTATGACATAAAAGTACTAGAACAGTAACACCTGAAAAAAATAGCAACAATAATATAGAAAGTCACTTTCTCAGTCTGTGTATAGCTTGCACTGTAAGCAGTTTTGGTTCTTTCTTTTAAAGCCTGTAGGGTAGTTCTGCTCCCCTACATTTAACTGCCAAAAGCAAGGCAGATTAGGCAGAAGAGATTCTTTTGTCCTTAAGCATGCAAATAAGTTATGTTCCTAAAGCAAACAAATTATATAAGTACACATGTACTCAAAAGACATAAATCTCCAGGAAGCAATTGATTTTCCTTTCATTAAATGGTTATCTTGGATAGAGTCAATCAAAATTTGAAGGTAAATCTCTCTCCCTTAATTACCGAGGAATCTAGATGAGAACTAATCTTTAATGGGATTAATTTTGCTTATTTCAGATGCTTTAGCTCAGAACTCAGTCATGTAGCCTAAGATAGTTATCAAAACTTTCTTTATGTTTAATAAAAGTTCATTGTCTCTTCCAGTTAATTCACCCTTTCTGTCTTAAACATTTTTTAGATTAAACTGAGTATCTCTGCAAGTACATATTTCTTTGCTTATAGAAGGTATGTAGAAGAATTAGAATAGACAAAAAAACAGAATTAGGCAAGATTAATTACTCCCATTGTCATTTTTTTGACTGGAAATTTTCATTTTCCTTCATCATCCACAGAGAAGTTGTAAAGCTCTATCACATATCTGAAGTATCAATAAAAATCTAGATAGTTCTTTGGACCTATGCATAAGAAAACAGCCATCCATGACATTTATTCTGTAATACAGTATTTTCTGTCATTCCCATCTACCTCATCCTTTTTTATAAGACATGGGATGTACCCTATTTTGTGGTATTGAAACTACTATATTACTATCTCCCTGGATAGTTCTGCACATACATCAGTCAGTGATCTCAGACAAAAAGGCTTAAGAGACATTTAGAATCAGAAGATACTTGGCCTTTGTGAAGACTTGAAGATTATATGAGTTGCTCTGCGAGATCATTTGACATAGAAACGGAACTATATACAATAAAAAGAATTTCAAACCAGCTAGCACTCACTCATCTAGGCTGAATCTCCAATGTTACTTGCTGGTTCACAGACAAAGATGCACATTTTATGCTCCCATTGCTGTGGGCTGAACCATTCAAGAGCTGATGGCTGCCTCTCTAAAATAGAGCTACAGGTATTTTGCAGTACACGAGCATATTTCATGGGATGAAGCTAAAAATATGTATATTATGACATTGGTATAACATAAGGGTATCTAAAGTTGTTCAGAAGCTTAAAGTATCCCACAATTCTGGAGGAGCCAAATCAAGTGTACTTTTACCTATTTTATCTGACCACAAATAAATGTTTTTGAAAGTGCTGAGGTTTTGTTTTAGAGAGAACTAGTTATTCATCAGCATTTTGAGTTGAATATCTTGAGAGTGATTTAATATTGTAGGATTTTTCAGTCATTAACTTGGCACCTCTGGATTTAATTGCTCTAAATGGTGCAGTTTAATGGTTATACAATCAAATGGACTTGAGTTAAATTCAGCATAGGTGCCAATCAATACTTTAATTCAGTAAATCTAAAGGAGACATAATTTCTCATAGTGCTCTAGAGCATCCACAGAGAAGAAATGGGCAGGAAGAAGTGAGGGAGAGAGAACCTGAGGAACCAAGTGCATTGCTTGAGGGAGCACTTGAATACATAAGTAGTCCTTATCCTTTCTCTGAAAGTGGGGACACCATGCAGTCAGGAACAGCAAATGCTTTAGCAAGGTTGTGAGAGTTTCTTCTTAAAACAAAGTAGTCTCTATAAAAATTCAGCTTCCAACCTTTTTTTGACTAAGTGTGGATGGAAAACCTTTTGCTTAGCAGTCCTAACAAATTTTAGGAAACAGCCATTGTAACTTTTCAAGTGTGTCACAAGAGACCTGGCAAAATAAAATAGTCACAGAGTCTATTGGTATTAGACAGCCTAATTTAGAATGTTAAAAATATGATGCAAAATATATTTATTTCTAACTTCTGGGTATTCCAATTTATGTAACTTGCAAATAATGGTAAATATTAACCCTCCCACCTTACCTCAAAAACCGAAACCTCACAGCTTATTCTTTTTGAGTGTTTACCGTCTTCACCTAATTGAGGCCTGAGTCCAAAGAGAAAGTGATTTTTTTTCTAAAATGAAAAAAGAGTGAGACATGTGAACTTGACATACAACATGAGCTGTAATTAAAAGAAAAAAAGCATAACTGCTTTCATGATCAAAATAACCAGTGATCTGGAGAGATACAAAAAATGACAAAGAACAAACAAATGAACACAATATTCCTGCATTTCATTGGGATCTAAACCACCCTTAGGCGATTGTATAAACTTTCATAAGTTTAACTGGCATTTACTTCACTGCTGATACTTGTTTTCACCCTAATTTGTCTTTTCACTGAATAAGGCTTTGCCTTTTGGCTATAACTTATGGTTGCACTATCTTTGCAGGATAAATGGAAATAATAGTTTTTTGAACACTTTCCAGTCACTAGTTTTGAATGTTAAGACTGAATAGATAATGAGGAAAGACTGTCTTAAACAATTAAGTAGGCAGAATGACATATTTAAGAAGAACATTGACTATTGCTGCAGTATAAACACTAAGAAGAAAATATAACACTTTAGAGCAGCCTTAATGAGATGCTTACACATAAGCTGCATGTAAAAAGAGAAGAAAATGGGTCATCTATAGATCCATTGTGCTAATTAGGAAAAAATATATCGAAATAGCCATCTAACCTGTTAAATCCATAAACTGCATTAACAAGAAGGTGTGTCATAGCTACACCAACCTTTCATAATCCAATTAAAGTTTCTCTTAAATTCAGAGTTCTTTGTGAAAGAATTATTCTGGAATGCCTCTTAATATTTACCTCTTCACTTTTTATAGAAAAAAAGCACACACAAGAACAGTTCACTTAGGTTTATTATGCTGAGTTAAAAAGCTTATGTTTAATTTTTCTATTATGTAGTGGGTTTTGCATTTTCTTAATTGGTCGAAGTCCAGAGTCTTTTATTCTTCCTTCAGTTTGAACTTAAAGTCTTTTAACACTGGGATAAGATATTGCAGATGAAATCACTGCAGTATTTCATGAAGCGAGTAAAGTATGTCTCTAATTCAACTAGAAATAGACAATATTTTCTAAAATGCCATTTATAATTTTCAGCTTTGCATTCCAATGGTGTATGTTCATATAGTAATCATTTAACATTATGACGATCCTTATAATCATTGCTAGTTCAAGCCTCCTTTCACTCATCTGTACAAGTACAACCTTAGATCCCTTAGGTTTCAGTATCTTATTACTTTAGGTTATCCAATGGTTTTCAGGTTTGAGTATTCCTTTGTTTCAAGATTTTATTCTTAACTCTGTAACTTAGAAAATTACCTTCATATATTCCTAGTACTAGGAATCCTATACTAGGATGAAAAATAGAATATGCATCAAGTGAGCCCTACATATCAGCCTGAAAACCTCCAGGTGGCTGCCTCCTCTCTAATAAAAGATTTTTCTCCTTAACTACCTCTGTCTATAATTTAAATTTCATGTACTATCAGAGCCTTTTCCAGTTTAAATGAACATCTCTTATTTAGCATTGTATCATAATCTTCATTTAAATTCTGATGAATTAATTTTCTACTTTTCCTTTTCTGATGAATTAATTTTCTACTTTTCCTTTTCTCATTTTGTTTTCTCAAAGAACTATAGTAAAGAATCAACTAAAGTTCTGATAAGACATGTCATATAATAGTTAGATATATGTGTAGCAAAGCTGTAAACGGTAAAGACGACTTTAGCTTAAAATCAAAATAAATTGTATAACTGTGCTAAAAAGGTAATGAATCTACCTTATGCAAGTTTTTGTAAAAACATATTTGGAATGTTTTTCATATACTTAATAAGCTTTTATAAAGTCATGGCTTCTGTAATCATGAAGAAATAGACTCAGCTCCAGGAAATTCACAATAGCAGTATATACAGGCCTGTATAACAGAAGAGTTGTATGTGATAAATTGTTCTTTATAAGAGCCTACACACTAAAGGCTAGCTTAATTGAAATCGTGAGACTAAAACATGGAAAAGGAAATATCATGGAGGCAGGTGTTTGAAATAGTTTCATTAACAAGTTTATAGTCCTGTTTCAGAACTTCAATGCCTTTGTAAAATTAGGATCCTGATCCTGAAAGACAGTTGTAGTATTAGACTGTTACAACACCATTTTCTCTGTAAAAGTAGCTTTCCTTCCAGCCAAACACCCTATGAGGCATTCACTGAAAAAATTGGTCAAGCAGCTTAATTTATTTTTCTATGTCTGTCAACAATGTGCTAGAAATAAAAGGTTTGGAGCATTTATTTTTTTTTTCCATTCTAAATATGGAGAAAAATATATTTTAAATGCTCTAGCACCAATCCATTCCCTTAAATACTATTCCTTTTTTAAACCGAAACCAATGTTTTCAGTCTTACACTGTAATTGTCAAGACAAGTTCAGAATTCAATTAGATTTTCAACAGCTTAACAACCAGAATGAAAGTAATCCAAGACTTTATAGCACAGAATGTACTGAAACCACCTAAACCAAGAATTAAAGTTTGCTACCAAGGAATCCAGAAAGTTAGTAAATTTTAGGTGATATAACCATTCAGTTGATTTAATCTAAGTACTTGTAGAACAGAAATGCAATATGTAATTAGATAATTTCTACCTTAGTCACTTTTCTTATTAACTTTATGCATATAAAAATATTTTGTGTACCTTACTTCCCAATTTTTATCTCTAGTGTCCAAAGTCTTACACTGGTAACACTGGATGATTTCATTCTCTTGTAGGACCCTGAGGTAAATAATGGGAACTGATTCCTCTATTTATTTTTTTTTCCTTTTTTGTTATATTTACAGTAGTATTTGTCTTAAACAGACCATATGCATTTGATGTCAATCTAACCTGAAGAAAGCAAACTAATTTTAGAATACCACCAGTTTCCGATGGAGATTCAAGGGATGGTATTAGACAATAGGTCATATGTCCAGGAAGCCATTTTTTCTGTTTCTGCAGGAACCTATCTGTCACACTTTCAGTAGACCAGTTATCTAAGGCCTCAGGGAAGGACTGTGAGATTAAGTTTGAAATATTATGTTAATCTACAACACACACACAGATTAAGATACAGATACTTATCTATAAACAATTTATATAGAAATGGTTTTGAGCCATGAAATGGAATACTGAAAATTACAGGTATAATTTCTTTCTAGACCATAAAATATTGAATATAAATTAACCACTGAATGACATTGTATTTGGCAGTGGGAGGGGTTCCAGGAATGGCTTCTGTGAGAAGACACCAAGAGCCACTCCCATGTCCGACATTGACCTGCTGACCAAAGCTGAGCCCCTCAGCAATGCTACTGCCACCTCTGTTATATTTAATGAAGGGTAAAAATACTGTGCAGTATCTATGAGAAAGAGGGCTGGGAAAGATGTGAGAGTAAGAGCCCTGCAGACATCTGGATCACTGAAGAAGGAAGGGAGAAAGTTATTCAGGTGCGAGAACAGATATTCCCCTATGACCTTTGGAGAAGTCCATGATGATGCAGGCTTTACCTCTGCAGCCCATGGAGGACCATGGTGGAGTAGAAATTCACACTGCAGTCCGTGGTGAGCCCACACTGGAGCAGGCTTCTGGTAGGAATAAAAAGAAATAAAAAAAGTTGTTGACATTCATTCAACACAAGCAATCCAGGAGGTTCCTTGATTGTGTGGAAGACAACTTCCTTCTGCAAGTAATAGAGGAACTGACAAGGAGAGGTGCCATGCTCACCAACAGGGAAGGGCTCATTGGAAATGTGGCACTCCAGGGCAGCCTTGGATGCAGTGACCACGAGATGGTTGAATTTGAGGTCATTAGGACAGTGAGAAGAGTGTGCAGCAAGCTCACTGCCCTAGACTTCAAAAAAGCAGACTTCAGCCTCTTCAGGAACCTGCTTAGTAAGGTTCCATGGGATATAGCCCTAGAGGGCAGGGGGGCTCAAGACTCTTGGTTGGTCTTCAAGGATCACCTGCTACAAGCTCAGGAGTGTTGTATCCCAACTAGAAGAAAGTGCAGCAGGAGGGCCAGGAGACCTCCTTTTATAGATAAGGAGCGCCTGAAGAAAATTCAAACAAAAAAAGAGCTTTATAGAAAGTGGAAGCAAGGACAGGCAGCCTGGGAAGAGTACAGGGTTATTGTCCAGGAACCTAGAGACCAGGTTAGGAAAGCTAAGGCCCAGTTAAAATTAAACTTGGCTAGGGATATTAAGGATAACAGGAAGGGATTCTACAGGTACATAGGAAACAAAAAACAGATTAGGGAGAACGTAGGCCCCCTCAGGACGCTCTCGGGTGAACTAGCTACACAGGATTTGGAGAAGGCTGAGGTTCTGAATGACTTCTTTGCCTCGGTCTTCTCTAGCAAAGGCCCTGACCACACCACCCATGTCTTGGAAGGCAGACACAGGGACTGTGAGAATGGAGACCTTGGCCCACTGTAGGAGACGAATTGGTTCGAGACTATCTTAAAAATCTGAATGTGCACAAGTCCATGGGTCCTGATGAAATCCATCTGTGGGTCCTGAAGGAGCTGGCAAATGAAGTTGCTAAGCCGCTGGCCATCATATTTGAAAAATCATGGCAGTCAGGTGAAGTTCCCAATGACTGGAAAAAAGGGAAATATAACCCCCATTTTCAAGAAGGGGAAAATGGATGACCCAGGCAATTACAGACCAGCCTGTCTCACCTCTGTGCCTGGCAAAATCTTTGAGCAGATTCTCCTGGAAGGCTTGCTAAGGCACACGAAAAACTAAGAGGTGCTTGGTGACAGGCAGCATGGCTTCACCAATGGGAAATCCTGCCTGACCAATTTGGTGGCCTTCTGTGATGGGGCTACAGAACTGATGGACAGCGGTAAAGCAGTTGATGTCATCTACCTGGACTTGTGTAAAGCGTTCGACACTGTCCCACATGACATTCTTGTCTCTAAATTGGAGAGACATCAATTTGGTGAATGGACCACTCCGTGGATAAAGAACTGGCTGGATGGCTGTGCGTAAAGCGATGTGGTCAAAGGACCAGTGTCCATCTGGAGACCAGTAACGAGTGCTGTCCCTCAGGGATCAGTGTTGGGACCGGTCTTGTTTAACATCTTCGTCGCTGACATGGACAGTGAGATTGAGCGCGCCCTCAGCAAGTTTGCCAATGACACCAAGCTGTGTGGGTCGGTTGATACGCTGGAGGGAAGGAATGGCATCCAGAGGGACCTTGACATGCTTGTGAGGTGGGCTGATGCAAACCTCATGAAGTTTAACCATGCCAAGTGCAAGGTCCTACACCTGGGTCAGAGCAATCCCAGACACAGCTACAGGCTGGGCAGAGAAGAGATTCAGAGCAGCCCTGTGGAGAAGGACTTGGGGGTGCTGGTTGATGAGAAAATGAACATGAGCCGGCAGTGTGCACTTGCAGCCCAGAAAGCCAACTGTATCCTGGGCTGCATCAAAAGGAGTGTGACCAGCAAGTCGAAGGAGGTGATCCTGCCCCTTTATTCTGCTCTTGTGAGACCTCACTTGGCTTATTGTGTGCAGTTCTGATGTCCTCAACATAAAAAGGACATGGATCTGTTGGAACAAGTCCAGAGAAGGGCCACGAGAATGATCAGGGGACTACAACACCTCCCATATGAAGATCGGCTGAGGAAGTTGGGACTGTTCAGCCTGGAGAAGAGAAGGTTGCATGGAGACCTCATAGCAGCCTTCCAGTATCTGAAGGGGGCCTATAGGTATGCTGGGGAGGCACTCTTCATTAGGGACTGTAGTGGTAGGACAAGGGGTAATGGGTTCAAACTTAAACAGGGGAAGTTTAGATTGGATATAAGGAGGAAATTCTTTCCTGTTAGGGTGGTGAGGCACTGGAATAGGTTGTCCAGGGAGGTTGTGAATGCTTCATCCCTGGCAGTTTTCAAGGCTAGGCTGGACGAGGCCTTGGGTAATGTGGTTTAGGGCGAGTTGTCCCTGCCCATGTCAGGGGGTTGGAACTTGATGATCTTAAGGTCCTTTCCAGCCCTAACTATTCTATGATTCTATATAGTAACCACTACTGAATGATTAGGAGGTGGTGATTTTCTTCAGGACAGGTATAATTTAAATACACATGTATATTTTACTACTTTGTTTTTTTTTTGGGGGGGGGGTGGATCCCATGTTCTGTTTTGTTAATAAATGCTATTTATTATGTGGCGTGTTCTAAGTACTTGCCTTGAGCTTTAAGGTTTTGAGTGATGTGAGTTCTGATCACCTGAGAGAACCTCTGCTCCTTATGCTCCTGCAGCAACAGAGGATTGTTACAGCTAGCAGTCCCTCTGAATGTAAATATTCAGAGGTGAGTTAGGGTGAGTTGAGTTCAGGGGCGTTCTCACTGTGGCTTTATTCAGTTGAACATACTTAACTCGTCAGGTAGGTGCTATGTGGAATGATTCTGAATATTATAATAATTTAACAGTTTGTAATCATCCACTGTTGATATTAATGAAAATAATAATAAAAAGAATCAAAAAGTGTTAGTTGATTGACTTAAATGTTGTTCAGTATTCAAAGGTAATATGATAGGTGCTTTTCACATACACCTACAGAAAAATCTGCTGTAGTCAAATATGAATGTTTTTTCAGTACGTAGCAGTGTATTACATTGTCAAAGTTAGTGAGATATCTGACAAAAAAATTGAGACAGGCATGGTTTGGAAATTTGAATCTATTTGGATCTCAGGTCTGTTTCAAATTCTTCATTAAAAATAACATATAAGACTGTTCAGTTTGCTCTCTTGACTATTGTACATTGTTTTTGCAAGACAAGCAAAACTTTTTCTAATTGAAGCACATAGACAACACTGCTGGTGTTAGTAATAATAATGTTTCAAAAAACATTCTGATTAACGCAACACCAAATATCTGTTTTGAATGGAATAAAATGGACTATTTCAGTTGGAAGGGAACTATAACCATTGGGGCAGTTGAGGGGAAGTTGCCATTTATGTCAATGATAGGCTGGAGATTATTGGACTCTGTCTGGGTACAGGTGATCAGTTAACAGAGAGTTTGTGGGTGAACAGCAATGGGAGACATTACTGTGGGAATCTGTTACAGACCACCTGATCAAGAGGAATCTGCGGATGAAATACTCTATAGACAGACAGGAACAGCATCATGTTCACAGACCCTTGTCCTCATGGGGGACTTCAACCATCCTGATATCTTTTAGAGGGATAGTATGGCCTGGCACAAGCAATCCAGAAGGTTTCTCAGTTGTGAGGAAGACAACATCCTTCTGCAAGTAATAGAGGAGCCATCAAGGAGAGGTGCCATGCTTGATTTCATGCTCACCAACAGGGAGGGGCTGATTGGAAATGTGATGCTCCAGGGCAGCCTTGGTTGTAGCGATCATGAAATGGTCAAGTTAGAGTTCCTCAGGATAGTGAGAAGGGCACACAGCAAGCTCACTGCCCTGGACTTCAAGAGAGCAGACTTTGGCTTCTTCAGGAACCTGCTTTGTAAGGTTCCATGGGATACAGCCCTGGAGGGCAGGGGGGCCCAAGACTGTTGTTTGATATTCAAGGATCACCTGCTACAAGCTCCGGAGTGTTGTGTCCCAACTAGAAGGAAGTGCAGCAGGAAGGCCAGGAGACCTCCATGGATGGATAAGAAGTTGCTGAGGAAATTTAGAGGGGAAAAAAAGAGGGTTATAAATGCTGGAAGCAAGGACAGGATGCTTGGGAAGAGTACAGGGATGTTGTTTGGGAAGCTAGGGAAAAGGTTAGGAAAGCTAAGGCCCAGTTAGAATTAAACCTGGCTAGGGATGTGAAAGATAACAGGAAGGGATTCCATAGTTACATTATAAATAAAAGCCAAACTAGGGACAATGTGGGCCCTCTCCGGAAGCTATCAGGAGAAGCGGCTACCCTGGATTTGGAGAAGTCTGAGGTTATTAATGAGTTCTTTGCTTCAGTCTTCGATGACAAATGCTCTGACCACACCACCCATGTCTTGGAAGGCAGACGCAGGGACTGTGAGAATGAAGACCTTAGGCTCACTGTAGGAGAGGATCTGGTTCGAGACCATCTTAAGGACCTGAATGTACACAAGTCCATGGAACCTGATGAAATATATTCATGGGTCCTGAAGGAGCTGACAAATGAAGTTGCTAAGTCACTGTCCATCATATTTGAAAAATCATGGCAGTCAGGTGAAGTTCCCAACAACTAGAAAAAGGGAAATATAACCCCCATTTTCAAGAAGGAGAAAATGGATGATCAAGGGAACTACAGACCGGTCAGTCTCACCTCTGTGTCTGGCAAAATTTTGGAGCACGTTCTCCTGGAAGGCATGCTAAGGCACATGAAAAACTAAAAGGTGCTTGGTAACAGCCAGCATGGATTCACCACAGCCAAATCCTGCCTGACCAATACGGTGGCCTTCTATTATGGAGCTACAGAACTGATGGACAAGGCAGAGCAGTTGATGTCATCTACTTCAACTTGTGCAAAGCGTTTGACACTGCCCCACACGACATCCTTGTCTCTAAATTGAAGAGACATCAATTTGATAGGTGGACCACTTGGTGGATAAAGAACTGGATGGATGGATGTGCGTAAAGAGTTGTGGTCAAAGGCTCAATTTCCATCTGGAGACCAGTAACGAGTGGTGTCCCTCAGGGATCAGTATTGGAACTGGTCTTGTTCAACATCTTTGTAAGTGACATGGACAGTGGGATTGAGTGAGCCCTCAGCAAGTTTGCCGATGACACCAAACTGTGTGGTTCAGTTGATACATGGAGGGAAGGAATGCCATCCAGAGGGAACTCAACACAAGAGATGAGCTGATGCCAATGTTATGCACTTTAGCTGTGCCAAGTGCAAGGTCCTACACCTGGGTCGGAGCAATCCCAGGCACAGTTACAGGTTGGGCAGTGAGGAGATCCAGAGCAGCCCTGTGGAGAAGGACCTGGGGCTGTTGATCAATGAGAAAATGAACATGAGCTGGCTTCAGTGTGCTCTCACATCCCAGAGAGCCAACCGTATCCTGGGCTGCATCAAAAGGAGCGTGACCAGCAGGTCGAAGGAGGTGATCCTGCCCCTCTACTCTGATCTTGTGATACCTGATGTGGAGTATTGTGTGCAGTTCTGGTGTCCTCAACATAAAAAAGACATGGAACTGTTGGAACAAGTCCAGAGGAGGGCCAAGAGGATGATCAGGGTACTGGAGCACCTCCCATATGAAGATAGGCTGACAGAGTTGGGTCTGTTCAGCCTGGAGAAGAGAAGGTTGCATGGAGACCTCATAGCAGCCTTCCAGTACCTGAAGGGGCCCTATAAGGATGCTGAGGAGGGACTGTTTATTAGGGAGTGTAGTGATAGGACAAGAGGTAACAGGTTAAAACAGGGGGAGTTTAGATTGGATATAAGGAGGAAATTCTTTCCTGTTAGGGTGGTGAGTCACTGGAATGGGTTGCCCAAGGAAGTTGCAAATGCTCCGTCCCTGGCAGTGTTCATGGCCAGGCTGGACTGAGTCTTGTGTGTCATGTTTTAGTTTGTGGTGTCCCTGCCCATGTCAGGGGGGTGGAGCTAGAGGATCTTAAGGTCCTTTGCATCCCTAACTATTCTGTGATTCTATGATTCTATGATTTTAGATTGCTTTTATTGAAATTGTAAGTCCAGAGGAGGGCCATGAGGGTGATTGGTTGAATGGGGCACCTCCCGTATGAAGACAGGCTGAGAAAGTTGAGGCTGTTCAGCCTGGAGAAGAGAAGGCTGCATGGAGACCCTTTCGCAGACTTCCAGTATCTGAAGGGGCCCTATAAGGATGCTGGGGAGGGACTCTTCATTAGGGTTTGTAGTGGTAGAACAAAGGGCAATGGGTTCAAACTTAAACAGGTGAAATTTAGGTTAGATATGAGGAAGAAGTTCTTTACTGTGAGGGTAGTGAGGCACTGGAATAGGTTGCCCAGGGAAGTTGTGAATGGTCCATCCCTGGCGGTGTTCACAGCCAGGTTGGACAGAGCCTTATGTGACATGGTTTAGTGTGAGGTGTCCCTGGCCATGGCAGGGGGGTTGAAACTTGATGATCTTAAGGTCCTTTCCGACCCTAACTATTCTATGATTCTATGAAGTTTTGTAAAATTGACTTTGGTTTCTGCAAATGCTGTTGCATTTTAAAAATTCTCATTATTTAAAGGTATGTTTTTCTTATTATTATGACATTTGAAGATTTAATGGCAGCTCATTACATTCCATTTTATGTAATATGTCTTTGAAATATATTTGAGTGTCTAAGTGAATGTGAACATTGAAGTGAACTGAGCAGGCATACTAACTTACTGAATTATTTTCCAGAAATAGTTTCACATAATAAGAATAAATATGAATAAATTTGAAAAAGCAGAGATGAGAACTTCTAACAAATAAAAAATTTGAAAAATTCAATATGGTGTCCTTTTTAATGATGAATTTCACTGAAATTTGCTTTCTACGTATTTAAGACCCGAGGATAATATTCAGCAAAATGTCCATACTAATTATAGATTTTCAATATTAGACATAATTAGTGGAAATCTATCAAGCATAAAAATAGAAACATATTATTCTTTACATATATATGGTTAATAATATCATTAGCTAAATGTAAATATATGCAGTCACTGTCAGAGTGCATAGTCACTGTCATAGTACAAGCAGACAGAAAAATATAGAAAAAAGTGCTTTTTAAAAAAATTGTTGAGAACTATAAGAGTCACTTTATTTAATTAGCAGAAATTACATGTGTTTTTTTCGTTCTCGTGTACTTCTGTGCATGTGCGTTTATGGAGAAGTAGAAGGCAACTGAAAGCACTCATGAACTGAAGAAAAAATACACGGGAAAACCCCTTTATGTAGATACAGAAACACCAACGTTTCCATTAAATGAAAGAGAAAGGAGATAAACAGCTGTTGTAGAAAAGAGAAAAAAAGATCAAATTTTGATTTATATGCAATTTATGCAAGAGCAATAATGTTTTTAACCTTTTTCAAAAGATCTATCATCCACTGGTAATTTCTGAATAATATAAGTAATAGCTACCTCACAGCAGTAGAGAGTTAAATTCCTGATAAAGAAGTTCATTATGTATGACTTGAGAAGCCTAAAAAGTAGATGTCACCATTTAAACTCACTCTCTAAGCTCCCTTTATGGTTAAAAGGCAGACGCAGAAACTTCTAGAATGACTTTGATTTCATATTTACATAAACAGCTAAAATAGGTCTGGTGAATCATTCCTGATGAGTACCATTTTTCTCCATTGAATTTAAGTGCCATCTAAATTTCAAGCCCTGATATAGATAGCTCACTGCAGATTGTGAAAGAGAGATGAGGATGTAGAAGTCATTTAATATTTTAAAGGTAATTGGTTCAGAAGTTTGTACAGAAAAAAAGGACAGCATATACTGAAGAGCAGAAGTTGCATTTTTTTTTTTATCCTTAAGTGTTTTAATTTAATTTAAAATGTTTTACAATAAATGTGACTTCTGGTTTAGGCAAACCAACTTTACAGTTGCTTCATGTATCAAAATCTTTACCACTTAGAGCTCTTTTTAATACACCATTGCAACATAATGTAATGCTCCTACTTCTTGCTATAACTGTCAAGTATGAAGATAGAGCAGAGAGGCAAAAAAAAAAAAAGTTAAATACCTTCTTTAACTGAATTAACTGTATGTCTCTCACAAAGTTTTTGGTTTTGGGGTTTGGCTATTTTTCAGAAGTTTCCTCATATTTTCTGTCTTAAAATTAAGAAATTATTGAGAAGACTCTCCAGCAGCTCTTCTGTTGTCTTTTGGGCTTTTTTTTCTTTTTCCTCAAGCAATTTTTAATAATTTTTTTTCTTCAAGCTTAAACATTTAATCTTTATAGAAATAAGTCTTATCCCCTTTGTAAATATATTGGTTATTACAGACCTCAAAGCACAAAGCAACATTATTTTATTCCTGCTAAGTCCAGATGATACATGAGACTGGAAATTTTCTTGATTTTGTTGTTCAGATCATACTCTTATGTCACAAACTAGTTTGTGCTAAAAAAAGTAAAAAATGCAAAACCACAAATACAGCTGGCATTCCTGTGAAATATAAATTAATTGATAAAATGTATTATGAGAGTAAAGTAATTCCTTTGAATACACTGACTTCCACGCATTTGTTTCTTAAAACATTATCATTTGGGGTATCAGTTTTTAGATGTTTTTGCAATTCCCATATAGGTCATTCATGCAGTCTGCTAAGCAAGATCTTTATTATGGGTCTAGATGAAAAAGGAGATATCAAACATAGAATTTTTCAGAACTGAGACAAGTATTCAGACATCTTGAGCCGTACGACTGAAAGGATATAATCATGTACAGCAAGTTAATAGACATATATTAATAAAGCTGATATGATCCTTTAAGCCACCCATTATTCCCAAGTGTACAGTCAGTTTTATGTGACACTTTCCTGCTTGTTTTCTGCTTCACCAGCTAACAATATGTTTCAGGTATAATTCAGAGGCCACAAAAAAACTTTTTTTTCTCGTAAGAGGTTTTGATACAAATGAAACAATTTCAGTCTTTGATTTCTTTAACTTCCTCCAGAACTCGATTGATTTCTGAATATTTCAAAAGGAGACATTCATTACCTACAAATCTCTTTAGAGTTCAAAATGTCTTTCTGTATGTCAACCCCTTGCTCATTTAGAATTTATAAAATGCCTACATGCTTTATCATTCCAGACATGCTTATTTGTTTTTCTGGGTCAGGATGCCCTAGGAAGTCACATGCATTATTAAGTGAATCATTTTATACATAACTTAGCACACAAATGGCTTTACATGTACTTAACTCCAGAATCTTTCTGAACATCCCCACAATGATTGAATAAAACACAAGGTTAACTGGTCCCTGCAGCTAACTTTTCAAAATTTGTTTTAACACTTTCTCTTATTTTTCATTGTAGAGCTTTCCTGCCCTCAAGCAGAGAAACACTCCCAGTGTATTGATTTTTGTTAATTAATTTGGAATTTTATTTGAAAGCATGCAGATCCATATCCATTCTGTGCTATCACAAAAGTTAAATGCATAACTTAGCATGCTGGGTTAACCTTGTCTGGCTGTCAGGGCTCCATCTACTCTATCATTCTCCTTCCTCAGCTGAACAAGGGAAAGAAAATATGATGAAAGGCTAGTGGATTGAGACAAGGACAAAGAGATCACTCAGCAGTTTCCATCAGCCTGTCTCACCGCGATCTTCACCACACTGCTCTGGTGCCTGGAGCACCTCCATCTCCTCCATCCTCACTCACCTTAGTGTCTGCAGAGCTGTTTCTCTCACATTTTCTCACCTCCCTCTTCCAGCTGTTTTGCAGCAGTTTTTTTACCTTTTTAAAATATGTTATCACAGAAGTGCCACCAATGTTGTTGATTGTTCAGTTTTGGCCATCAGTGAGCCCATCTTCAAGGTGGCTGGAAATGGCTCTGTCAGACATGGGAGCAGTTCATGGCCTCTTACTACTGATGGCATCCCTGTAGCTCTCCTGATACCAAAACCTTTCTATGAAACCCCAATGCCTCTAGTGTTGACTGTATCACATCTCATTTCACAAGAAAAGTATCTTGTCTTTTCTAATCAAGACATGTTTAGATGCTAGGATGTCAAATCTTTCTCATACTGGGGTATATGAAATATCTGAGTATAATAATTTCTCAATATATTTATAATCATTCTCCATTTGCTTAACCCTATTACTGGCATTACAATTTTGAGAAGCAAGTTTGGAAAGAAGTAAAGCAAGTCCAATGAGGTGAATGCCATCTCACCAGTTAGGAATTATTTATTTTTATTTTATTTATGTGATCATTTGTCCTGCTAGCAGACAATATATCTGTAAATATTAATGCCTTAATTGTTGGTATTGAAAAAAACTAGAAGTGGGAACAATTGAGCTAACTCTGGATTGTATTCTGTTCTCCATAGGTGTCCTAAGAGATTGTGTTCAGTTTCATCTTAATCAAGGTCACTAAATGAATGGAAATTCATTCCAATGAATGGAAATTCAAGGTCACTCAGGATCAGAATGTAGCCCTCCTGTTCTGAAAGGTGACTGGTTTTCTTTGTTTCTATAAAAAGGAACTGTTGTTGTCTACATGTCTGAGTAATTTATCACATCACCCTACTAAATTTGCCTATCTTTGTCAAATTTTCTCTCATTGTAAACGCTATGCAGTTTCCTAACAGTAAATGTATATCTTTTTTTATTTGCTTATTTTTCAACAATGTAATATGCATGTTCCATATGTATACTTTTATAATTTTACAGTATTATGAACACAGCTACGATCACAGTGTTTGGTATGGACACTTTTACAGTATCAACCATATGAAATTTCCAAAAATATTCCTTATTTTTTGTTTGTTCTATTTTTGGAGATTTTAATTTATGAAGAATGGCAGTAATTATGAACACAGCTACGATCACAGTGTTTGGTATGGACACTTTTACAGTATCAACCATATGAAATTTCCAAAAATATTCCTTATTTTTTGTTTGTTCTATTTTTGGGGATTTTAATTTATGAAGAATGGCAGTAATTCTCTCTTTAAGTATGGTCTGTAATGTAGAAAATGAAAACAGCATATAATGAACTGCAATATGATATTAATTAAAAAGAAAACTTTCAAAGACACTATGGTACTATAAAAGTAAAACCAATAAATTAACTCATTTTCTATCTTCAGACAAGTATACCTCTCTGAGGCAGACATTTTCAGTTCAAATTAGAATACTGACTATTATAATTCAACCTCTTGAACTGTTTCCTTATCTAGATCCCTCTAAGTTACAAAATACATTAGTGTTCACGGGCTCAACCTTCAGTCTTACATGCAAAAATAGAGACCATCCATTACTGTTTCAGACCAGTATAAAATGAAATAAATTGTATGTGGCCTAATATTCTGAGATTTTGCATTAGCTAGGTGTATTTTACTCCCATTTCCATGTGAGCAACATGATACTGAATAAAAAAAAAACACCTCTGAATCCAGTTTGCTGAAGTAAATTTATCTTCTCTGCTGTGCATAGATAGAATGAAACCATCAAGATTGAACAAATACCTTCAAATAAATTGCGCAAGTTTCAGTCACTGTAATTAACTATAAGCCTTAAGGAAAGGAACATTCTTAGTCTGGATGCTATTACCAAAGCATGGCATTTCCCAGGAAAAGGCTTAGAATACTAGTGTGAAAATATTATCAAAAGGTTTTAGACAGCCATATCCAGCCAGGAGATCTTTTTCTGAGAGACAAAAACAAACCAGAAGCTTCCTGAGGAACAGTAAAGTAGAAATGTATGATATTTTAAGATATTAATTTTTCATTAATTCAAATATTTAATACTTGGCATTATGATAAGTGCAATCACCAATGTCTTAAGACAACAATGATTTTTGGCTTTTCTTACAGGTGAGGATTTCTGACTGGTTTTTGTTCCTAAAGCAGCATATTTAACACATTAAGTTTAGGATACTGTCCAGTATTGGCCATCAAGAAGGACGCATAAGGAACAGTGCAACTTACTTTTTCATTAGCATTGTATTCTACAGCTTTACCACTTTAATCTCTGCTAACAATACATTAAAACAAAACAAACAAAAAAAAGAGATATTTGTCTTAATAATGGGAATCTCCAATGAGATAACAGCTAACACTGTTTTGCTGTTATGACTCAACCTGTTCCTGAATATCTTTTTGTTGTGTGTGTTGCTTATATCTGTGGGTTTTATTTTAATCATCAAGACACTTCCTATGTAATATTTATCTGAACATCTGGAAAAGCACCTATTTTCTTTGAACATAATCACATAATATATACAAGATTAAAGAAGACACACTGACAGCTAATGTTGTCACTCTTTCTTTTTTAAACCACTATTGCTTCTATTTTTTTCTGCTGATAGTTAGAATTTCCCCTGTGATACAATGAGTAATGTATTATTCTTCTTCTCAATAGCTCATCTTGTCTCTGGTTTTGTTAAAATTTGCTTGGTTCTCAACATCAGTAGTGTTAAATTAAAGAAGGATGATACTGTGATTCAGGCCTTACTGAAAGCTATGATTTATTCATTAAAATTAAAATTTCTGTTGTGTGTATTTGGAATGGGATTAAGGGAGGAAGGGTGGAAAGGGATGAGTTTGCTAAATGGATATTTTTCAGTGTATAGAATAACTAAATAGGCTAATTTTAAGCCTTTTAATTTCTCTGAGCTTCAAGAACTCTTTTTCTGAATGAGAACATCTGTTCCAGCACCATTTCTGTCCCTTCTATCTCAAATCATTCCATGACTATGGCTAATAGAAGTATTTGCTTCTGCTGCTTCTCATCAAACTTTTCTTTTTTAAATCACACAATTCATATACTGATTCTCCCACATCCAGACCGATACCCAATTTTGTGTAACAAAACTCATGGCAACAAATATATAAAAAGCTCATGCTTGCTACTATTCAATTTATTTTTAATATTAAATTGATTAGAATATTTTATTTCATTATAGTTATCGCTAATAGTTGAAATCTAAAAGTGGAGTTCTGTTAAAAGTGGATTTCTGCTAGCCATTCAGGACCTTAAATCAGTTGCTACTTATGGCTTTCATTAGCTTAACTGTTGAAAGAAATGTCAAAAGGTATGCTTGTGTTTAAGACTATTTCTTTGCTTACTAAAACCTCACCTTTATGTCATAAAAGTATTTCTTAGAGAGACTGATAACAAGTCATTATTCTTCAAGAATACGTTTTCCCCTCATAGACTGGAAACCTAATAAGCCTTATACACTATGTTTATTCAAAACATTTGCATTTTGCAGCAAGCATTGCCTGTGGAGTATGTTAAAGACAGTGGGTTTTGCTTATTTAACTGTGTTCCCAAGGAAAACAAATTTTAATGATTATTCTATCTGTTCGTTCCCCCATTAGTAATCTCTCAATTTTTTCTCATTCCAGGCAGAACTAGGAGTGAGTCAAGGCTCTCAAGCTTTTTTAGGAGTGTCACGGAAGTCAGTAGCTGTTAGAAAAGATACAAGCCATTGAGTATGAATAAGATTTTTTTGAATACTTTTTGACCCTGTAATCCAATTACTGCTGCTGAGCACTGCAGCATATATGACACTGTTAAAACAATCTTGAGTAAAAACAATGTAAACGTATGGAAATATTACTATAATTCTCTTAAAAAAAAAAAAAACAAACAAAAACCAACAAAAAAAACAACAGCAAACCAATAAAAAACCACAAAAGAAATAACAACAAAAAGCCAATCAGCAGATGCTTAGGCATAAGAAACTATTGGGTCCATTGTTCATAAAACTACTTATGTACTCAGTACAGTGTAATTTTATCAAATTCTTGAGCCTGCAACACCCTTACTATAAAATCCGAGGGGAAAAAATGTTCTCTAAAAATATTCTGCAGCTAGCATTTTCAGGACCAAATTTGACTCATAAATCTTAAGTCATTAAATATGCCCAGAGCATCAAGAGCCCCTGATGGCCTTTCTGATAAAAACCAGAAACGATGTTTTTAATTAGCATCTGCCTTTGTCCTGCCTACCTGTTTTTCTCTCCACATGGTTTCCTTCCAAAAAAAAAAAAAAAAATCCAAAACCCTATAAGAACATTTCTGTTCTGGTTTATAATATGAGAAATTAATACTTTATGTGAACTACATGGAGCTGGTTGCAGCCAGTTGCAGCCAGTTCCCCACTGTGGCACTCCTGTGCCTGTTATTGCCCACTGGAGTTGTCACTGGCTTGAGGAGCACTACATACCAGCTGGGGGCAGTGACTGGCATGGAGTGGAGGCAACAGCAGCTACTTCTGTCATGGGACATTGGGAGCACCTGCCACCTCCCCCCATGGAATCCCTAGAAGTCAGTCAGTGGATGGGGGTGGAGGAAGCCACAGAAACATCTCACCAGCTTCAGCCTGGATTGAGGAAAAAGGGCCCTGGCCATGAGATCAGGCCACTTCCTGATGAGCCCTCCATGGCACTGACAGCTGAGCACAGCCCTCCCCTGCTGCCTGGGGACACAAAGCATTTAAAATCACATTTTAAAATTTGTTTCCCTGTTGTTTCCTGAATACCTCATAATTCTATTGCAAGGAGCAAGAAAGAGCACAAACAACACAGTTCATAACCAAGATGAAATAAATGGAACAGGTGGGAGGAGAGAGGGTATACTGTTTTTTATGACATGAAAACTGACATAAAATGAAGTACTAGTAGGCCTGTTTTGGATATTGAAAATATCTTCTATGGATCAGATAGACTAGCAGCTCTGATACAGTGATTACACATTTGGAAAGACTCAGGAAAATCTGAGTTTTAATTCATATGCAGATATGCTATGTGACACCAACAAGATGGATGACAGACCTGTTTCACAATTATATTGTAAATATTTTATCTATCTATCTATCTATCATCTTTTAATTTAACAGTACTCAATATTCTTTGTCACAATCCAGTTTTATTTGTTGGGACTTTGTCTACCTATGAGAAGAATACAATTCAATATTATTTAAATATATATAAAGTACTTTATTCCATTTTAACTGCTGGAAAACATTTTTAGCTCTTAGATACTGCAAACAGATTTTACAACCTTTTTCGTCTGTTTCTTTGCTTGTAAACATCTTAGATCCCAATCCTGAATAGTGGTTATGGTAGTGTTATGCAAATATAGAAAAACCCTACCTAACATGCTTGCATAGCTGAATTTTACTGTGCATCTAGGCTTTCAGGATAATTTCTTTCAGATATTGCTAAACCTTATTATAACACAGTAGGACATCTGTCTTTTCTGAGATGATTGAATATTGTTGTCAGCATCTATGTACATCATAAATAATGGCTGTCATTGACTGCAGCAAGTATTGGGGCAGGGGGGACCCAAAGAAACTACTAGCCACACAGAAGCTGTGCCTCCAACCCCTTTGGTTCCATCTTCTTTTCAGAAAAAATTCATACTTCCTGAAGTAAAATGTTCAATGCCACAGAGCAGGAATCACTGTTCTTACCTTACCCTCATCGATCAATTGCAGTTAAACTACCTGTATGAAGATACATAGCCACAGCTTTAGCACACAAATTTATGGGCAGGTAAATTATGGAAGCACCACTGCCAAGTCATGATAATGCTTCCAGACTGAGAGCTCCATTCTCCAAATCTCTGAAAGTAGGAGGTCTGCTGTCAGTGGTAAGCTTAATTATATATCATAAGGTGACACAGAATAAAAAAAAATAACACCAAAATCTTTCAAGCTTAACACAGGAAAAGTATGGAGACTTTTCATTTTTAGATGTTGCTAAAAACATCTCTGCTCCTGGAGATTTGATTGTCTCTTCTCAGAGCCAGCTCAGTGGTAGTGTCACTGAAGGCTCACCCGCAGCCTGTCTAGAGACACCTGAGCTGGTTTCTTTGCATGTGGGGACTCCTTTGTGGTGGTCACAAACTAAATCATTCCACAGCCCCTGAAATATCCTATGGTGACTTCTGAGTTGGCCTGGGAACCAGAAGACACCATGCATGTTCCTGCTACAACCAGGGGGTTTCATATGAAGTGCCTCTCGATCTGTGTAAGAAGTGATGATAATCTTTGTTGAGAAGGGTAGCTGCTGCCAAGGCCCTGATTGCATCCCCATCCCCTGGGTGTTTGTCTGCTGTGGCTTGGATCCAGCGCAGAAATAGTGCAGCAGTGCAGATGAGGGGTTTGGTGTCCCAGGGAGCCAAACCTCCATGATGAGGATTGTTCACAAAGCCCTTATGAAAGACTGCTATTTCTAGCAATATTTTCTCCAGCTTGAAGGAATGAGTCAACCTTTCCTGCCAAAGATCCTTATCCTCAGGTGATATAGCACTATCATAAATGACACTCTTTACCACACCCTTTTAACCTGGTTTATTGTTCCTCCACGAATATAAAATGTTTCAATATTTTATTTTATAATTTTGTCTCTATTTCCATTTCTCTCGGTTCACTGTATCAAAGTAATATGAGTGGGCACCACTTTTTTACTGGTAAAATGATCACACTATAAAGTGGTAATACATATTGTAGTAATACATTGAAATGATAATGTTTTAATTCTCTCAAACAGCATACATATTCACATTTCCATGAATGCAGTAAGTTTAATACTGTACAAAATATAGCTGGGAAAAGCCTTCTAGGTCCCAAAAAAGTGGAGTTTTCCATAGCATATGTTATAAACTAAGGTACATGTTGCATGTGAAGATTCAAAATTCAGGACCCTAAAATGACTGATATTAAACCTACGAACAGACCAAAATCAAGTAACTGGCTTCATTAAATGGTTTATTTTCACAGCTGTCTTGTTTGTGGGTTTGTGTTTGTATATTTCATAGGAGAAAATTATGAAGACCATATTTATATCATAGTTATCAAGTATTTCTAAATATAAACACCCTAGCAAGCTGGTTTTAAATTTCAAGCACTCAAGTTTGAAATTACTAATATTTAGCTTTTAATCACTATGCAGCATATTCTGTGAATAATTAATTTCCTTCTGAAGAGTGTTCATATAAATTTGGGTGAGTTGTTAAACTACTTCATTACTGCTATTTTATTGTAATTTTTCCAAAAATCTTAAAAGGTCCACAAATACAGAAACAATAAATAAATTTCACATCAAGGTTCTCATTAGAATTCATATTCCCATCAAAAAGTAACATAGTTTGTTACATTGCTCTGATAGCATGTTTTCTATGGACACACTTAATGATAAAACACGCCTTTTGAGTAATAAAGTTAAAAACATAGCAAAAATATTAGAGGATATGGGTTACCATAAAAAGAAAATTAACTAAGGTAGGAACCATTCTTACAAAAAAACCATGAGAGAATTATGAAAAGAATATCACCATATACTGGTAAACAAATAGAATTTTATGGATATCAAATTAACTGACTTGAACAATGGGAAGGCTTGCCATTTGAAATTATTGAGTTGTCAAAGCAAGATGACAGAGTGTAATAAACATTATTTGTGCCTTTGAAAATCTTGCCCAGGGATTTCACAAGTATTTAAGCCTGAGATATAACATTTAAGGGAAGTAATAGATGAATAACATTATCAAATATTTAGCTTCATCAAGGAAGCAGGCATTTGAGCTTTTAAGGGATAATTAGAGATAATAAGGAAGCCAGCTTCAGCATATATATTTTTTGATACCAATCTGCAGGAATTCTTCAAGAAATATTTTCAAAGATACTACTATTTCTCATGACATTGATACCATTCCTTATGCTGTTTACAGCAAAATAGTAGCTAATAGACTTCTGTTTTGAAATGCCACCACATGTAGATTGACTCTTACATATAATTTTTAGGTATAAGGTCATAAAAGGTCATAAAAGGAAATAAAAAAAAACCTGTAATTGAGAAACTTTCTCAACACATGGAACACATGGAACTTTTTTTGATGTACAAGATTAAAACTTGGGAAATCTGTCTCTTTAGTTCTTGCTGTGTAGCAGTTTTTCTAACTTGCTATATGTCCCTGACCGTAAAATATCATTTTGTTGATACAAATTTAATAGAGTTAGGTATTTTTATGAAGTATAATTCATACATTTACGATATGATCAGTCAAAAAGGCAACCTGAGAAAGAAGGGAAAATTACTGAGGAAAAGAAAATGTCTGCTGAAAAATATCGACAAGAAAATTGCCTGCCAGACTTGGGGCTGTGAGCCTTGGAACTAGATCTTGGAACCAGAAGCATCCTTGATAAGTGCAGCTGGCTTCTTTGAAGAACAGCAGAGTTACCTAGAAACTGGAGAAATCAGTAAGTGCAAATCCAGGAAACTGTAATGTCAGTTTATAATCTGAAAAGGTATAAAATAGTCTGTAAAAATAAAATTGGTCTGAAAGAACAGAAAGCATCATCTATTTGCTAAAATAGAAATTCACAGCATTCTTTGGCTGTTCAAAGTGGTTGCATACTAAGCCCTTTTATTTCTTTATTATATAAAAACATAATATATATAAATCTCTCTCATAGAGACTCCCATGCTACTGTACTTTCCCTTTTCAAAATAGGCTGAATTCTCCACATGAACCACCTATATAATATCTCAGACTGTTCCTGGGAGCACCTGTCTGACTCCAGACTCTGTGACACAGATCATCTTTGAAGTGAGACTTTGTTATCTCACTTTTTCTCCTTTGGGTTTCCTTAATACTATCCCAGCAAGATCAGACAGTAACTTTGGACTCCTCTTGGTTCACCTGCTCTTGCTTCCACCTACTGTAGACTTCTTTTTTGTTTCTGAGTTCAGCGAGTAGCTCCTGCCACCTTCACTTGATATCCTTCTTGTCCGGATGGACTTTTCTTGAGTTAGTTAATCTTTGAATACCATCCAATTGTCCTGGACCACTCTTTCTCTCCAGGGAAGAATGAAGTGGGATATGACCCAAAGAAGATCTCTGAAGAGGCTGAAGTGTGCTTTTCTGCAGTCTGTGGTCTTGCATTTTGTCCTTTTCCCTCCCCTTAATATCCCAAACTCCACCATCTCTTGCCCACTGCAGCCAAGGCTGCCTTCAGCTTTCACAGCCATAACCAGTTTCTCCTTGTTCATAAACACCTTTCCTTGTTTGTTTCTCAAGAGCTGTACTTGAGGATGTCATGGAAAACAAAACAAACTAACCAACTAAACACACCAAATATATTGCTTTTCTCTTTTCCTGCTTATTCACTAAACCAAAATTGTGTTGAAGAAAAAATTTGAAATAGTTTGGCTTGATTTGTTCTTGACAAATCTATGGGCATGAGCATTACTATAACACTAAGTTGCCCAATCTTGTGTCAGGATCTTAAAGTGAAAACAGCCAGACAAGCAGAAAATGTATGATTCCTGCCTCATGACATCTATCAATTAAATATAGTACAGGAAATAACAGGTGCACTTAGACAAGGGAATACTAGAGAAGGATAAGGCAATACTGGTCAGTGACAGAAAAAATGATCTGCGCGCAATAGCAGTCTGAACATCAGTGTACTTTTTTCTGGTTATAGGTATATCTCCATTTTGTAAGACATATTCTTGGATTTATTCTGAAATATCTGCATATATCTTTGATTCTTTTTGATTTCTTTAAGCAAACTGACAATCCAAAAAAGCTGCCACCAAAATAATTTCTTTGATCTGTCGTTCTGCCACCTCCCTCCTCATACAATTTGAAATATTTCAGTACTTTCCCATTATGGTCCAAGTCAAATTCATATCAGTTATTTGCGTAGCTTTACTCCGCATTTCTTCACACCTTGTCTTTACTTCCCACAGTTCTATTCTAAGGATGTCAGCCTTTATTGCATCTCTGTTTCTGTAACATTTGTCACTTGACAGGATCTAGATTTCTAAACAGATGTTGCAAAAGGCCAAGCAATTAAGTACTCGCATTCAGAAGAATGATCCAAAGTGCTTAATTATTTTTCTTTTACGTATTTATTGGAAAAGGGCTACAGCTCCTCTGTGCCTCCAGAGCGTATTATTTAGATCTCTGCTTCGTGTCTCCTTGGGAACCTGTATTTCTCTGAATTCCTGCTCACTAAAGTGGGAAGACTTTTGGATCACTGAAGTTATCTTCTGGTGGCCTAATATAGATTTTGTGTTTTAATTCTGATAGCCATAGCAGCTAGTTCACTCTACTTCCTCTGGGATAGGGGAAAGAATCAGAAGAGTAAAAGTGACAAAACTCATAGGTTGAGATAAACACATTTAATAGGTAAATCAAAAGCTGCATTATCAAGCAAAGCAAAACAAGGAATTGATTTACCACTTCCCATTGGCAGGCAGGTGATTATCAACCCCCAGGAAAGCAGAGATCCGTCATGAATAATGGTTACTAGGGAAGACAAATGTCATAACTTCAAAAGTCCATCCTTCCTCTTTCTTCCTCCAGCTTTTATTGCTGAACACGATGTCCCATGGTGGCTTTACTTTGAAAGGCACAGAGGTATCCATCTTCTGGCTTGACCAGATCTTAAGGGAGGTGTGTTGCCTACCAGGGGCTCAGATCAGTGATGTTGCTGCGAGGCTGCCTGGTCTAGTAAATCCCACTGACTTACCCTAGATATTGCTATTGATGTTGATGGCAGTAACCTGGGAATCATTAAGAAGGACTGCGAAGCCCTGGGAGAGGTAGTTAAGGGCTCTGGGGCTCAGATAGGTTTTTCATCAATCCTCCAGGTCACAAAGGAGGACCTTAAAAAGGTGAGGTGAATTTGGCAGGTTAATAAACAGCTAGAACAGCAGTGCCATAGTCCGGTTTGGTTATTTAGATCAGGGGATTCACTTTGGAAAGCCAGGTCTACTGGAGGCAGATGGGGCTGGTTTGTTCAAAAAGTAGAAAAGCTGCTTTGGTAGCAGACTTGCCAGGCTGGTCAAAGCAGCTTTAAACTAGAAATGTTGGGGGAGGGGGCATCGATCCATCCCAACACACCCCATCAGTTGCCAGCACCTGTAATAAATGATTGGAGCAATGCAAAGCTACTTCAGCTACTCCAGCCAATGAGTCAGCTTCATTTGGAACTCAGATCAAATGCCTATATGCAAATGCATAGATGTATCTCTAATTCTGTCTACAGGGATATGATATCACTGCATCACAGAAACATGGTAGGATGGCTCCTGTGATAGGAGTGTTGGAATGGAAGATTATAGGCTTTTTAAGAAAGACAGGCTGGGCAGATGGTGAGGGGGTGTAGCAGTTCAGCTCTGAGATCAGATTAGGTTGCTCAGGACTTTATTCAGTTGGGCCTTTAAAATGTCAAAAGTTCATTTATACTGAGTAGTCAAGATGGTAATTTATGGGTAACTTTTGAAAATTCTTGTCATGTACTCATGTACAATGACTGCAATGCCCATAATTTATTTCCTACCCCTATGTATGGCTCTGGTCTCCTTTTCAGTACAACCTTTTCACCAGGTTATCAGCACTGTGAGGAAATTGAATTGGTATTTATAGTGATATAGACACAAAATTCCTAAATCTCATTAAAAGCTACCAAAAAAGTCCTGGCAATATCATCTCTTCTCTGGACTTCAAAGCCTATCAGATTGACCTCTATGTATTTCTAATCCTAGAATGTGATAAATGCCATTAAAACTGTGCCTCTATTGTGGCTGTAGGGAATCTCATAAAATAACCATTGTGATGGACCGGCACATCCAGCATGTCTTCAGCTTGTCTAGGTGAAAATTAGCAGAAGCATCTAATACTCATATAAATGTTTTGGAATCTTCAATGTTAAAGAAGGTGGAGTAGATATTTTTTTCCCCATTACCTTAAATGTCATTTAATGGAGGCTCTAGGCTTTAGGGTCTCCAAGTCATCACAAATCTTAAGCATGCCTATTCTCATTTTTAAGTGTAAAAACATTTAAATATCCATGTCTCATCTCACACTTTTGTGGCCCCTAGGATGGCAGCATATGAATATGTCCCAGTCTAAAGTAGATTGATCTTCCCTGAGGCATATTTCATATGGAAATACTTTCTGAATTGCCTAGTTCAGGTTATCTCAAGTATCCTTAAGTTTGGCAGGGGGTTATTAAAATATACAGTATGATTAAGACTCTGTTTACTCTAGAAAATAGAGCAGTGTGTTAGGAGTGGATTGGTAGAGTATAATCCTTTCAAAGGGTTTTATCTGAGACTAGTTTGATCCAAAGAAAAGAATGATTAGAGTCCATTCAGTTTAGTTCAATAGAAGGAAATGCAGGCTCCTGAGGAGGGGAAGTGGGGAGAGAGGTGTTTATTTCTTCTCTCCAGGATCCAGTGACAGGATGCAAGGGAATGGTACAAAGCTGTGCCAGGGAAGGTTCAGACTGGGCTTTAGTGAGCACTTCTTTACTAAGAGGATGGTTAAACACTAGAACTGTCTTCTTAGAAAGATGGTTGAATGTCCCAGGCTTGTCAGTGTTTCAGAGGGATTTGGACAATGCCCTTAACAACACGGTTTAACTTTTGGTCAGCCATGAAGTGGTCAGGCAGTTGGACTAAATTATGGTTGTCTGTCCATTATAATTGAAATATTCAATTTCTGTTCTGTTCTTGTGCTTTTTAGATTTCACCTGGTTGATTTCAGACCATTTTTCCATATAACTAAGATAATTTTGAATTCCACAGAGTCCTTGCACTCTCAGTGCACTCTCTATCAAAACTGCAGCTGAAAATACTGAGCAGAACATGTTCCAGCACAGGTCCAAATGAATCCCCACTACAAATGCAGTCCAAAAGCATAACTACACTTCAAGTAAAGTTGTTCAGTTGATTATACACCCACCTTTTTGTTATTTCATCTGCCTTCTCAGGGTGGTTTATAAAAATGTCATTTGGAATTAAAGTTCCAGTACAAAGTGTATCAGTTTTATTATTTTTTCATAAGCTTTGCCAGGTTTCCTATTAAAGTACTAAATTAAATTAGTTTGGCACAGCCAATTCTTGACAGAACCCTACCTGATGACTCCTGAAAAGTCTATTTTTATCCTTTCTGTATACTTTTATTATGTTTAGGCATTTAATGGAATGTACATAGGCTTTTTCTTATTTTCTGCAATTTTGAAGCTAAAGTAGACTTTTATTAATTCCAGAATCCTGTTTTTCTCACTTTTACGTATGGGTCCAATGTTTCTACTTCTAAACCTGTAACATCAGAAGACCTAAAGAATCATCACTGGTGTTTGAAAGACTAGTTATTTTAGTTAGGTGTTTGCAAACTGGAGTTTTACCATCTTGTAATTTAATTTATGCATTTATCCTTTAATATCTTCCTGCCTTATTCAGGACTACGTTACTATTCTACTGCTCAGTCACCACTCAATTATTCTTCTCTAGATATTAGAACATAATAGATGATTCAATGATCTTTCTGTATCACCTGCATTCTTATGCTTCCCAGTTAATTAAGGTACTTGTAGTTTCATCTTCTGACTTACTTTAAGTGTATTTATTTACTATACCCTTATTAATATTTTTCTATCACTACTTTTTATGTTCAGGTTATTAAAAGAGTTTGTGGTTTTTAAGAAGTTTCTTACCATTTTTCCTAACTGTATTTAACCCTGAGAAAAATTTATTGTGTTCTCTTATGAGAAATTCTTAGCTCTCCTTCTATTTGGGTGTAAGTCAACAAACAAGTTATTGATGTGTAAGTCTGCAAGAAAAATAACAGTTAATAAATAGACAGTGTATGTCTCCATGACCATGGTGGTCCTTGATAAATGTGAAACAAAGCAACAAAGTGTTCCGAGAATAAAAGAATAGTGGACTTACCATAAGACTGATGGTAGCAAATAATTCAAACCCCATTAAATTTACATTTATTTAGAGGTATTTTTTTTTTATACGTCTATATCACCAGAATGACTTCCCAGAGTGACCTTTTTAAATTTTGCAGTGAGATTTTAAAAGTCATCCAGCTATTTTCTATTCCGCTCTTAAAGCCCCATGCCGAATGGAGTCACTTCAGATATATATATATATATATATATATATATAATTTGTTATGTATGTTCTCTGGCATACACTTACACAGCTATCTCAATTTACTGATATTTCCTCAAGGCAAAGTTACAAGGCAAAGCATGTTCTAAACAAATGTTAAAGGTGCACCATGATGTGGAGAATAAGTTTATTGGTTTTGGGCGATACTTCTAAGTCAGAAAATGGCTGTTGTAATACACAATCATCTTTTCTGTTGTTTTGAAGGGCATAGAAGTGTTATGATATAGGTTATTCACATCTTTGCCTTTTATTTATTTTTGGTTCTTTGAACAGACGGTTTTATCATCTCACTGCAGCATGGCATTCCACTCTCAAAGGCTGGGGTGTGGAACAGTCTTTAAAATGCTCTATTTTAGTCTAAAATTAACTCTGTCAACTGAATAGGTATCCAGAGTCCAATCGCTGTGCTGGTTAGAGCATTATTGACTGTGAAAGAGAACCTCAGCACCTTGCTTATCTCTGAACTGTAGAAACTTGCATTTGAATGTATATATCTGGAGCTGAATCAGTGTCTTCTTTAGAAAGTATTCATATTTCTTTTTTATGACACGATTATACCATTATATTCTGGAACTCCAATGCCATGAATAAGATAACAAAGTTCACATGGCAGCATTTCCATCTCCTACCTAACTCAATGAAGCGTAATGGTCTAGTTATGTTCTAATTTTGTTTGGTTCTGAAAGTCTCACTACAGAATAGATTCCTTTATTGTCCAGTCTTTTATGCATGTGAGCAATTTCTAGACAAAGTAGACAAACTTTTATCTTTCATCTCTTTCTTTCCTAACTTTCCTCACCTCACAAATATGTCTTGGCCTTTCCAGGTAATAAAATATTATAAGCACAAACTTGGTGGAGTGCCCAATTTTTCTGGAGGTTCCATATGTTTTCTTTTGTAAATATATTTTTGTATATATAAGAAAGTGAATGAATTACTAATCATTAATCTGTTTTAGTACAATGTAATCTTTTAAAAATAATAACTTCTTGGAGTGTTAGTTTTAAATGTGATTGTGCTGGTGTTTTAATTTATTGTTATTTTAAGAATTAATCAGATAATAAATTAGAAAGAAAGTCTATCACAAAGTATAACCCTGGGATGACCCCAGGATGACCCGGGGAATTACAGACCAGTCTCACCTCTGTGCCTGGCAAAATCTTGGAGCAGATTCTCCTGGAAGGCATGCTAAGGCACATTAAAAAACAAAAAGGTGATTGGTGACAGCCAGCATGGCTTCACTAAGGGAAAATCCTGCCTGACCAGTTTGGTGGCCTTCTGTGATGGGGCTACAGAACTGATGGACAGGGTAGAGCAGTAGACGTCATCTACCTGGACTTCTGCAAAGCGTTCGACACTGTCCTGCATGACATCCTTGTCTCTAAATTGGACAGACATCAATTTGATGAATGGACCACTCGGTGGATAAAGAACTGGATGGATGGCTGTGGGTAAAGAGCTGTGGTCAAAGGCCCAGTGTCCATCTGGAGACCAGCAACGAGTGCTGTCCCTCAGGGATCAGTGTTGGGACCGGTCTTGTTCAACACCTTTGTTGGTAACACGGACAGTGGTATTGAGTGTACCCTCAGCAAGTTTGCCGATGACACCAAGCTGTGTTGTTCAGTTGGTACGCTGGAGGGAAGGAATGCCATCCAGAGGGACCTTGACACGCTTGTGAGGTGGGCTGATGCCAACATTATGAAGTTTAACCATGCCAAGTGCAAGGTCCTACACCTGGGTCAGAGCAATCCCAGGCACAGCTACAGACTGGGCAGAGAAGAGATTCAGAGCAGACCTGTGGAGAAGGATTTGGGGGTGTTGGTCAATGATAAATGAACATGAGCCAGCAGTGTGAGCTTGCAGCCCAGAAAGCCAACCGTATCCTGGGCTGCATCAAAAGGAGTGTGACTAGCAAGTCGAAGGAGGTGATCCTGCCCCTTTATTCTGCTCTTGTGAGACCTCACTTGGAGTATTGTGTGCAGTTCTGGTGTCCTCAACATAAAAAAACCATGGAACTGTTGGAACAAGTCCAGAGAAGGGCCATGAGTATAATCAGGGGACTGGAGAACGTCCTGTGTGAAGACAGGCTGAGCAAATTAGGTCTGTTCAGCCTGGAGGAGAGAAGGCTGCGTGGAGACCTCATAGCAGCCTTCCAATATCTGAAGGGGGCCTATAGGGATGCTGGGGAGGGAGTCTTCATTAGGGACTGTAGTGGTAGGACAAGGGGTAATGGATTCAAACTTACACTGGGGAGTTTAGATTGGATATAAGGAGGAAATTCTTTCCTGTTAAGGTGGTGAGGCACTGGAATGGGTTGCCCATGGAGGTTCCATCCCTGGCACTGTTCAAGACCAGGTTGGACGAAGCCTTGAGTGATCTGGTTTAGTGGGAAGTGTCCCTGTCTATGGCAGGGGGCTTGGAACTGGGTGATCTTAAGGTCCTTTCCAACCCTAACTGTTCTATGATTCTATGAAATTAATTTATGATAAATTTTGGTATTGGCATTGTAAAAAAAGTTGATTACCTTTCACTTAGCAGAACTACGATAGTTCAGCTATCCTGATATGTCCTCAGTAGTTATGAAGATGCTTTGGTTCTTTTTGTAATTGTTTTCAGATTGATAAACATCTGGTTCATTTGACCTAAAATGCATATGGAAAGGCCTCTGAAGAAATGTGTATCCCTGCTTCATCTATTGAGGCAGTCTAGTGAGCCAATAGCATTAACCTGTGCCTCTCAGCCAGAGGGCTGAATGTTGATGGGTCAAAACTAGGTCTGAATGGTTATGTTTGGGTATCTTACATATAATCATTCTTATCAACATAAGAATGATTTTCATGGTGCTTAACAGGCATCTGTTTTAGAATGTTGTCTCCCTTCAGTAGCATTAGATGAGAATTTCTTAAGTAAAGTCATTAATAATGAATCCAAGCTGCAAAAAAGGACACTAGTAATATTAATTATACTAATTTCATATATATATGTAAATGTGTATTCAAATATCTACTGTAAATCAAGCTTTCTTAATTATCCTGCAGGTTGGAAATAAAATTATTTCCTCTGACTTAAGCATTAAGCTAAAGTATCTGCACATTTATTATAGATTTATTTACAGCTGAATAGCTTGAGTATGCTAATAAGAGCTAATGTTGAAACACTTCTGTAGGTTCAGCTTGTTTGTGGAAAAAGAACAATGCAATTATATACAAGCAAAAAGACAGAAACCACATTCTTTAAAATTTCTGCATAAAAATAAATTATATTGTAACTAATATTTAAACGACATTTATTTAATCTAATTAACTGTATGTGATTAGAAGTTTGACCTATTTTTAATTTTATCATGATAATAAACTGAAGCTTATGTAATTTTAGCCTGGAGTGTGTAGAAATCAATGTTCATAAGGGACTCAAGGTATTTCTAGTCTTGAGAAATAGCATTTTTATTGAAAAATGCATAATTATTTAGATAGTTAACCTGAGGTACCAGCTTCTTAACTCATCCAGATCAATGTCTATTCATTTCAGAAAAAATTGCTCGAGGATAAACCAATGAAAATATAGCAAAAAAAAGAAGTCATAACATAAAAATTTTTTAAATCTTTAACAAGAATATTAACAGTAAGTAAGTCCCCAATTTTTGCTGCTTTTTCATTGCTTGTTTTCATTTGTCCTTCTCAAATTAGAGCAATTGTCTATTTTTATATTATAGATTTAGTTAAGGCAGTGAACTGATGTGTCCAGTATCAAAATTGCTAGGACTCCTTCAATATATGAAACATTTCAAGTATAGAATTACATTCATTAGTTTCTACAGCTACAGTTACTGGTTTATAAAAATGAAAGACTACGTATTTACAGAAACACCTGAAACAAACGTACAATAATGTGAACTTCAGAGATACAGAAAGGCTACTTTTGTCAGAAAGATGCTGGAACATACTTTTGAGATTGTATATCACAGTCATGATAGATGAGTTGATAAGCAAAGAAGACTGAAAGAATAATGGAAGATATGGAACAATTCAAGCTTAGAGATTTGTAGTGGTAGCTGTAAAGCCAACACTTCACAAAACTGCAGTGTCTGTTTGGTTCCTTCTTAACCTGCAGAAGGTAGATTCTCATCTTAATTCTTAAGATGTTATACTGCCTACAGCAGTCCAGTGCTGAATAATTATAATTCTGGAAGTCAGAATAGGATCCACAGAAGTAAGATTTCTTGCATAAGGATATCCTTTTGCTTGTTCATTTACTCATTCGACACTTCTCCCTCCCTTTAAGAATTTTCAATGCTTTTATATATTTTAATGATTGGAGCACTTGAAAAGTGGAGAGCAAGGTTCCAGGCTCTCCACCTCAGAGAAAATCCCAGAAATAGATTTCAGGAAAATCCCCCCTGAAAGTAGAAGCTGTTTGTCTGAACCACCAAATACAGAAGATTTTAGAAATAGTTATTCTCCCTGAGTAATTTTAAACATTTATCTGTTATTCAAAAAGTTTATACTAGTGTATATTACCTTCCTCCCATACATATTAAGGAAAATACAGAAGATTTTAGAAATAGTTATTCTCCCTGAGTAATTTTAAACATTTATCTGTTATTCAAAAAGTTTATACTAGTGTATATTACCTTCCTCCCATACATATTAAGGAAAATTTCCATACGTGCAGGGAACCTCCTGATTAGTTTTTTATTTGAAATTCAATTATGTTATGGTGTTTGGATGCGCATAATGCATTGAGTCTTTCTGGGAATGCTGGTGATCTGGGTGTCTTTCTGTTTAAAGTAACATGAGCTTTACAGTTAAGATTTTTCCAGGTCTTCCGAGATGCTCGTTCTTTTCAAATTATGTTCCAGCAGCACCACTTGCAAAGTAATTTTCTGCCAAAAAATTACAGTATTTACAGACACAAAGGCTTGTAGATGGTTTTGATCATTTTTTGCTTTCACAGAAGTACACATTCAAAACCTTATTTTCACTGAAGATGAGAAAGACTGTTTATGTACATGAAGTTGAATTTGTTCCTATAGTCACAGGTTTGTTTTTTTTTAAATCATTCATATAACACAGAGAGTAATCAATTTATCAAACCTAAAAATCTATTCAAAATGAATATTTAATTATTTCTGGTTTAGTTCTTTATCGTAGCCGTATACTTATGCTTCCTAAAGTCAGTAGTTACTATTCTATTAGTTAAATGCCAATCCTTGTCTTACTCAATGTTGAAATTTCTTCCCTACCTCCTATTTTGTTATAAGTAGTTTTTCTAAAAGGCTTTTCCTTTTCAGTTTTTCAGTCTCAAGCTTAACTGAATTATTTATAACAAAAATCTGTTTTATTGCTTAAAATATAACCTCTATATTTTATGCTTGAAGTTGTATCCTTTCCATATCTCAGTTCAGTTATCTTGAGGTAATATATGCAAATAAATAATGTTGCTAAGCCAACATCCAGAAACGTGCATAAAAAAAAAAACGCAGACTATCATCTCTTCTTGACCATGTCTCATTTTCTAATTTGTCATGGGGGTTGCTGTGATATTCACTGTAGTTTTCCCTACTGGTTTTACATTATCCAGTTTTATTTTCAGGTCAGACTATGAAATCTTTAGGTAGTTATTTCCCTTGTAGATCTCTCATACCAGTCAAAAATTGTGTAATACTTTCATAGTTCATAGAAGTAATATAAGATTCTATTAATTAAAGTTAAATTTTCAAAAATGGGAGTCTAAAATTATATTAAAAGACCACCTTGAAATAGATGGGCTGCCATTAAAGCAGATAAACACTTAGCTACTGATTCTTATTTGTACAAATCTGGATCCAGTATCTATGATTTCATTCCTACTCTAACCTTACAAAAATGCAGGTGAAGGGACTTTCCTGTTAACCTAATACTTCCTTTTTGCTACTGCTAGTATTTGTGTAGCTGCTTATGAACTAGTTTGGTAAGTACATGGAATCTGAGAATTTACTTTTTATTTTACTTTATTTTATTTGTTTATTTTTGAAACAAATTCCCTAACTGCAGGAGAAATGCTATAGTCAGAAAAATGAAGGTAAAAGAAAGGAAGATTAAAGAGCAGCTTTCAGTTATACTATATTTAGGACAACAGGGAACTGCAGCATAATTCTAAATACATGTATTCTATGGGAAAAGTCTTGGTACCTTGGTGTCATTAGCTTTAAAAACTAGGGAGTAATTATTTTTAATTATTTCATGGATCAATCTCTCCTTCATGTTCTAGCAAATAGAACATTCAGCAATTAGGTGAAGCATAAAACTTACTTCATGCTTTACCTATTTGAACTTTTTCTGCAAGAAAACAGTGCTTCAAACTAACTACTTACAGAAGAAATTTCCTAAAACAAATAGGTATGATGGTCATAGACAATAGGTTAAATTGGCAGAAATTTGTTCAACAAAGAGAGCAAGCATAGCTTTAACCCTTTAGCTTTTATTTTTAAAACTGCCAAAAAATAACTCGGACAGTTTTCTTCCCTTTATCCTTTTTCTGTTACTCAGATAAGGGATGTTATACTCATGCAGTCAGAGTTTTTGTGTCTTTTTTTTTCTTCCTCAACTCACCATTTTTAATTGCAGAAATGGTAGAGAAATCTGACATTTTCATAAGATCAGTGAATTTAACTTTGCAATATTACAGGAATCAAAAATGAAATAAAGTCAGAATTCCTCAAATGAATAGGGTCACAACAGCCTCAAGCTCACTAGTCATTAGAAACCATAACTCTGTGTTTACTCTCCTACAAACATCAATCCTCCTGAGAAAAGAAAAAATTAAGTTGACTCATCTTCAATGTTCATTATAATTTAACATGAATAGGCTGTTTATCTAAAATATGAAATTATATCAGCCTTCAGGATCTATCCTCTTTTCAAGATGGCCTTCTTTATTTTTCTAAAACTTTATGATGTATCCTTTCCCCTGTTCTGTCTTTAGCTCATTACTCATATTCCCCAATCATTCCCACAATCTTTCATATTCCATCTCTGTCTTTACACTTCACAATGTTCTTATACAACAGGATGCTTCTCTTTAAAGAGGAAAATGTATCTTTTTCATGGAGGAAAGCTTCAGCCTCTGCAGAGTGGAACTTTTGCCATCAGTTGCTGACCTCTGGTTCAGTGGCTTGCATTCCTATCTCTGGCTACAGACATGAGACTGAGGCTAAAAAAATCTGAATATTTTTTGAAGCACTGGATATTTGCTGAATGTAAGAAAATCTTCTTTGAAATCTCTGTGATTTGCCATGTCTCACTTCAGCTGCACATCTATGCTACAAATATCTAACAATCATACATAGCTTTTGTACATGCAAGATCAAAAGATCATTGAAGTTGAGAAAATAAAACACTGAATAATTAGAATGCCTATTTTAAACTTTCCAGGTTATTTAATATGGCTTCACTGTAAAATTCTGTATTACTTGGTCTTGATTATAGTGCTGCTGTGCTACTCTTCTACTGCATTGTCATCACAATATTTTTAGGTGTTTAGTGTGCACTTCAGAAGAACATTGATGTAGAACTTTATGAACAGGAAGCATTTTTGAGCCCTGAAACTCACCCTCACAGTGCCAACTATATAAACAATAACATTCTTGAAATGAGAAATTATTCCCTCACTAAATGTTCTTGTATATATGTTCTCCTTAGACAACGTGCCCAATATTCCTAGCTCTCAGGCTGTAAGGCAAGATCGATGTTGTTTTTACTATTTTGAAAGAAAATGGTAATACAATGATGAGATTCATTTTGGAATAGGGCATTTACAGTTAAGTGCCAAACTACATATGTAGTTTTACAGATGTCCAAGATACCCTTGGACACCTTACCTGACAGTCAGCTGACACTTCAGGAGCATGAAGGTTTTCTATTTCATCTTTGCTATACCTGCCAGATCAGCAAAGATATTCTCAGATACTCCAAGGCAGCTAAAAATGGCAATACTCACTCAGGCAGTTAAATCCTTCCCTTAATAACTGATAAGCTCAGTCTGCAAACATGTTTTGATCCTCAGCCCAACTTCAGAATGGACTTTAAAATTTTCAGTCCTGGTTTCAAAAGAGTGGTTATGACTGAGACACCCAAGATAATTTTCGGTTTCCTGTGTATTGACTAAACTTCTCACTTTCTGCAATAGATATGCCATAATGAATCCCAGAATTTCAGCAATCCTAAATCACGTTTATGCACTATAAGGAGGCTATTATGGGGATCTATATTTGAGTTACAAATTCTATTTCACAGAAAAGGGTTTCTAATTTAGTCAATTTGTTCCAATGTTTTAGATACCTATTCAAGCATTCCTGTTGAATTTGCTGTTTTGTATAGCTAATGGAATAGAAACAAATGTAACTGACTGGGAAGGCAGGAGAAGGAGGGGATGACGACTTTCTGCTTAATTTAAGTCCCAATATATATATGTATAATTTCGTGATGATTCTGTTAAATATAATACATATATATATGTATATATATTCATCTCTGAATATGTAGAAACCCAGGTATTGCCTTTAGAATTAATAATTCACAAAGCATTCAGAGTTAGGGATTGTTAAAAAACTTCATTTTACTTGGATCGCTGATGTTTTGCAAAGCTTAAGTTCTAGTTAATCCACACCCTCCTCTTATTAATGCCAGAATATCTTCATGTCTAGAGATATAGTCTTGACTGCTTAAAGACTCAAACTTCAAGTTCAAAGCATTCATAAAAGACAGATAGCACATGCATTTAAGTATTTTAAAAAACAAATTATGGAAAAAAATAATTCAAAACCCTAAAATGAGAAAACGTGTTTTCTACAAAGCTGCACAAGTATTTGAAACATTCCCCAGTACTAATGCTATGAAGCTAGTGTAAATGTCAAATATCTTCATAGCTAGCATATAAATACATTTATTCTTTTACACTTCATTTAGATGAGTCAATCTAAATGTGTAAGATTTTGTAGCTGATTCAAAATATGGAAATTTGGTGCACACATTCATCTTTTTTTTTAATGTAATAGAAAAATACTTTTTCCTTATATAATAATTAATTTTAATTAAAAGAGAGTTTATATCCTTATATCTCTCTGGGAAATTAATTTTTCTATTAAATTATACAGGTTTAAAGAACGTATCACTCCAGTTCATTATACGTATTCTATGCTTTTCTGTATACTATGCAGTATTTTCCTGCAGAAATTTCTACAATGTTTTGAACAAGAAACATCTTTTTATAAGATTTGTCCAAAAAGAGTCAAATTAGGCATTTCCCATTGTTAACCTATTGCACATAAGACAACAACATATAGCTGCCTAAATAAGAAAATGTGCTCAAAACATTCACTTAGGTAAAAGTTAGAAGAGAAGGATATACTGCTAACGCTGTCAGTTCCTGGTAATAATGGAAATAACACTTTTCATGAGCAATTTCCATGACTTTAAGGAAATTGGTTCTGTCAGTTCTCATCACACAAATAAAACACGACAGCTGTCTATTAATCTCACACTACAAACCCTAGTTATGCTTCCGGTAGGGTCTTCCATGCCAGTCAGCTCTCAAATGAAGGGTCAGAAAAAGTGTGTCCATGGGCAGGATGGGCTCACTAGCCTTCAGGCAACCATCCTAGGAGAAGGACAACTCCAACTTCAAACCCGGGGAGATGGAGCTCGTGTAGCCCTGTAAGGGCATCCATCTAAGAGAAGGATACTCTAATTAAACCTACGACCTGAGGACTTTGCTGTCACCGTCCAAGCTCGCTAGGCCCTGGCAGATAAACCTCAGGTGTAAAGGGTGAGGCCAGTTCTGCGCACGCTGTGCCTCACCTAAAATAAATCCACTGCGCAGGCCCGAAGGGTTTACCCACACTTGCAAAGCCCTGCAGCGACAGGCGAGGGACGAAACGGCAGGTGATAAGGTGCACTGGAAGTCGCAGACCCAACCCTGCATGCAGGCGGTTAGGACATTGGTCGCTCAAGTCTGACCCAGGAGATGACAGTCTTGTTCGGCAGCATCCTGAATGACCAAGCAGCCTTTTTCAAGGACAGCACTGCTTGCTCCATATGGAGAGAGGCCTAGAAAAGGTGGCCTAACCAAAGCTCATCTCCCCCTCCACCTGGTTGGCTAGCCGCGGCCAACGGGCATCTTCTATTGCGGTCAATTAAAAACAAAGGGACAAAGGCATACACCTGCCTCCAAAGGTGTGTCCAGATTGACACTCGCATGTTGGAACATCAGAACCATGCTTGATACAGTGAACAGTGGGCGTCCTGAGCGCCGTTCTGCGCTAATTGCCCATGAATTGTCACGTCTTAACATCGATATCGCTGCTCTCAGTGAAGTTCGCCTTCATGAGGAAGGTAGCCTCAAAGAACATGGTGCTGGCTATACACTCTACTGGTCAGGCAAACCCAACACTGAAAGTCATCTTTCTGGAGTCGGCTTCATGATTAAAAACTCCATAGCCTCTAAACTTGAAAATTTGCCGATAGGTCATTCAGACCGTATTATCTCCTTACGTCTTCCACTACACAATAAGCAACACGTTGTTCTTTTCAGCATATATGCTCCAACTCTGCAAGCTGACCCTGCAGAAAAAGAAAAATTCTACTCCGACCTGCGTCACCTCACTCAGAAAGTTCCTATAGAAGATAAGATCATAATCCTTGGTGACTTCAACGCCCGAGTAGGAAAGAACTTTGAAGCCTGGAAAGGAGTACTAGGCAAGCACGGTGTTGGCAACTGCAATGATAACGGTCGTCTCTTACTAGAGTTCTGTACAGAGCAACAGCTTACCATCACCAACACTATCTTCCAGCAGAAAGACAGCTGGAAGACAACCTGGATGCATCCTCGATCCAAACATTGGCACCTTATTGACTATGTTTTAGTACGCCAGAGAAATATTCGTGATGTCTGCCAGACCAGAGTGATGCCTAGTGCAGAATGCCAAACAGACCACCGCCTTGTGCGTTGCAAACTTAATTTCCACTTCAAGCCCAAACCTAAGAGGGGCGGCATTCCAAGGAGGAGGCTCAATGTTGATAATCTTCAAATAGCTGCAGTGAGGGACAGCTTTCAGGCTAACCTTCAAACTAGGCTTGAAGACCAACTTATAGATTCTTCTCCTGAAGTGCTTTGGCAACATATCAAAAACAGCATCCTGCAGTCCTCCGTAGAATCCATTGGGTTCTCCTCAAAGAAAAACAAAGACTGGTTTGACGATAGCAACCAGGAGGTCCAGGAATTGCTGACAAAAAAGAGTTCTGCTCATCAAGCACACCTCGCTCAGCCACTCTGCCATGTAAGAAAAGCAGCCTTTTGTCTTGCATGTAGCAAACTCCAACAGAAACTTGGAGACATCCAGAACAAGTGGTGGGTCAACCTAGCAGAAAAGACTCAACTATGTGCAGATTTGGGTGAGCACAGAGGATTCTATGAGGCAAGCACGGTGTTGGCAGCTGCAATGATAACGGTCATCTCTTACTAGAGTTCTGTGCAGAGCAACAGCTTACCATCACCAACACTGTCTTCCAGCAGAAAGACAGCTCGAAGACAACCTGGATGCATCCTCGATCTAAACATTGGCACCATATTGACTATGTTTTAGTGCGCCAGAGAAATATTCGTGATGTCTGCCAGACCAGAGTGATGCCTAGTGCAGAATGCCAAACAGATCACCGCCTTGTGCGTTGCAAACTTAATTTCCACTTCAAGCCCAAACCTAAGAGGGGTGGCATTCCAAGGAGGAGGCTCAATGTTGATAATCTTCAAATAGCTGCAGTGAGGGACAGCTTTCAGGCTAACCTTCAAACTAGGCTTGAAGACCAACTTATAGATTCTTCTCCTGAAGCGCTTTGGCAACATATCAAAAACAGCATCCTGCAGTCCTCCGTAGAATCCATTGGGTTCTCCTCAAAGAAAAACAAAGACTGGTTTGACGATAGCAACCAGGAGGTCCAGGAATTGCTGACAAAAAAGAGATCTGCTCATCAAGCACACCTCGCTCAGCCACTCTGCCATGTAAGAAAAGCAGCCTTTCGTCTTGCATGTAGCAAACTCCAACAGAAACTTAGAGACATCCAGAACAAGTGGTGGGTCAACCTAGCAGAAAAGACTCAACTATGTGCAGATTTGGGTGACCACAGAGGATTCTATGAGGCTCTGAAGGCAGTGTATGGACCCACATTCCAGGTTCAAAGCCCCTTACTTGGTGCAGATGGCCAAACGTTTCTTACAGATAAAACCTCCATCCTGAATCGTTGGTCTGAACATTTTCAAACCCTCTTTAGTGCAAATCCTGTAGTCCAAGGCGAAGGAATCCAGCACATTCTGCAACATCCGGTGAAAAACGAATTGGATTTAGCCTCTACCATGGGGGAGACTCTTAAGGCCATACAGCAGGTGAAAACTGGCAAGGCAGCTGGGGTTGACGGAGTCCCACCTGAAATATGGAAGCATGGAGGCCAAGCACTTCACACTAAATTTCGTGAGCTAGTTGTGTGCTGTTGGGAACAAGGCAAAATACCGTCAGACTTTCGTGATGCAATCATCGTCACTCTGTATAAGAAAAAAGGTGTAAAGTCAGACTGCTCAAACTACCGTGGTATAACTCTGCTCTCCATTGATGGAAAAATTCTTGCAAGAATACTATTGAACAGACTAGTACCTGCTATC